>NC_056731.1:822554078-822752333 GCF_019279795.1 Protopterus annectens | reverse complement strand
AAAGAAAATGTGGAACCGAGCAGGGACAACTTGATATGGAACATATCTGATAAAATATTAGATCAATATGAATGTGCAGTCCTTAACAAAGGACTAGGTTTTATATCTACAACTAATAGTCAACTTACTGACTTGATCATTGACCTTAAGACCTTCACTAGGAATGTTCTGTTGAGAATGGAAATGGGCACAGAATGTTCTAATAACCAATATGTGTTTAAGAGATCTAGCACCTATATGCCTTGCCAGCATCCCCTAGTACACGCGTTTGACAAGATGGTTGAAGATGATATACATAAATATTTTAGTATAGAACATAATAACACATTGTTTGTTAGATATAACTTAAATTATAGGGAACGTGAGGAGTTAAAGAGGTTACAGTCGGATTCCAATGTGATTGTACGCCCCGCTGATAAAGGTGGGCTCACTGTACTGATGAATATGGATGCTTATAAATTGTCAGTGTTGGAAATGTTAAGTGACGCTAGATTCTATGAAATTATAGATATTGCCACCATTGAGTCTAAGGTCAATAACATCAAAAAAGTGTTGAATGATTTAGTCAAATTTGATAACATCACAAGAGATATGTTCAAATTTCTTTATGTGGGAAATTGCTCTGACTGGTGTACAGGGTCCTGCGTTAAAGACTTGGCAGGGCTAATTATTTTGTTGCTGGGCAGAACAGTGGCTGATGGAAACAGGGTGATTAAGGCAGTTTTAAGCAGTTGTAAGCGGGTTTGCAAGGGTTTACCAGATGGTAAGTGATGCCAATACATGGTTAAATGAGAAACTGCTTAATCTGTGTAGACATCGCTTAGCATCACTCAAACTTGCTTACTGCCACTTACTGCTGCGTACTCCTGGTTACCCCTGCTTACCCATGTGCTAATTTCTTTAAAAGAAAAGAAACAAAGGGTGATAGGAAAGTGGTGAAAAAGGGGGCATGCAGAGGGAAAAACAATATGAAAGATAGCTAGGGATGTGCAGGATGGGTGTAGGGTAGGTTCACAGATGTCCATTTCTGAATCAGCAACAGCTGTGTATTTGTACAAAATTTGGAAGTGAATTTGGAGACTCAGACCCCTGAGAGAGAGGTGAGGACAACAGTAATGTGTTGTGAAGCAAATTAGACCAGATTACATGTGTCCAGTGGACACGTGCGAAATGGACAGCTATGTATGGGGTGACTTTTTATGGGAACAACTTGCCCTTTTTTTTAAGGTGAGACTGGGATGTTGGAGAAGGATAGTAGGTATATTTGGGGTGGTAGGTTGGGAAGGAAGACAGACAAGACAGCAGATAGGGGTGTTATATGATACATGTAGGGGGTAAACACCTCGGACGGGGAGGGTGGTTGGGAATCAGATGCTCACGAGTCCCCAAATGGATACAGTGGGACTGAGGTCCCACCCATGGGCAGTCACCATTGCACCTTCATGGCCTCAAAGGTGGCTGTGCTGGGGGGTAAAGAGGAGGGGCAGGCTGACCCATAAAATGCACCGTCTGGCCATCACGCTGGCGTAGCAGATCTCTGAACTCCTTTTGAAACTTGCTACACACCAATCCCCAGACCTGATGATGGGTGACAGTGTCCTGTCTGCGCCCACTCCCGAGGGTGACGGGCTCCATCCCCTGAGGCAGTTCCACCCGAAGGTGGTGCAGGACCAGTGGACGAGGACATCCCGGGTTGGGTCCCAGACATTCTTGGGCCCGGTGCCACAGCCAGTTGAGGTGGAACAGGTGGATCAGCTGGGTTCAGCCTTCCCAGATGTGCTATGGTGTTGCAGTTTTATAACATATGTTGGTTAGTCATGAAAAACACATTCCAGGATTAGTTATAACAGCATGCATAGACATTCCCATTAACTCAAAACAACAGATTTGGAACAGTTTCATAGCAAACACAACACATGCATATAAGGAACCACAATGGGCATTATAATGGCATGCAGGTTACATTGATAGCAACAGGCCTCTAATGATAGTATTTGAACAGGGAACATTAATAGTCAAACATTTAAATATTTGTAGAACAATAGGACACATGTCCCAACAGTAGGTTTGGTGAAGAACATACCCATTGATTTATGTGTTTAGAATATTGGTGCTGACAGGGTGGAGGAGAGAGATATGTCAATTAACAACTGTATAGGCTTTAGTTGCTCACAACTTTAATTATCATTGCTCTAATCATTACTCTCCAGGTATTACCTCATTTACATTGACCTATGGCCTTGGGTTGGGCAGTGGTATGTTTGTACACAGTGTATAATTACAGCTTTCTTACAGCTAATTTATACCTTTTCTTACCTGGCAGACCTGTGTAGGAAGTTTCTGTTAACACTACCTAACTGTTTCTACTCATATTCACATAGTCAGGGTTACATATGTGCACTCATACTGTGTGTGCGTGTGTGTGTGTGTGTGTGTGTGTGTGTGTGGGTGGCACTGCCATACTCTGCCTTGATTTCTATCGGACACTCTGGGTGTGGGCGGCAGTGACCACTAGCTGTGACAGTGTGACACTTGAGGGACATTTCTTGGAGGAGTCTACTTGGTGTATGTACTTATCTTGCTGTCATTTGCAGCCTTGAGGTTGGACAGTGGGTGTTGTACACAGTGTATAAGTACAGCCTTCTTACAGCTAAGATATACCTTTTCTTATCTGGCAGACCTGTGGAGGAAATTTCTCTTAAAACTACCTGACTGTTTCTACACATATTCACATATTCCTGGGTGAAATTATGCATAGAGCTTACTACCACCCCCGGGATTCGAACTGTGCCTGTTTGTGGAAAAAATACAACAAAGTTTGTGTTTCATCAGAATGAGCTATTGAGAGACTGCTGTATCTTTTTTGACTGCTTTCTCCATAATACTCTCTTGGTTGTACAATCTGTGCTTGTAATTCTGACATTCATGCATGGCAGATAGTTCTTATACTGTGTATTCATACTTTGACATAGCACAGTCTGGAAAACACTGGTTAACACAACATTACTATTCAGGTATCAGATCTTGATACATGGAACATTTCATATAGTTAATCTCCTGTTTTACAACTCCACAATCTTTGTCTGATGAGCCTTGATTATTTACTGCTTTCAGAGCTATAGTTGCTGTGCAGAAACTGTACACATTTCAATTCATACCACCACATACCAATGTAAACACAACCAGTCTGGGGTTTTGACTTTTATTGGCAGGTACTGACACTTTTATTGATATATACCATGTACATCACTATTACTCTGCTAATGTCTCCTTTATTCAATACAAACCATACCCATTTTAAATACTGATGGGTGACATTCTACTCCTTTCTGTTCATTTGCCTTGAATACTACAAGCTAGATTTGTACTCACCAGCCATGTGATGCAGCCTTAGCAGCCTGCTGGCATGGGCATCCATGTTCGTGGCCCTCTCATCTGCAGCTGTACAGGGGATAGAGAAACATTTATGCATACCTATCCATCACATACACAGGCTGGACTTTGGAAAACACTTATTGATACTGATATTTACACATGACTGGGACATTCATCACCCATGCTTCTTGGAGCTCCTTTTTCCTATGCTTCAAGTCAGCAAAGGGGTGCCGGACCTGCTCACCAGTCTGAGGGATGCCAGTGGCACTGGTGAGATCATGTGCAAGACAGTCTCAGGCCTCTGCTTTGTATTGGGAGCACTGGTATTGGTCCTGCAGCAGTCTCCCTTCATGGTCTTTTACTAGGAGTACAACCATGACCTTGGACTCCTGAATTCCCCAGTGTTACACCCAAAAGTGCACACCCTCACCAACACCAGCCATAGTGCCTGCAGTGATGAGCTACAACTGGTTATGGGCTGTATTCCTGCCTGTGAGGTTTAAATAGGGCTGATTTCCCACCCTCTGCTGTGAATGGATGGTTTTGAATATGCTGAGCTAAGCTAAGCAATGGGCAAACACGCTGAGCTAAGGTAAGCATTGCTTAAAGGGGTAGATGCTAAGCACTGCTTACCAATGTGCAAATCTACTTAGCTATGCTAATTCTTGCTTAGCATTTACGTTTAAGCAATGCTTACACCAGCTAAGCAGAGCTGAGCACAGCTTAGCATTATGCAGCTTTCATTCTATGGACTATCAGGATTGTGTGGTTCATTCCTCATTAATGACATTATATGATATATATATTGACCTTCCATAACATCCTCCATGTGCTTTCATGACATTACATTTTGTGTAACTATATTGTATGGGACACTTGTGTTTATATGGGGGTTTTACAACTTTATTACACTGAAACCTCACATATGGACCTATTATGCTACTCTGGTTGACAAATATATGTTATTTACTACCTAATTATATAAAGAAAATAGTACTGCTTTCACATATAAAAGTGAAATGTCTTCATTAGGGATTGAACTGTGAATAACTGCATGCAAAACAGACACTCTAACCACTACACTATCTCACATTGCAACTTTTGGCTATATATTTCTATTTAGCTCTTTGTGATGTGTAAGCTAGGCTGAGCATAGCTGCGCAATGTGCACACCCACTCTGCTACACTTAAACTTAATTGTGGACAGAAAAAAATAATAAATATGTGTTTTATTTTTATTTTCTGTAGGGGTATGCACATTGCTTTCTGCATCTTAGGGCAGGACATCTAGACAACTACATCATACAAAAGGAATTGGTTTAAATGTTCCTCTCAGGAACATGCTTACTTATTTGGCATGCCAGCATGTACACTGGCATACCATTCTGGACATTATCTGTGCTGGACCATTGTGGGGGGCTGTGCTTTTTTGTTACTTTAATTATTTTGTCCACGGACACTGTTATGTTGACATAACAGTGTCTGCGGACAATGTAGATGCTTTAGAATTGCCGTATGGCAATTCTAGAGTGCAGGGGGCATGTGTACTGTGCGAGCACTGCTCGGACACACCCCCCTGCACTAGTACATGGATCGTGTCCATGTGGAGAATACAGCAGTGCTCCTTCATGAATATGCAAGGCGTGCTGCTGTTATACATGGGCACGATCCACTCCATGCAGGAATAGCACTACCTGCATGGAGTTTAATGAATCACGGGGAGTGTCTTTATATCTTGATGCTGTCACTGATACCCAGAGTATCCTATGCATAACATACCTGTATAGTTTCAACTGTCCCACTCACACACACACACACACACACACACACACGCACGCACGCACGCACGCACACACACACACACACACACACACACACACACACACACACACACACACATACAGTTCTTCTGCTGTAAGTAACCCTTCCTTTTCAAAGTCTAACTTTCTGTGTTTTGCATCAAATGAATCACCTTCTGAATCACATGTTCTTGCTGTTTATATATTTTGCAAAACATTATCCAATAATTTAAAAAGGTTTGTCAAGAATTACATGCATATTTGAGTGACTTTTTATAGTAATAACTTGTGGGAAATTCAGATTCAGTATAGCTGAGTAAATATATGCCCTATAAAATAAAGTCCAATCACAATCATAATCATAATTTAATAAAAAGGTACATTGATATCTTCGGTAATCATTTCACAGGCAAGAGTAATGTAAATGACACAATAATCTGAAATAGTTGAGAAACATCCTGAAATCCAGTGCCTTCTCAAAAATTTCTTGAAAAGAGATTTAAAGCAAATTGAGCATATTATTTTTTTAAACCTCTATGAGGTTATCTACAAACAAATACGTAAATACAAGCTCTGATTCTTTTCAGTCCACAAATCTTTTGTTAAACTTGTCACTGATCTTAAACGCATTTAGAAACTTCTCTGAAGCATTCAAAATGTGGCATAAAGAAATTTCATTTAGAGTAATCCACATAACTATAAAATATGACTAATAAAGGTTATCCTTAGCTAATGGGGCAAAAATAAGCTCAGCTATTTAAGCTAAAAGAAAACATCCATCTTATACTTCAGAAACAGCAGAAAATGTCAGATAAAATAAAGAAAGTGAAAGCTAATGTAACTGAGGATTCCTTATGAAAAAAAGTGGCGTTAAAGAATTACTAAAGAGGTCTCTTGAATTGTTGGCTGAGTATATACATAGGTGATTGAAGAGGTGGAGAAAAAATGACTGACCATGAGGGGACAGGGAGAATAAAGGAACTAGAACTACAAAATGGTTTCCAAGATAAACAACCACCATTGCTTTTGCAAGAATTCGGAGAAATGGAAACTAGATGTAGGTGGTTTAATCTTCAAATATTTAAATAGCCAGAGGACAGTGAAGGAAGCATGATGGTGCAGTTCCTCTATGAGTGACTATCCACGTTGCTAAATTAAAACTAGGAAAAATCTACCGATGACAAATATACAGATCTTTGGTTCTGAAGCCAGTAAATATATGGCAACCCTCACATCATCATCATCAGCAGCAGTATAATGAGATTTATGTATGTTCAGCACAAAAAAAAATATACTCTGGGCACCATATGCGGTTGCTGTGTTGCATGGCAAAGTCACCAAAATAGATTATGTGCATCTTGAGAGGGATTAGAGGAAATGCTTCAGATCCTCATATTCGTGCTTAAGAAAACTCTGTTTAAATGTCTCATTCAGTTCTGTCACTTGCTGAAGGTAAAAATAAGCACAGGAATTCTTGACGTTTCTGTCTCTGACCTGTCATGGCTAGTTCTATGAGGGCAAAAATTACTTCTACCAACACACAGAAGGACTGTTGGGGATACCAGCATCAAACTGCAAAAGACAGATGCTTCATCTTCTGTCTAAAGATCCTTCACCTAAGTGAAAGAGAAAATATGATTTTTTTATAAGTCTAATAAACATGGAGAAGTGAAGGTTTACAAAGATGGCAGCACACATTGATTTTGAGCTTTGTGTATTTATGCAAGGCAAAATCAATGGACATTTTTGTATTATAAAGGAACTTCAGAGAGTGTAAAATATGCTTTCTTATTTAAATTGTACAAAAGATTTGAAAGCCATTTAGCTGTAAAGTCAGCTGACTAAGCAATCCGATAAGAGTAATGTGAAGGAAAGATATTCTGCCTATAAGCTGTTACAAGTCTTGCAGTCTGCATCAGAAACAGGTAAAGCCAATATCAGTGTGTAGCTGAAGGCAGGTACTAGGAATAAACATGCAAAGGGTCATTGTTTTTTTCAAAGCTACCGAAATCAGGGGACATGTGCGGGTTGAGTGGTTTGCAGAGCAAATAATTAGCTTGCCCTAAGAGTTCATTTAGTTGGGAATTCATTGTTTCATAGTTTTAAGCCATGACAACCCTTCTTCTTCTTTTTTCAGCTGCTCCCATTAGGGGTCGCCACAGTGGATCAACTGTTTCCATTTCTTCCTGTTCTATGCATCTTGCTCTGTCACACCAACCACCTGCATTTCCTCTCCATAAACCTTATCTTAGGCCTTCCTCTTTTCCTGTTACCTGGTAGCTTCATCCTTAGCATCTTTTTCCCAATATACTCTGCATCCCTCCTCAGCACATGTCCAAACCAACGTAATCTTGCCTCTCTGGCTTTGTCTCCAAACCTTCCAACTTGGGTTGACCCTCTAATATACTTATTCCTAATCCTGTCCATCCTCATCACACCCAGTGCAAATCTTAACATCTTCAACTCTGCCACGTCAAGCTCTGACTCCTTCCTTTTTGTCAATGCCACTGTCTCCAACCCATATAACATAGCTGGTCTCACTACCCTTTTGTAGACCTTCCCTTTCACTCTTACTGGTACTCGTCTGTCACAAATCACTCCTGACACTCTTCTCCACCCACTCCATCCTACTTGTACTCTCTTCTTCACCTCTCTTCCACACTCACCATTACTCTGAACTGTTGATCCCAAGTATTTAAACTCATCCACCTTTGCCACCTCTACTCCCTGCATCCTCACCATTCCTCTATCCTCCCTCTCATTCACACACATATATTCTGTCTTAGTCCTGCTGACCTTCATTCCTCTTCTCTCTAGAGTATATCTCCACCTCTCCAGGGTCTCCTCCACCTGTTCCCTACTCTCACTACAGATCACAATGTCATCTGCAAACATCATAGTCCACGGGGACTTCTGTCTGATCTCGTCTGTCAACCTGTCCATCACTATTGCAAATAAGAAAGGGCTCAGAGCTGATCCTTGATGTAGTCTTACCTCCACCTTAAATGCATCCGTCACTCCCACCGCAGACCTCACCACTGTCACACTGCCCTCGTACATATCCTGTACCACTCTTACATAAATTATCTGCCACTCCCAACTTCCCCATAGAATACCACAACTCCTCTCTAGGCACCCTGTCATATGCTTTCTCTAAGTCCACAAAGACACAATGCAACTCCTTCTGACCTTCTCTGTACTTCACCATCAACACTCTCAGAGCAAACATAGCATCTGTACTACTCTTTCCTGGCAACCCTGCTGTACCAAATCATACGGTCATGTGTTCTCGAACTTACTACTCACTGACATTTCATCATGTCAATGGCAGGAAGCAGGGAGCTGCATGATTTTTTGTTTCTGATAAGTCTAGCTGAAGGAAGTGTTGTTCTCTCATGATACTTCCTCATTTTATTCCAGTTTTTAATATACAGACTATCATGCCTTCTGTTAGTCCAAATTTAATTAGGTCAGCTTTGAGGAGGTCTTGGACATAGTTTCATCTTCACATTTAATGCACTTACATTCTGGATCAAACACCTGTGATCACTTGAATTTCTGGGTTCAGTTGTTTACCAGACTATTCTGTCACCCTTGAGGATGGAGATTTTTCCATTAATATTAATAGAGATATTGATTCCTCAACTTTCCGAAACAATTTGGAAACCTGCCAATTTCACTTTATAACTAAGTGACATACTAACATTTGTATACCTGATATCCCATGACATCATGTATTCTTATAAGTTTGGTTTTAGATGGAAGCACAGCACTGCAACAGCCATCACTCAGGTTGTCAGTGGCCTGTTTATGGTAAGGGATCAATAATGATGTGCAGCTTTGGTACGCCTTGATGCCACAGCAGTTTGTGACACTGTGGCTCATAGCATTTTGATAGACTAACTCATGTCATGTGTTCAGTTGGTTTACCTATTTCTCCATTACACTGAATTGGTGGTTTTAGTTTAATTCCTTATAAAGCCACCTGACATTCAGTGTGTCAGAAATACCCGTTATTAGTCTATGCGGATGTCATCTACATATCCCTTTTCTCAGAAGCCTGTGCCATTTTTGTCACTCTTTTTTAACGTATATTTTTTTCCCGGGAAGTTAAATAAAAAATACATTTACATGAGATTTCGCCACTCTTGATAACTATTTTTATTTCATCCTTCAGTGGCTGACATCCAAAGCTCAGCTCTGCTATGAAAGATGTGATGCTTGCATCTGCAAGCTGTTTTTCTGCCCTTCCTTTACATTTTACTTTCTTCCCCCTGTATTTTTATAGGAGAATCAGCTGGAATTTGCTTCTCATATTCATGATCTGTGTGTGACTCCTGAGGACAGAATTTCTCTTAAGGGCCAGGTATTAACTGTCATGAAGACATCTTATTTCCATCTTAAGAAAATTGCCCACATCAAAAACTTGATTCCATACTTAGGCTTAGTATCAGTGATTCACAGACAGGCATAATCCTGTCTTAAATACTACAGAGCCCTTTATGTGTGGTGTATGGCCAGTGACCTGATTTGACTACAAATGCAAAATTCTGCACCAAGGCTTTTGACTGGAGTATTTTACTTCTGCCATACAACTCCAGTATTGCATAATTTGCATGCTGCCAGGTTTGTATTTCTAACTTTATATTTCCCTTTTCTGGTTTATATAACCTGGGTCATATTAATTATAAAGAGCTCTTGGTGTACTGTAAACCAGTTAGGCCTCTCAGATTATTAGGTGACGGGTTACTAGCTAGTCCAAGGACACTTCTTGAGACATCCCTGTGATATATTTTGCCTGTTTTGCTCTTTTCCTTTGGAATCTGTTACGTTCCCTGATACAGATTTAACAATACCAAGGACTCCTTCCACAGCTCCTTTACATAAACTCTTTTTGGTGGGTCTCTCTTAATCCACTAAGGGATTAAGTTTATTTTCATAATTTTTTCTACTATTCTATTCTTTTATAGTTTTTCTATGAATTCATGCTGCCATTTTCACCGTGCGTCTTTATTGCATTTTATTGCTGCAGAAGTTTAGGCTTTTTATTATGTAAGAAAATAAATACATTTATCAATCATGTTAGAATCAATTTGCTAAATATTAAGAAGCCACTGGTGTGCAAACTATAGTTCTTACTCACCCAGATATGTTCAGATTAAGTTACAGCAGAGTTATCAAGGGTACACAAAACAACATTCATGAATATATCAGAGTTCCATTGCGGCCTAATTAATGTTACAACTGACAAAACAGGGAGACAACCCATATGTAAGGGCGAGCCAGCCATCTTTATAGGGAAATAAAGTGTGGGTAGTTAGAAACTAATAGTCTGGAAATTGAAACAGGTACCAGTCACCAGCTGTATACACAGGATTCAGAATTCCTTTTCCAATTACATATCTTAACTAGGTCTTAACTAGGGCTGTAGGCAATTCTCCATGACCCTCATTCTCCTTCGGATGGCACAATGGTGCAGAGGTTCTCCAGTTCGATTCTTGGCTGGGGTGCCTTCTGTGTGGAGCCTGCATCTCCTCCCTGCTTCCATGTGGATTTCCTCTGGGTGCTCTGGTTTCCTCCCACATTATAAAGACATGTCTGGAATGTTTCTCCTTGGGCCATCACTGAAAATTTGCTTCGTTCCAAGTCGGACTTTCCCTAAATAAATAAATAAATAAATAAATAAATAAGTAAACAAACAATTAAATAAGTCATATCTTTCCTGAGATGGTTATATTTCAGCCAGGTATTGTTATTATTTTCACATGAAGAACCTAAAGCATGTGATGCGAAGACAACTGTATAGTTGCAAACATCTTGCTGGAGACTTCAGGGTATTTGAACAGTAAGTAAAGTTGGTTCAGGGATAAAGAAATTATTGCTCTGGGGTCTAGACTCAGTAGATACCAGTTCATGTAGTTATCTGAGATGGCGTCCATATATATAACCTCATAGTAAGTTATATGTGTATCAAATGAAAGGCCATTGTCCTCATAGACAATGACATTACATTTGATATCCATATAACTGAATGGAGTTGCCACTTGATCCTCTCTGGGGTTGGTAGCTCTGCCAGGGAGGTAATTGCCTTCTGTAAACTGCTATTATCCTGGCAGTTATAGAATACTGTACCCTGTCCTGTAACCTACTGAAGAAGGTACCAAGATTCCTTTCAAAGAGAATTGAAGGACTTCAAGGAGACCTACGCCTGACAAACAGGGTATTAAACCTTTATTATCGGAAACCTTTTACTTATAATACCCTCTCATGATGTGAACTCAACAGAATACTCAGAAATTAAAATGTAATACTAACCATACTGTGAAGCATGACAATGTCATATCTGAATGACTTCCACTCCTATAGAATGAACTCACCCTCTCAGCTAAGGGCACCCACCATTTCCAGCATAGGATCCAGAACATCAAGTTCCTTCATAGTCAGTAGGCCTTGAGCTTGTTCACCACACTTGTGGACCTATGAATGTACTATTGAAGTCATTCTTTGTAGCATAAAGACATAGTTTTGCCCCTACCCTGGCTACTGCCTACTCAGACTGGCCTCAGTCAGCAGACAGGAGAGCAACTTTTTAAACAGTTTGTATAGAAACACATTAGTCATAGGAATGGATAAGGGTAAGATGATAAACAGTAAAGCTACAAGAAGATTTTTTTTTTCTTTAGTTCATTTGGCTACAGAAGTTTGATTCATTGTTGTTGAGGAAACTCACGTTTTTTTGTGGAAGTGAACAACCTTCTTTAGTACAGAAAGACGTATCAGCTGGCTGTATTACTTCAGCTGTGTGTTTCTTTAGGGTCTAGTTTGAAAGCTTCATTTTTTGATCCTTATAACTAGGCAGGACATGACTAATGCACATACAGTTCTATGCAGTTTTACTGATTTGTATAGGCCAGATATCAGTATGTTGTCATATATGAAGTGTTTACATGATTTCTGAAGCATTTATAGACTGTGGCCCTTTTGTGCAAACAGAAAAGCTTACATTTGAAATCTAAACCAAACTGGAAATACAAAACCTGATACTCTTCAGTATAGAATGCAACCTTTGACCTGCAAGTAGTCTTTGTTTCTGGACAATGCATCAGACTTATTTTTGACTGAGATTTTTTATCTGACAGTTAATTGCTATTGAGTCTCCTACAACTGCTAAGTCAGAGACATGTACATTTAAGGAAAATCTTTAGCTAAGAGTAGTAGCAGGAAGAGACAACTGATACCTAATGTTTTTTATTGTCGTCTGCCTGTTTACATTTTTTTTGTTTCATTATGCAGATGTATAATTGCATGTAAACTTTAAGCCCACATAAAATGAATTTTATACCATGTTCTTTTTTGCTGTAATTATATTTTTTTCCATGTAAAGTTCTCTCTCTTTGTTTCTAAAGTACACAGTTTTTACTTTAGTTATTTTAGTGGAACTATGTTTATTAGATATTGTAACTTGTGTTTATATTTACTAAAGGGTGAGCACCAGTTTGGTTACTTCCTGATTCCATTTCAAATGACCTCACCTTCAGATGATCCATTTGTTGAACAGTGTACAGTTTTGTTTTCTATTGTCTCTAGCATACTTCAGCACAGAAATGCAGCACAATTCAGTCACTCAGATGATAACTAACCAACTAAATGCAGTTACATTTAAATAAAAGCAAACTAGAACAAAATAAGATTCTTTGTAAAGTGCATATATGGTACAATAATACAGATATAACGCTATTTACCATGGGATAATCACTTTTGGGAAGAAAACTAAGGGTATGTGAACCTTCCCAATGATATTTCTACAGTAAAGGGTAGTTGTGCTATACATTACATGGATTAGTGCTGGAATGAAAACCTTTGGAATATTCTATGCATCTATGAAAAAGATGATGCAATGAAGATGATGATATAAGACAAGATGAATATGCAGTAACGGCAATGACAATGTTAAAAATTAAAATGGTAATGAAGATGACGACTGCGAAGATAATGTCGACGGAAATGCAGTGACAGTGAAGAGGAAGCTGTGATGCTGATGACAAAAACTGAGACGACACTGGTGATGATTAAAATGCAATGATCCTGCAGATGAAGTGATAAATATGAAGAGGGAAGATGATGAAGATAAGAACAATAATGAAAATGATGATGAGGATGACAATGAAGATGCAACTATTCCAAGTATGATGTTGTCAAAAATTAAGATGACACTAATGTTTGCAATGAAAATAATGATAAAGATGTAATGATGATGATGATGATGAAGATATGATGACAATAATGAGATGACAATGATATTAATGAACATAATGATACTGCAGATGAAGATGTGATGAATATAAATAAGAGGTAATGAAGTGATATGATGTAAATGAAACAGTGACATAATGAAGATGATAATACATCTTCATCATTTTCATCAGCACTTCATCTTCATCATCTTCATTACATCATTGAAGAAAGGGGATGGCTCCCCTGTTGTAGAAGGAAGTAGCAGTCCACAAAAAAAATCACAAAAATTGATCGGCCAAAGAAGAGTCATAAAGATGATAGAGTGGACTATCGAGGACAAGAAAGAAATTATGTATTGTTACTATTATGCATAAAGCCCAGAATTTCCAGACACAAGATATACAAAATGATTAAGAGAGAAATTAGAGGAAAGAAAAATACTTCCACAAGAAAAACTGTCAGAAGCTTCAAATGAAAATTTGCGTTCATTAATATAACAGATTTGTGAAAAACAGTATATAGATCAAGAAACTTTGATCTGTTTGGAAAAAGAAGCATCTGAGGAAGTGAAAAAATATAAACAACAAAACCAAGAGATATTTGAAAAGTATAAAAAAGAAATATGGACATGGGAAGAAAGAGATATTTGATATGGCGCAATAATTATGCAAAGTAGAAAGCCAAATTCATCAATATAAAGAAGGCAGCCCCAAAGATATATGAAGAGAAATACAGGCAAAGGCATCTGGACATGGAACATTTTACAACACATAAAAGAAGAAAACAAAGTGGAAAAGTAACACAAGCACTCAGGTCACTCCAAGGCAAGTACAAATATGACTCAGTCATTGTCCATGCTGGTGTGAATGACCTGAGACGTACCTCCCTGGACTACATGAAAAGAGACATAGAGGAGCTCTCTGAGCATGTAGCCCAGGCCGGTATGACCCTGACCTTGAGTAGCATCTTACCCTCACCAAGAATGATGCCACAATATGAAGACAAGATGATCAATTTCAACAATTGGCTTAAGTGTTGGTGTCATTCAAAGGGGATCAATGCCTGTCAGCCTGGGATGACATGCTCGACAAGCCACGATGCTTAGCTAGGGACGGCTTGCACCTGTCACCCCTGGGCTTTCGGATATTGGCAAAGGCTCTTGCTACCCCCATAGTGCCTTTTTAGGCAAGGCTCAAAAGACAAACCCACCTCCATAGGTATCACAAGGGATAAGAAACTAAGAGTAATGCTACTCAACGCCAGAAGTCTAAACCTCAAGATGCACGTTTCGAAACTCTCCTTAGCATGGAGAACATTGATATCTGTGCAGTAACAGAAACCTGGTTCAAGGCTCCGAGAGCACCCCAGCACTACCAGGTTATACCTCATACCATGCTTTTCGGCCCCAAAACTTGGACCGAACCACAAAAGGAGGAGGAGTATCAATATTAGTCAAAGATACCCACACCTCCAGGTTGGTGGCACAGCACGAAGCATCAGAGACTATCCATGTGCAACTAACAGTGGGTAAAACTGCCTTCCAGTTTATAGCCTGCTACAGACCACCCTCCCAAACCCAGGAACCCCACTCGGCCTTCCTGAGAACACTGGAAAATATGAAGGTCTCTCCAAACACCATTATATTGGGCGACTTCAACTACCCAAACATAGACTGGGAGCATTACTCTAGCTCCAACACCCTAGCCCAAAGGTTCCTAGAATTTATAAACTCAAATGCTATGGAACAACTTGTTACCACTCCCACAAGAGGGGAAAACATACTGGACCTGATCATCACCAACATGGGGACACTATGCTCCAGACCAGAAGTGTATCCCTCACTGGTAAGATCAGACCATAAACTAATCTCACTGGATATTCACATCCCGACCCCACCCCCTGCCCAGAAAACCACAGTGAAAAACTTCTCTAAAGCAAATTTCACACACCTCAAAACCGAGGTGAAATCCTTCAAAGCCCCCAGGCCTGTAGAAAATACGGCCCAGACCGCAGAATCCTTTATAAACGCATTCTATGAACACCTTCAGGAATGCATGGATCATGCAATCCCAAATAAAAACAAGACCCAATCCTCCAAAGGCAGACGTCCTGTCTGGTGGACCCCAGCCATAAACAAACTATACAATAGAAGGAGGAAGCTACTACATGATAGAGCAAAATCCCAAAAAGGGAAGGCATCTCTGATCAGTATTAGCAAAAAACTACGGGCACTCATAAAATCGTCTAAGGCCAGCTTCGAGAGAAAAATTGCACAGGACACTAAGGATAATCACAAGGCTTTCTTTAGTTATGTTAGGAACCTGGGTGGGAATTCCCAGATATGCTCAGAATTAGTCCAAAATGACAAAAAACACACCGAGCCCACAGACATTGCCAACATCCTAGCTGACAGGTTCAGTGCAAACTTCTCCCCCCCTCCCCACCAAAAGGGCAAATATCTATCCCAACAGAGTGCTGCCCCCCTGACATCTCAGATGCTCAGGTAAGAGCCGCCCTCTCCAAAGCAAAAAACGCAGCATCAATGGGACCAGATGGTGTCCCGGGCTGCGTCCTACATGAACTCCAAGAAGAGCTAAACCCAAACATAAAACTACTGTTCAGTCTTAGCCTTACTACAGGATATGTACCCAAAGAGTGGCGTACAGCAACAGTGGTCCCTCTCCACAAAGGTGGTGCCTCAACGGATCCTGGAAACTATCGCCCCATAAGCCTGACTAGCTTGGTCTGCAAAGCTATGGAAAGGATCATCATGGACCTCATAAATAAAGATATAGTGGACCTACAGACACTGGATCCTACCCAGTTTGGCTTTGTTAAGGGCAGATCCTGCCTCTTAAACCTGGTCGATTTCTTTGAAACAGTCACCAAGGCCATTGGCGAGGGGAAGGTGGTCCACACAGCCTACCTGGACCTCGCAAAAGCCTTCGATACAATACCCCACTTGGGCATTATAGATAAGCTCACCAGCTTAAATATAAACCCCTATGTCACTAGATGGGTTGCAAACTGGCTCAAGGACAGAACCCACATGGTTAGAATTGCTGGAGCCATGTCAGACTCCAAACCAGTTACAAGTGGCGTCCCACAAGGCTCAGTCCTGGGACCTCTCTTGTTCGGTATATATTTCTCGGCGGTACAGACCAACACAGAAGGACTGTGGCTGACCAAGTTCGCAGATGACTGCAAACTGGGCGCCATAATCAACTCTCCAGCCGACACAAGCATCCTCCAAAAGGGCCTCATAGAAACAGACAACTGGTGCCAGAGCCATGGCCTCAAGCTAAATGCCAAAAAGTGTATAGTCATCCGCTTTGGCAAAAACAAAGTGCCCACAAGTTACCACATAGGTGGTAATCCATTAAGTACAGAAGAAGTCATTAGGGACCTGGGGACCCAAGTTGATAGCAATCTCTCATTTGACAACCACGTGGCCAAAGTGGTTAAAAAACATTTTATATAGCCCACCTAATCATGAAGGGATTCACATCTAGATCAGGGGAGGTCATCGTGCCTCTTTACTCATCCCTCATCAGGCCCATAATTGAGTACAATGCCCCTTTTGGGATGTACCTTACCAGACACCTGCAGCAACTGGAAAGACCCCAAAAGTACCTCACCAAGAGGATCAAAGGGCTCAAACAGATGCCATATGCTGCCCGGTTAAAGAAACTCCAGCTCTACTCAGTGGCATACCGCCTGCTCAGAGGCGATCTGTGCCTGACGTATAAAGCCATGTCCAACCCGGAATTAATGGACATGCTGCACCTCAGAAAATCCAAATCCCATCGAGCTATGCGCTCGAGAGACTTGAACCTCAGCACTGAAATAAATAGGACATGCTGGAGGGACAGATTCATAACCCAGAGGCTCCCTTCACTCTGGAATAAAATCCCAGTCCAGGTTAGGCAGAGTCCCACATTGACTCTCTTCAAGAGGAATCTTGATGAGTGGATGGGAGATCATAGGTTTACCCCGGCTATCACTTCTGTGTCACTGTTAGATAGAGGCACAGTATACTAACCTCAAAAAAAGGCATAGCAAAATTAATTTAAAATGGGTGGCGAAAGCCAAACACACTCTGGCTAGGCTTATAAATGCCCTAGGGCAGATAGCCTAGTATGAACCTATGAACCTATGAACCTAGTAACGGAGAAGTTAAATAAAGAGAAACTAAGGTTATGGATTACTTGCAAAGTTAAGGATTTAGTGGAGAAAATCTAACTTTGATAACATCACAGCAGGATAGAGCAACTGATCCCCAAATTAAGGAGAGCCCAGCGGAGTGAGAAACATCTGATCAGTTGCAATATGAAGATACTTTGGAGCCTTTCATAGGAAACCAGTACAGATGTTCAGTTAGAGTTGCACAGCAAGGGAAGGAACAGGAAACTGTGACAAGTCTGACGCAGTCAATGTGGCACAAGGAAGATGCTCTGAACTTTCTATAAAATGCCCACAGGACATGGAGAACAAAGTTTAGCAATGAGCAGTATCAGAACAGATCAGGATCTGTCATGCACTACTGCAAATAATAAACTAAAAATATTAGACAGACAGAAAAAAGATATGCAGATAACTATAAAGGAAAAGTACAAAATAAGCAATTTATTGATGACCAAAAACATTTTATAGTGAATTGGGAAACATGGCAAAAGGAACTGAAACACCACCAAAAAAAGAAGAAATAGATACATTTTGGAGAAGTAACAGCCAGAGAAATTGAAACAAAGTTAAGAAAAGCGCCTAATTGGAAAACCCCAGATCCAGATGTAGTACCCAACTTCTGGCTAACATTATTGATATCTTTACATGAAGATTTAGCCATGAGTAAGAACTATTTATATGTGCACCTCAAACAAACACCAGCCTGTTTAACAACAGGAAAAACAATACTCCTACTTAAGTGCGAACCTGAAAGCTATCCTAAAGCCTATAGGCCAATAACTTGCCTTCTGACAAAATATAAACTGTACACCGGAATTGATGCCAACAGAGCTTATAGTCATTGAGAAGAAAACTCAATCATAGCAATAGAACAAAAGGGTAACAAAAGAAAGTCATATGGAAGAAAGACATTTGTTGTTAAATAAAGTCATAATGGAGAACTGTAAAAGGGGAAGAATCTAAGTATGGCATCGATAGATTGCAAAAAAGCATTTGACAGTATCTCACATTAATGGATAAAAGATTGCTTAAAAATATATAAAAACACACTACACTGATTGATTACATTACAGCAACCATGAAACAGTGGAAAATAATGCTATGATAAATGACAAATTATTATTCCAGGGATAAAAATTCAAAGGGGGATATTCCAGGGTGACTCCCTGTCACTGCTGCTCTTTTGTCTTGCCTTAACCCATTAAGCTGTCTACTAAACAGATTAGGCCATGGCTACAATTTTGTTCCCAGAAAACAGCAAAGTGTAAAGACTTCTCATCTTCTTTTTGTAGATATAAAAAGAAAAGAGGAAATACAATGCACGGCTGTCATGCCCTCAAATAAAACGTTTAAACGTTTTAGAAACAGATAAGCGCTTTCACCACCGTACCGGTGGCTTCTTCAGACCATTACACACAAAAAAGTAATAAAAACGTTCCATAAATACACAGTATTTAGTTAGTCTCAACCATTAAAAACCACTACTTACAAATTCAAACATCCATTGTAGAACATCCCTCTTAGTGTACGTAAAAACGCAATGACAGAACTTAAAATCAGCTGTATACCATAAAGGCACATGGGCCTCAATACATACATGTAAGCTATATACTCATACAAATATGAAAAAATATATCTATATATTCATTCAAATTCAAACAAATATGGGATGATCGCAGATAATATCTCTGCTAACTAACTCCTCATAAAACACTCAATTAAATCACTTTGGCAATCCCCTTGACATTAAAACAGGCTTGACTGAAACTACCCCATTCAATCCTGAACCCTTAACAGCTCTAAATTTCAGAATCCATCGTAATTCACTACTCTACTA
Organism: Protopterus annectens; assembly: GCF_019279795.1. NCBI lineage: Eukaryota > Metazoa > Chordata > Ceratodontiformes > Protopteridae > Protopterus > Protopterus annectens. The sequence goes on along the minus strand of NC_056731.1, from coordinate 822,732,902 downwards.
CTACTCTGTATATGTGAGGTGTTAGGCATCAAATGAATATAAAATGGTAAGTAGCCATCAAGTCCAGCAAAATATTACTCCCTCCATCTATGGAATTTTGAATGCCAGGCAGCTAGACATGAAATAAAAACTGACAAATAGATGGTAATTTAATGTAGTAAATATGGTTTGGATTGCTACACCATGTTACTGATGCAGCCTGAGAAGGCCAACACAGCTCACTGATTATTGTCTTACCAACCTTAATCTGCCCCTTTTCCAAATTGATATTTTCTATGTATTTAAAATAAATAAACATGGCATAAGAAGTAATGAAGCATACCATGCAAATTACAACAATCAGATCAGCAGAGACAGGCATAATTAATGGAGATGAGAAGAGGAAAAAATGAATTAATACCGGTGGAAGAAATAAATGAGATATAATACAATACATATAGAAACGAGACTATTTAAAGGAAGAAGAATTGGTAGGGAAGAAGGATCCATCAAGAAAGGAAAATGAAATTTTACTTATACCTTGAGTTCGTAGCACATGTAAAAAACAACATCGAATGATGCATAGCAAGCTAGTTGGGAAAAATGTGATTTACAATACTGCTTGCATCTATGTATGTGCTTAGGAATTTTCAGTGTTGCATATTTGCAAAATATTCTAGAAAATACTCAAGTGTTTCATAAGCTTTGGACTTGGGGGAAAAAACCCAGAAAGACTGAGGCACATTTTAACATATTCTCAAATTTATGTCCAAAATGTATTAGATCCATTTCTTTTTCTCACTCATTTTGCAAATATTTAACATTCTTGTTTTGTAATTTCTTATTTTCATGAAAAGTATTATTACATTTCTTTGCTGAATTAGTTGGCAAGTATGAAGTGACTATCAAATATTATTCTTATATACTGAGCTGCAGTTCTTGGGTGTACCCAAAAATGAATTATATCAACTTGGTGTTATTGTGCCTAATGGCCAGGAGATGGAGCCAATGCTCCATTATCTTCATATAAACTCAGGCTTGCTTCTGTCCTCTATACCATATTTAAGGAAATGTCAGATTACAAAATATAAGGTGTCACCCAGACCTATGCTCTGGATTTAAACATTGACATATTCTCATGATTTGAGTGAACATTTCAAACATAGACATAGTCTCATGATTTGAGTGAATATTTCAAACAGCATTTTAAAGCAATTAGTGGAAGCTCATACCTACAATTCAAAATATGTTTTATATTATGTAGCTGATTCTTTCTGAGTGATAGCTATTCTGCAAGAATTATTGAGTCTGTATCCTACTTTTCTGGGTAGCAGATTTTTGGGGGCTATAACTTGCTTTGTTTTTTTGGGGAAAGGGTCTGCATTAAGTAGAATTGTGGATGTTGCAGAAATTCTACCTGTCCATTTTAGGATAAAATAAGGGGCATATTTAAACAGCAATTTTAATCTTAGCTGCCTGTGATGGATGAAAAGAATGTGCAAGATGTCTTATTTATATAGCAGTAATAAATGAAGTACTTTGATATGAAAACATCTGAGTGGGTTTCAGATTAATGCATCTACAGTGTACAAAATGCACAATACCTGCTCAACACAAAGTACCTATCCATGAAGGCTAAATGCAGTACTGTGCATACTTATAGTCTAAAGACTTGGATGTCGTGCTGTGTGTCGAGTGCCAGCACATAGCTTTAAAGAACTGATTCTAGAATCTGGCTCGTAAAAAAACAAACCAGTACCTGGCCTGCAAGCAGGTAACTAAAGAATAAGAGAATCTTCATTTTGTACATGTTGAAAGCAAACATTCACTCTGCAAAAAATCAGAAAAAGGTATATATAATATATATTATAGTAAGACAACATATTTCATGTTTGCTTGTTATTTGATATCTGGAAGTTTGGAATGATCTAAAATGGACTCATTTCATCCATGCTCAGATCAGTGGAATTTAACATTATGTCATTTCATATTATTAATATTTTCATAACAGACTAGGATATGACATAGCACAAGTTTTAATCCAAACCTATGAGACATTTCAAAATTAGAATGTGTTTTCAGCAAATTATATAAGTACGACACCACTATTTAGTAATATCACAGCATTAATGCTAGCATCATTATCATATAGAATACAGAATATGTGCTGGAATTCTAAGGAAGGATGAACATAAGCATACACCATTTATACTGGGTAGTATTATTTCCTGATTATGGTATTTGTAAAGTACAAATATAAATCATCAGGTTAAGAAAAACATATGGTGGAGGCTGGCTGGGCATTTGTAAGGTCACAAAAGTTAAGTGTTTGGAGGTTCTCTGACACACAGATTGCTTTGGACATAACTTCATGAGATGGGGTAGTTTTGAATAATTGTTATCCCTAGTAACTGATTCCATAGTTTAGGGGCAAGGATGTGGAAGAAATGATTAGAGGAGCACACATTCTGTTTCGGTAACAACAAGGTTATAGGACTATTGGTATTAGCCCTTAACTCTGAAGGCAAGTGTTCAGATACTATTCTGTGAATGGGAAGTAGAGGGGAGGGGAGGAACAAATAGTGATCTGATGTATAAAGTTTGAATGCAGGACTGGAGTGTACAGCATTTGCTCAGCTTTCAAGCTCTCTGCTGCATATGACAGTGATGTTCCTTGTTTGACTCTAATAACATCAACCTACAGATCTGAGTTAACAAAATGTATGACTCATGCAAATATTTAGTGGAGGCACAGTTACAGAGGCAGCCATGTTCTATCTGAGATATTAAACACATTCTCCCATTTGCTGTCTGTACTTTTCTACATTGGAATAATGAATGTCTCCTACAACAGATTGTTGATAGTGGATTTGATATAGTTTACAGGGGATTGTAGGAGCAAAGCCACAGGTCAACATATTTAAAGGAAAGTCTGTTGTACATTGAATTGCCTGTGGGGGTAGGTTAAAGTCCAGTTTGAGGAAACAGTACATATCACTGAAATGGTGCCAGAAACTATGGTCTTGCTTTTCAAAAGATTAGTAGGAGGTCTTTGTAGCTAAACCAGTCCATCAGAGTGAAGACATCATTTTGCAGGTCATTAATGATATTGAAATGAGAGGCAGATGGTCTGGTAACTGCCAGATCACTCATTTACAATATGGATTGTTGTTGTATCTTTCGGCTTTTCCCAGTTAGGGGTCGCTAATGATTGGCAGTAGATTTTTACGTACCGAGTTGCCAGCCCTGACGCACAACCTTCAACGAAGGTACGCCCATTCACGCATGTCTCCATACAGAAGACGCTTTAGTTGAGAATCGAACAGGACAACGTCTTACTGTGAGGCGACAATGCTACCACAGCATCACCACCGCAGCACATTTACAATATGGATTGAGGTATCAGAAATCCAGATGACGTGAGCCAATAAGAAGCAAAAACAATAGGGGTATGAATATGGATCCTTTGTCTACTCTTGACTAGATAGCAGCTTCTGATGGAAGAATATTTCCCAGTCTGACCCTGAATGTGCTTTTCATGACATAATGTGAACACAGTTGTTTATAAAGGCCTGCAGGAAAAGGAGATTGTTTACTGAGTCAATTTATTTTGGGAAGACAAAGGAAGGACTCCAGTTAATAGCCCTTTGTCTGTATTAGTAAAGATGGTGTAATTTAACTAGCCATTAGCCAGAGAGCAGTCATTTTGCCTGTTCTTTTCTGAATCCATATTATGCAAGGGAGTCTTACCTTATTTTAGACAGTCTTATGATTGGATGTTTACTCATTTCTGCTAGAATCTTACTCAAACACGGGAATGTTGAGACAGGTTGTTTGTTTTTGACATTTTGGGACTGTGACAACCAGAACTTGCTTGCATGCCTTTGGAATGACTTCTTGTGTGAATTAAAGTTTTATTTATTTATTTTTTTGGTTCCTCTACTGCTTCATTCTTTCTGGCTTACCCCAGTGTCCCCATCTATCACCTGGTCTAAAAGTCTCTCCTACAGCTCCTGGAATATCTCAGTTCTAAGGCTATGGCCAGTATAGAACCTAAAGTCATCCTGGGAAGGTCATACCACTAACTGCTTCCACTGGGGATTTTTTTTTATCACCTACCCCATAATGCCCTCCCTACTATGTCCATTTGTTACATCTGACAGTTGCTCTGTTCTATGGACTATGTCTTCATACAAGGAATGCCTAGATGAATGATCCCCACCCTCACCCAAGAGGGGCAGTCCTATCCCGTTATACCTGCATCTCAGTTGCTAATCAAACCTAGGTTGCCTGGGCCATAGTTAGTGCTTCATCCCCCTGTACCATGATGCTGGATCCTTGTGTAAGTGAAAGGTTATGGGCAAAACACAGTAGTTTATAAATGTAAGAGAAGCACTTTTTAATGAATCATGGATAAAGTCTATCTACTTGCTTGTACTTGTTGTAATTCTTAGGACTGTAATCTGGAATCCATAGAGTTATAAGACACCTGAAGGGAATATGTACTATAAATTGCAGTACATTTCACAGTACTGATAGGGAATCTTATGATCTACCTTATTTTGGGATTCCCTCCAACAGTATTATAGCTTCATCTGGACTTCATCTGGTCTGACTTTCTGGACATGGAAATGTAGAAATAGGTATTTCTTCAGTTGTTGTACAATAGGAGGCATGGCTAGAGATGTGAGGCAATGAAGAAGGTAAGACAGCAGATAATTCCTTTTCATAAGCCATTACTAGATGCAGAGGAGATAGCTGTATAGGAAATGTTTTTTTTAATGTAGAACCTTCCATGGTTTCTGCAGCCTTGATTATGAAAATTTCAATACCTGCATACTTCATGATGTAAATTTGGAAGTATTTGGCTGAATATTTCTGGATTATATTCAGCACCATACAATAATGTGTAATTGGCACTATTAAGATTAGTATTTGCAAAGACACGTTTCACTTTGGAAATCAACATTATTTATAGTTAGGATGAGCAGCCATGGGAACAACATTTGCCCCTGTTTGTACAGACTTATTCATGGGTTTTGTGGAATTATTAATGATTTACAATGATACAAATAAAATCTTTTTACCATACACTGATGTGTCATAACATTTGTTTGATGACTACTGATTACCGTGGAAAGGTAATGTACAATTATTATATCGATTTGTGGAATTTTTAAATACTAATAGTTTTGAAATCAGGTTTACTGTTAAATATGATTTGATTCAGATGAACTTTTGTATGTTATTCAGTCAGATGATGGATCTCTCAAGGCCACGCAACTCAGAATGCCATTTGCTAAAAATTCAATATTAAGTTTTGATAGTTGTCATCCTACGTTAATCATAGGTTCATAGGTCATTACTAGGTTAATGACTCCAGGGGACATTTTTAAGCTTGGCTATGGTTCTCAAATGTATCTCACAAATTTTGATACCCTAGGGTTATTTTAAGGGGATATATGTAGGTTTGGGTGTGGATGGTCAAGCATTTACCAGCTGCTTCTGTCTGCTAGAGACATAGGTGCCAGACCAGTGTTAAATTTCCAGTTTTTCATCCATTGTTCCAAGTTATGCTTGAATTGGGTTAGGGAAGAACAGGGTTTAGGTCTTTAAATTGGGTAATTCTGATGTTATTTGTTTTGTGGATGTGCAGAAGGTGCATTAGAGTGAGATCAGAGGATGCTTTGTTTGCCAGGCATAGATCACCTCGCAGACGTCTGTTGGAGAACGAGTACAAGGAAAGGGCTTTGAGGCAGTCCGTGTACAACACGTTTATGTCTTGTATTCTTTTTGTGAGGAACCTCTGTGGATACTCTACTTATTGAATATTCTTGGTCAGGTACATACTGAAGGAGATACAATACTCACTGATTGGTTTGATGAGGGCTGAGTACAGGGGAACAATGACACCCTAGGACCAAAATTCCATACCTTTGGTTATAAGCCAATATTTCTTTCACTCAGTTATATAAAGGGTTTAAATTTCATAACAACTCACTGGGTTTAAATAGATGCATTACAGACATAGACAAATAGTTTATTATAAGGAGATTTGATTTTTATAGGGTAAAGGTGGCTAGAGATAAAGCTCTCAGATTTGATTGGCGACAGTTATTATATTATGTTATGTATTAGGACGGTGCAGTGGTGCAGTGGTAGCGTTGTCGCCTGATTGCAAGAGGTTCTCTGGTTCAATTCTTTGCTGGGGTGCCTTCTGTGTGGAGTCTGCATGTCCTCCCTGTGTGGTTTTATGGAAAAAAGTTGTAAAAGATTTGACTACATTAGAGAGACAAAGTTCAAAAGAACTTAATTTGAACAGCAATATTAGAATTATAAAAGATGATAAAGGGGGTGATATGGTGGCGGTAAACAGGGATGATTACATCGAGAATATGCAGTATTTATTAGAAGATGATGCATTTTATGCAAAGGTTAATAGAAATGACATTACCAAGGCATACAGACATGTGGATTCTTGGTAATTTAAAAGAGGAAGTGATTTCCGAAAATATGTACACTTTTTCTTAAATGTCGAAACCTAAGATAGGGAAGTTTTTTGGAGTACTGAAAATACACAAGAACCAAGCTAATCCACCTTATAGACCAATAGTACCTGCAGCAGCGTCAAAGCTAGAAGTGGTGTCTAAGTTTGTATATAGGGCGTGACTCAGGTTGGTACAAAAAGTTCCTTCCTTTATTAAAGATTCCTTTGATTTTTTTTTTTTTTTTTTAGAAAGAATCAAAGATGTAGAGGTTGTAAAGGAAGCTTTATTGGTTTCAGCTGATGTGCAGTCTCTGTACACATCCATTCCACATGAAGTAGGATTGGAGTGGACAGCATTCATGTTAAATAACAGCAATGAATATGAACTAGGAGAAACTAAGTTTTTAATTGAATGTATTCATCAAGTGTTTATGCACTCTCCTTCTCTATCTCTTCCAAAAATGGTACTGTCATTTCACCCTCTCCCCATACCAAACACCTTGGCGTTGAAATAGACAATATCCTCCACTTTGACATCCATATCTCTCAAACTATCAAAAAGGTACACAAAAAATGGGTACCCTATATAGACATAAAAACTTTCTGTCAACTCAGGCTCGGGTCACCCTAGCCCAAACTCACTTTCTGTCCACATTAATGTATGCAGCACCGATACTGACCCATGTCAGAAAATATAACCTTAACAAACTTGAGCCTTGTTATAACAAAATTTCCAAGTTTGCTAATAATTCCGGCTTTAGAACCCATCATTGTATACCTCTAAGGCAACTTCAGTGGCTTGAACTCCCACAGCTATTAACTTTCCACCAGCTAGTCATTGCATATAACATTCTAAAACATCCTGACAAAACTCCAGCACTAAGGCAATTACTGACTCACTATACACCAAATAATCCACTCTGCTCTGCCGACAAATCATTCCTCTCTATCTCCTCAGCTGACAACACATCAGGTAAAGCTCTATTTTCACACACTATAGCTAAAAGTTGGAATAACCTCCCCATTTATGTGACTTCTGCATTAAATACTACACAATTCAAACACTTTCTTAAGTCTCATTTTATAAGTTCATGGCTTTGTCCATGTGTTATATAATCTTACAATATGCTTTCTCCATATTTTTCATTCTCTCCTACTTTAGACCTTCTATCAGCATGGCATTGATAAATGGTATCCTTTATCCTTGATGTGTGGTTTTGTTGTGATTTTTGTCCTGTTCACAATTAACAAAATGTATATATGTAAATTTTCTTATGAGGATTTTTTTTCTATTTTTTTTTTCTTTTATTTCCTCAAATGCTGCTATGATGACTCTGTTTTTCTTTTGTATAATATTATTATTTTAATTATGTGGAGCTTTTCTCCCCGGGCCTTCGCTGTAAATGGACCTCGTCCAGTCGGTCCATCCCAGTTAACAAATGTAAAATAAAAATAAAAATAAATAAGTGCTATCTAATATAATTTTTTTTTCATTTGAGGGCTGGTATTGCCACCAAAAAGAAGTGTACCAATGGGTGTTTGGATGGCCCCCAATTATGCAATTTAGTTATGGCATATTGGAGAAATTTCTATTTTTCTTAAATTAAGTGGTTATCCTAATTCCTATTTCCTATTTTTGCTTCATATATTATTTGTTTTTTATATGGAAGGGGGAAACAACACTTTTGGAATTTTTTTTAAAAGCAATGAATGATAGCACTGAATTTTTCAATTTTACATGCAACTACAAAAGGTTTAACATTTTTTTTTAGATTTGGAGGTAAGAAAAAAAGATAGTCGCAACAAATTAAATTAATTTATTAGTTATAAGAACATGTCTAGCAATGCTATTTTGCATTATTTCAGTATGCACCTTACTTATATGAAATACAACATCATTAAGGTGCGATTGGTGAGGTTAAAGCAACTGACCACAGACACTGAATGTTTGGACACTTTTATTAAAATGCTACATGATAGATTCACATATAGAAGATATCCAGGTGAAGTTATTAAATAAATGAGTAGCCCAAGAAACTGTTGTAGCAGATGTCAATGGGGCAACCAACAAAATTAATCAGGAGTAGCCACTTTCTATACCTCTGGTATTCTCGTTAGATAGTGATGCCATAAAGAGAGTAGTTCAAACGATTGGAGAATACTGGAAGCTAGTGAAGAGATTAAAAAGGTAGTAGTTGAAAAAAATGAATTTCTTTAATAAAAAGGCTTAAGACATATTTGGAAAAAAAAAACAAAAGATATCCATTAGCACAAAAAAGGTGGCACTCATAAATGTCTGCAGTACTCTATGTGTAGGTACATTTTGGAAGGCCCTTATTTCATAGACAGTAGATGTGATAAGACTTATTCCATACCAAGTTCCAGGTACATGGTTTACCTGGCCAATTGTTCTTTCTGTGAAGCATTTTATTATAGGAAAAACTAATAGGGAACTTAGGAAAAGGATTTACGAGCATCAATATGCAATTAAGATAAAAAACACAAATAATGCGCTAGCTAAACATGCAGTTGAATGTAAGAGCTTTAAGAAGTTTTATTTTTGTTTTATCGATCATGTTCCAACACATTTCACTGCTAATAAAGAGGGAGATCTTGAATATAAGGAGTTAAAATGGCAAATCAAGCTCTATGTATATTGTACAACAGGACTAAACAGTGTTACAAAATGGTGCTTAGAAAGCAAAACTATGATAAATGTTCAATTTGTTGTGGTATTTAATTCTTTGATATTGCTTTAAGAATTTGATTTATTTCTTAAGTACTATGATTTGATGGGCATTTTTCAAGGACAGTATTTAAAACCTGTAAGCATTTTTATTATTCATTCTGATGAAGACCATTTCAGGTCGAAAAAAAGCACTAAACTATTAAAACAGATGGAATTTTCATCTTTGTTTTTTGGTGGTGTTTTTATTATTATGAGATTTTTTCACCACTTTTATTGCTGCTACTCAAATTTTCAAAAGTGATAGCACTTTGGATGATGTTCTTTCTCATTGCTTTTTTTGTAAAAGGACAATTTGTACTTTGGGATAGCATTTTTTCTGGGTTTAAGAAGTGTTTTATCTTAGATCCAAAACAAACATTGTTGGTAGATCCCTATACAGGCTGCAAATCATGTAACTCATGTTCAATGTACCAATATATTATTAAACGGAAATGCTTTTCATCAGTGAATACTGTTAAAACTATAACATAAATATTACTGCAGATTGTCAAACTGATTATTTATTAGTATATCTTGCAATATTTTTCTTGTATAATTTTTTTGTACCCTTCTCCTGACTAATACATTTCAGCAATGAGATCCCTCTGATGCTTTGTAAGCTCTCTGTGAACCATGGCTTTTGCTGTAGCAGGCAACTGAATAAATGTCAGGAAAATCCTACTAGGACAGTTGAACTTTATTTGGGGTTAATCAGAGTCTCTTTAATTGATGGCAGGTGTGTACCCAAGAAGACTGAATGCTGTAATTAAATCAAAAGGTACTTCAACAAAGTATTAGTTTAAGGGTGTGCACTCTTATGCAACCAGCTTATTGTAGGTTTTATATTTTTTATATTTTTTCCCTTAACAGATTTGTTTGTTTTTTAATTGAATTGTACAGGTTATAGGTCACATTAAAGGTGGGAAAAGTTCTGAAATTATTTATTGTGGTCTCATTTTTTTTATATCACAAAAAACTGGCATTTTAACAGGGGTGTGTACATACTCATATGGCCGAGACCATATGATTGAACTTGTAAAAGTTTGAACACTGAATAAAAAATAAAAAAAAAAACACAAAAAGCAAAACTAGATGTCTGTAGCAAGGGGGCTATGCCCCTCTGCACCCCCCACCCCCTACTTAAATCTAACAACTCCGGGATCGCACTAGATTGCGGAAAAGGGAAATCTTACAGTTCTACACTGTACACGGATCTCCATTCAGTCCGTTCGAACTTTTACAAGTTCAATCATATGGTCTCAGCCATATGAGCTATAAACTTGTAAAAGTTCGATCTACTGAAGGGGACCCATATATATATATATATATATATATATATATATATATATATATATATATATATGGATCTACTTTGTTTGTTCGAAAATACATTACATCGAACAAACAAAGTAGATGCCCACTTCAGTGAAAGTGCATTTCAATGAAAGTGCACTTTTGCTGAAGCCTAGTCGCTGGATCAGCTGACTAAAAAAAAAAACAAAATGCAGAAAACATGCTTTGCAGGGGGACAAGCCCCCCTGCATCCCCCCTACTTAAATGTACTAATACGAGATCGCACTACAGAGAGGAAAATGGAATATTCCCATTTCACGCTGTATTGTGATCTCTGTACTTCATTTTGAAAATGTTGGTACTTCAAACAACTGGTCCCGACCAAGTGGGTTTCAAAGTACTGAAACTTTGTACAAACGAAGTAAACCCATATATATATATATATATATATATATATATATATATATATAGATATATATGTATATATTTATATTTTTATACGGGTCTGAAAAAGTTTGTTGATTGTTTGTTTTATCAATAGGTTTCCTGCCTGTACAGTTTGGTTGACAGGAAAGCTGATCAACTCTGGTGTGAGACTGGTTTGATACTGGGGTTGGGGAATATGCACTTTTCTCAGTATTCTGTCCATTGAACTTGGTATATAAATAGGAAAGAGTATGGATGGTGTAGGAAGACTTGCGCTATACAAAAAGACATTTAAATTTGCATCTTGGAACATGTGCATTTTGCAGTCCATCGTTTGTGATCAGTCTTTTTTTAGCCAATTCCATGTGTGCCAATCTACTGTGAAGTGATCAAATACACACACACGCATACAAATATGTATATATATTTATGTATAATGGGGCCTGGCGTGTGATGAAATAACTTATACTCCAGGCTAAGGAAATACATGCCTTGATTAGTGTGAGCAATGAGTCATAAATGGTGTTCCCTAATGTTACAGTACAAAATATTTCGCACTATCACACACATCTATATCCCCATGTTTACAGTTAACCATTCCTAGTGTATTTTTTAGGTTTGAGTAATGTTTCCCAAGAATTCATGGGAAACATTACTCAAACTTAAAAAAATTGACTATGTTCCAGTCAACAGGTAATTAACATAGGTTTTTAAGACAGAGTTGTCTCAAAAGTGACTATGTAGTCAAGTGTTAAGGTACTTCTTTTTGTTATTGTCAGCTCAATTTATATTTATTTTAACAGTGCAGTGAGGGGTATGTTAGGATTTGTTTGTTTGATAGCTTATTTATATTTCCTCATTAATTTCAACAGGAATGAGTCAGTTTTGCTGGTAATGTTTTTATTGATTAATAGCTGCAGTCAGTGCATTATTTTATTTTTTAATAATTTAACTTTTTTTCATCTTAACATGAATGAATTTCATTTCTAGAGGTAGCTTTAGAAGGATCATATTGTTTTTATGGGATATGTGTTTATTAACTTTGTATGCACAGTGGCATTTTTTCACTAAAGTGAAAAGGACCATGTTTTATTTTTATTTTATTTTGCTTTATTTTAAGCTACACATTGACTTGGCTTAGGAGGTTGTTTCAGGTGATATAGGGAGTTTTGGAGAGTGTATCTGTATGTGTTTTGTATCAGCATTATGTGAACGTTGACTTTAATATTTTGTAAGTATGGCAACAAGAGAAGATGTTCCATGTGTTGATGATGCACCAAGTATGTAGATAAACTTATGACAATGCACCAAGAGTGTAGATAAATGAACATATCTAGATCAAAGCTGTCCAACCGGTAGCCCATGGGCCACAGTCCAGCCCATCATGGCCTTTTCTGTGGCCTGCCAAAGCCTCAGTCGAAAAAAGAAACGTACATTTTCTTTGTGGTTAACTGGTCCTGTCGCTTTAAAAACTTCGGGACCAGTTAACCGCACTTTGTATTTTTACATCTGCACAAATGTAGAACTGCTATACAGTGCAGTTTCAGGACCATTCATGCTCATTGGTAGTTGCAAGTGGCATTGGTTATCATTGGTGGTTTTCTTGTTTTTTTTTTTTTTTTGCAGAGTCTGCAGCGGTTGAGGTAAGTTTTATGTATATATGTATGTTGGCAATATTTGCTTGTGCTAAAGAGGTGGGAAAGGAGAGTGATTGTGTGTGTGTGTGTGTGTGTGTGTGTGTGTGTGTGTGTGTGTGTGTGTGTGTGTGTGTGTGTGCTGTTTGTATGGGTGTGATGTTGGTGTGTGAAATGTTTATGCTGGTGTGTAGTGAAAAAGTGTAGAGATTACATGCATGATGATTTGTATGGGTGTAATGCTGGTGTGTGAGTTAGTCCTGCAAGACTGATGTATTCCTGTGTAAAAAATATGGCCTGACTGTGTGCATGTTTGCTTGTGTGAGTATGAGGTGTGCCTGAGTATAGTTGAGAGTATGAATGCTGAGTGAACTGCATGTGTGTGTGTGTGTGTGTGTGTGTGTGTGTGTGTGTATGTGTGTGTGTGTGTGTGCGCGTGCGTGGTTTGGAAAATTAGTACTATTAACTTGAGACACTGACTGAACAAGATGATGTGAATTAATATACATTTTCTGACTTAAAAGAAGGGCAATGTTTCATTTTGGTGCTTACGCATACATGGACAAACAACTGAAGGGGTTGTTGGGGAAATGCTTCATTTGGTGTCAGTGATGTCCTTGTGTACAGATGGACAAACTAATGAAGGGGTCTTTGGGGGAGCATTTGATTTTGGTGCTTGTGCATACATGGGCATACTTCTGAAGGAGTTGTTGGGCAGAATGTTTAATTTTGGTGTCAGTGAAGTGCTTGTGCATACATGGATATACTACTGAAAAGGTCTTTGAGGTAGATCTTTCATTGTGGTGCTTGTGCATATATGTTGAAACCACTGAAGGGGTCACTGGGGGAAATGTTTTATTTTGGTGCTTGTGCATACACAGAAATACAACTGAAGGGATTGTTGGGGAAATGTTTCATTTGAAGTCAGTGAATTACTTGTGCATACATAGACAAACTAATGAAGGGGTCATTGGGAAAATGTTTAATTTTGGTGCTTCTGCATACATGGACAAACTACTGAAGGGGTCATTGGGGGAAATGTTTCATTTTGGTGATTGCGCATACATGGGCAAACAACAAAAGGAGTTGTTGGAGAAATGTTTCATTTGGTGTCAGTGAAGTACTTGTACATACATGGACAAACTAATGAGGGGGTCCTATGGGAGAAATTTTTCATTTTGGTGTTTGTGCATACAGGGACATACTTCTGAAGGGGTTGTTGGGAGAAATGTTTAGTTTGGTATCAGTGAAGTGCTTGGGTATACATGGACAAACTACTGAAGGGGTCATTAGGGGGATGTTTAATTTTGGTGTCATTGAGGTGCTTGTGCATGCATGGATATACTACTGAAAAGGTCTTTGAGGTAGATGTTTCATTGTGGTGCTTGTGCATACATGGAAATACAACTGAAGGAGTTGTCAGGGAAATGTTTCATTTAGTGTCAGTGATGTATTGTGCATACATGAACAAACTAATGTAGGGGTCATTGGGGGAAATGTTTCATTTTGGTGCTTCTACATACATGGACAAACTACTGAAGGGGTCACTGGGGGAAATGTTTCATTTTGGTGCTTGTGCATGCATGGAAATACAACTGAAGGAGTTGTCAGGGAAATGTTTCATTTAGTGTCAGTGATGTATTGTGCATACATGAACAAACTAATGTAGGGGTCATTGGGGGAAATGTTTCATTTTGGTGCTTCTACATACATGGGAAACTACTGAGTTGGTCGCTGGGGGAAATGATTCATTTTGATTTCAATGAAGTGTTTGTGCAGACATGAATATATATACTATTGAAGGGTTGCTGGGGGAAATGTTTAATTTTGGTTCATAGGTTCATAGGTGTGTACTAGGCTAATGGCTCTGGACCCTTTACAAGCCTAGCCCAAAAAAATTGCCCAGGCACCATGCCACCCGATGTTAGTTCACAGTGCCCCTATCCAATAGGGCAACTGGAATGATCCCTGGAGTGAACTTTCTGTTACCCATTCACTCGTCAATATTTCTCTTGAAGACAGTCAGTGAGGTGCTCTGCTTGACATGAATGGGAAGCTTATTCCAGAGTATGGGCAGTCTTTGGGAGATGAACTTCTCCCTCCAGCATGTTCTGTTAATTGTGGTAATGAGGTTGTGATTTCTGGAGTGTGTGGTGTGGAGGGATTGGGATTTCTTTAGGTGTAGCATTTCAAGTAGGGCTAGGTCGGACATGGCTTTGTAAGTCAAGCAGAGATCACCTCTATGTAGACAATAAGAGACTGAGAACAGCTGAAGTTTCTTGAGTCTGCCCATATAGGACATGTGTTTCAGGCCTAGGATCCTTTTTGTGAGGTACTTTTGTGGGCTGTCTAGCTGTTGTAGGTGTCTGGTCAGGTACATGCCAAACAGGGTGTTATATTCAATGATTGGTCTAATGAGGGATGAGTAGAGAGGGATGATGACCTCTTTCTTCCTGGATGGGAAATCTTTGGTTATAAGATGTGCCATGTAGATGGAGTTTCTGACCACAGTGGCAATGTGGTGGTCAAAGGTGAGGTGGCTGTTGACCTGGGTGCCCAGATCTCTTATGGCCCCCTCAGTGTTCAGTGGGCTCCCATCAACATGGTAATTTGTGGGAACTGTGTTTTTTTCCAAAGGGGATGATAACACATTTTTTGGCGTTAAGCTTCAGGCCATGGTTGCGATACCAGTCACTGGTCTCAGGGAGGCCCTTTTGTAGGATGTCTGCATCACTTGGGGAGTTGATAATGACACCTAGCTTACAGTCATCAGTGAACTTGGTCAGCCAAAATCCTTCTATGTTGGCCTGGACTTCTGAGAAGTAGATGCCAAACAGGAGAGAGCCCAGGACCGAGTCTTGTGGGACTCCACTCATGACTGGTCGACAGTCTGACTTGGAATCCACAACTTTCACTCTGTGGCTCCTGTCTGTGAGCCAATTTGCAGCTTACCTAGTGATGTAAGGATTGATGTCTAGTTTGGTGAGTTTATCAATGATATCTAAGTGGGGAATGGTATCAAAGGCTTTGGCCAGGTTGAGGTAGGCTGTTTGCACTACCTTACCCTCATCCACAGCCTTGGTGACTGTCTCGAAGAAGTCAACCAGGTTCAGCAGGCAGGATGTCTTCTTGACAAAGCCAAACTGTGTGGGGTCAAGATTTTGGAGATTGCCTATATCTTTGTTAAGCAGGTCCTTGATGATGCGCTTCATAGCTTTGCATATCAGATTCATCAGGCTAATGGGGCGATAGTTCCCAGGGTCTATAGTTGCTCCCCCTTTATGGAGTGGGATGACTGTATCAGTGCACCATTCATTAGGGACATAGCCTGAGGGAAGGCTGTGATTGAACAGGGCACACAGATGTGGTGCCAGTTCATTTTTTAGCTCATGTAGGATCCAGACATTGTGCTTCTGCATACATGGACAAACTACTGAACGGGTTGTTTGGGGAAATGTTTCATTTTGGTGCTTGTGCATACATGGGCAAACAACAAAAGGGGTTGTTGGAGAAATGTTTCATTTGGTGTCAGTGAAGTACTTGTACATACATGAACAAACTAATGAAGGGTTCATATGGGAGAAATGTTTCATTTTAGTGCTTGTAAATATATGGACAAACAACTGAAAGGCTTGTTGTGGAAATGTTTATTTTGGTGTCAGTAAAGTACTTGTGCATACATGGGCAAACTACTAAAGGGGCTGTTAGGGGAAATGTTTCATTTTGGTGCTTGTGCATATATGGACATACTTCTGAAGGGGTTGTTGGGTGAAATGTTTAATTTGGTGTCAGTGAAGTGCTTGTGCATACATGGACAAACTACTGATAGGGTCATATGGGAGAAATGTTTCATTTTGGTGCTTGTGTATGCACTGGCAAACTACTGAAGGGGTCATTGGGGAAATGTTTCATTTTGGTGCTTGCTCATACATGGGCATACGTCTGAAGGGGTCATGGGGAAAATGTTTAATTTGTTGTCAGTGAAGTGCTTGTGAAAATGTGGGTATACTACTGAAGGAGTCATTGGGGTAAATGATTAATTTTGGTAGTTGTGCATATATGATAAACTACTGAAGGGGTCATTGGGGAAATGTTTCATTTTGATGCTTCTGCATACGTGGACAAAATACTGAAGGGATTGTTAGGGGAAATGTTTTGTTCTGGTGCTAGCGTATACATGGACAAATTACTCAAGGGGGTCATTGAGGGAAATGTTTCATCATGGTGCTTGCACATACATGGAAATACTTCTGAAGGGGTTGTTGTGAGAAATGTTTAATTTAAGAATTTTTTTTATTAATTTAACATATTTACAATATATATACAGAAAGGAAAAAAAACAACATCACATATTGTTATACAATGTTAGGAATACATTGAATTATCAAAGTAATCTTATACAATTAACACATTAAAAGTCTTGGCATTTCAATAACACCATTTCAAGGTTATCCCAACCACAAAAGTCTTAGTATGCTTTATAGCTCTTACTCTGATCACTTCTGTTTCAATTTTACATAGTATTTCTATTCAATTTAAAAGTGATTTGAATGTAGGAACTGAGTTTGATTTCCAATTTTTTGTAATAACTTTTATAGCAACTGCCAAGAGAGAGTTTTGCTCTTTGGCTTTTACAGATACAGGAAGTGGAGCATTCATTAGTATTACTGATCTAGTTAAAGAGCAATTATCAGACTATAACATCTTAAAAACATATTTATCTTTTCTCAATATGCTTTTAATTTTTTCACAATCCATAAAGTCAGCCTTTACATCTTTACTACATCTAATGAACTGAAGAAGTAATTTTACTAAACTTAGAGATTTTTACATGGAATAACAAACATTCGATGTATATATTTACACATAAAAACTTTCCAGTATAAACTTGAAGAAGTTTGATTAGCTGAGTTAAGTAACAAAGTTTTATTATTACCGTCTATTTAGTCACTCAATCCACTACTATCTAAAAAATTCCAAAATTCTGGATTGAAATGATTATTATTATTTATAATTAACGTATATAGCTTTGACAAGCTTCCTTTGTATGTCATTCTACCTTCAATAACAACATTCATATATTCACATAACGGGGGAATAGCATTCTGTTCCTCTTCACTCATATTATTTTCAAATTCATTTGATTTCTTACTGATGGCTAATATTAACTACCTAGCATATTGATCAAACTTATATTAGCTCATTTAATATTGTGGGGACTTAGATTTTCGTATTTCAAAGCAATCATACCATAATATGAATATATTCCTTTTTAGTAAATTAATTTTAAGATTGTTTTGAGTTTCCTTAAATCTAGAGGTATGTACAATGGGAAATCACAAACATTCCATTTTGATATTAACAGAGTTTTAAAAACAAATTTATTAACTGTTTTAAGAATTGATTTCATATATGCAGAGTCTAACCACCGAAATTAATTTCCTTCTAAGATTAATTTTGTTAACCAGATGAAAGGATTATTACATATTTCTAGTTTATCATCTTTAATAAACTTATAAGAATTTAGTATAATATGCTCATGGATAGTTTTCCATTGACTAGTGTAATTTGAGTCTATCCAGAGTATAATAGAGTTAAAACTTGCAGCAATAGAATACAATCATACATCTGGGTAGTCAATACCACCATATTCACAAAATCTTATATGATTTCTATAAGCAATTCTTGGCTTTTTTAGGATACCATTAGAATAAAAGAATGAAGTTAACATTTTTCCATTTTCTTTAAAAATATTAAAGCTATTGAATGCAATATATATATATATATATATATATATATATATATATATATATATATATATATATATGTATATATACATACATACACACACACACACACACACACACACACACACACATATATATATATATATATATATATATATATATATATATATATATATATATATATCAAATCTTGGGTAATAATCATTTTAATAAGTACTAACCTAGCCTCAAAAAGAAAGAAACATTCATTCCATTTTTAATAAGAAGTAACACTTCTTCAATTACTTTTTCAACATTATTAATAATCTTACTCATATCTTGATAGATTTTTATTCCTAAATATTTTAGTTCTTTTCCATCCCAATTATTTTTATATTTGTCTTTAAACTTACGATGTAGCAATTGATTTAACACTAAATTTTCTGTTTTATTATTATTAAATTTCAGCAGTGATACTTCTTGAAACTTTTCAATTTCATCTATTTCTTTGATTGAATAATTTAAATCCCCTATAGTTAGTAAAATATCATCTGCAAAAAGTTATATTTCAGATTGACAATCTCTATTAATTGACATCAGTTTTTTTCATTGCTTCTTATTCTATTAGCTAAGGGTTCAAAAACAAATGCAAATAGTAAAGGAGACAAGGGACATCCTTGTTTTCTGCCTTTGTTTAAAGTGAATCCTTAAGAAATGTAAGATCCAATTTTAACATATGCTTTGGAGTCTCTATACGGGTTTTTATAATATTTGAATAAACTGTTCTGGAAATGCAAATACTTCTAAAGCTTTAAACAAGTAGTTCCAATCTACAGAATCAAAAGCTCTCTCCATATCTAAGTTAATTAGGGCCAATTTCTAATTCAATCCTTTGCTAAATCTAAGATAGTTGCTACCTTTTCTATATTATCTTAAGTTAATTTATGGACTATAAATCTGGTTTGAGCTTTGTTAATTAATTTCTCTACAATATCTCTTAATCTCGTGGTGAAAATGGAAGTAAATATTTTATAGTCTACATTTAATAAAGAAATGGGTCTATATGATGAGACTAACTTATTATCTTTTCCTTTTTAATTATAGCTGAGATTACAGAAAATTTCCATGAGGGAGGAATTGTTTTGCCCCTCTGAATTATCCTGAAAACATCATTCAGTAATTATAAAATATTTAATGGAAACAGACTATACAATTCTATACTTGAACAATCTAACCCTGGAGATTTACAGTTTTTACCTTTTTAAAGCTTTTTTGTTTAACCTCTATCAGGATAGTAGGCTTATTCTATTAATTTGTTGGTCATTAAGTTTACTAGTAACATTTTTCATGAAATTGTCAATTTTGTAATCATCAGGATTATTATTTTTATCTTTATTAAGAACCTCCTGAGAGTTTTTTAAAAATATATTAAACATTCCTCTATATCTGAAATAAGCTAATTAGCTAATTAGTGTCATCACATAACTGTACAGTTTTATTTTTCTAAACCTATCTCCCCTTTATGCATTAAAACTGTTTGATATTTTCTCATTAAAGTTTTAATGAGTTCAGTACTATCTAATTTCTTTGTTTGTTGTTTAAATCTCACTTTGTGCATTTCATCTTGTATTTCTAACAACTCTTTATCCCATTCCTTCATTTTATTACAAGAACATCCTCCCATTCTGTCTTTAATATGCATTTTAGGGAGTACCATAGTATGAATTTACAAACCTGACCATTATCATTCAAAGACAAAAAAAAATCTAGATTTGTTCCTTAAGATAACTCTTAAATTCTTTTAATTCCATAATATATCCTGGGATTCTATAAATAATCTGAAATTTCCTTTTAAGCTTTGCTATTTAATAATTAGTGCATTGTGATCTCATAAAGGTGAAAGAATTGTTTTAAAATAATTCATTTACTTATGTAAATCTATATATATGCCTCTAGGCATGTCTAAAGATCAGTTCCCTGTGCTTTCTCCTATTAACTTGGTGAACTTGGGCATCCTGAGGCAATGTAGAAGCTGCCTCATGTACACCGACAATCCTTTCCTCTTATCTCCCAACACTCGGACATGCGAGAGATGCACTTAGATATCCAAATTGGAAGCCACGCACTATCCAGCCAAAGCTGGAATAGCTGGTCAAGAGGAGAAGGTCAACACTTGCACCACACCACATGGAACACATAGCCTTCCAGAACACACACCAGCACTGCCTTCACATAAAAACACAAACCACACACCTTTGCAGAGGCTCTCAATAAAAATCTACCCAAACAGCAGAGACCTCCAAGGCAGAAATGCACTTGACCACCACAACAGAACACTAATCACAAGACACATAACTCTCCTAAACAGTGTGCCACTCAACCAAAGCCCCTAAGGCAAAACAGCACACCCAGCACACTAGTCATAGATGACTTGATAGTGAGGCACACTGATGTCCCACTCACTAGGTTGAATAATGAGAAAGTAACAGTCAGTTGCCTATCAGGTGCCAGGATCCACCACATAATGCACACACTCAGGTTCCTAAACAACAGGTACAAATATGACTCTGTCATTGTACATGTGGGTGTGAATGACCTGGGACATACCTCCCTGGACTACATGAAAAGAGACATGGAGGAGCTCTCAGATTATGTAGCCCAGGCGGGTACGACCCTAGCCCTGAGTAGCATCCTACCATCACCCAGAATGATACCACAGTGCAAGTAGAAAATGATTGATTTCAACAACTGGCTAAGTTTCTGGTGTTATTCTACAGAGATCCAGTATCTGTCTGCCTGGGATGACATGATTGACAGACCTCGATGCTTTGCCAGAGATGGCCTGCATCTGTCACCCCTGGGCTTCTGGATACTAACCAAGGCTCTTGCCACCCCTATAGTGCCATTTTTAGGCGGTGTTCCAAAGACCAAATTACCACTGTAACATCTACAAACAAATGGAATCTGAGGGTCATGCTGCTCAATGCTAGAAGTCTAAATCTCAAAATGCACTCACTCAAAGCACTCCTTAAAATGGAGAACATCAACATTTGTGCTGTAACAGAGACATGGTTTAAGGCAGCAGAAAGCACCCCTGCACTACCAGGCTATAACTCATTCCACACCTTTCGGCCCCAGAACTTGGACCGAAGCTCTAAAGGCGGTGGCGTTTCCATATTCATAAAGGATGCACATGCCTACAGACTGGTAGCCCAACATAACACATCAGAGATACTTCAGGTGCAGCTAACATTGGGTAAGACAGCGATTCAGGTTGTAGCCTGCTATAGGTCACCAACCATGTCCCAAGACACTCACTCCATGTTCCTAAGCACCCTGGAGAATAGTAGGGTCCACCCTAACACTCTCATACTGGGCAACTTCAACCACCCCTCCATTAACTGGGAAAACTACTCATGTACCAATACACTTGCCCAATGTTTCCTGGAATTCATTAATTCCAATGCCCTGGCCCAACTCATTCTTACCCCCACTAGAGGTAGCAACATCTTTGACCTGGTCATTACTAACATGGGTGACTGTTGCTCTACACCAGTAGTCAACTCCTCCCTGGTTAGATCCAACTACAAACTAATCACCTTGGAAATCCAAATCCCTCCCACCCTCCTGCAAAGGTAACCACCATGAAAAACTTCTCCAAAGCTAACTTTGGGCTTCTAAGAACAGAAGCATCTTACTTCACAGCACCCATGCAAATGGAGAATAGTTGTATGACTGCCGAATCATACACCAATGCACTGTACGAACACATACACAAATGCATGGATCTTGCCATACCCAATAGAACCAAGATGCTCTCTTCCAAAAAAAGGAAGCCAATCTGGTGGTCCCCTGCCATAAACAAACTCTACAACAGAATGAGGAAACTGATGCGGAATAAGGTGAAGTCCCAAGACCAGAAAAACTCCCTTATCAGCCTCAACAAAAAGTTGAGATCCCTCATCAAATCCTCTAAGGCTAGGTATGAATATAGAATTGCAGCAGATAGTAAAGAGAACCACAAGGCCTTCTATAGTTATGTAAAGAACCTCCACGGCAATCCCCAGATTTGCTCTGAGCTACTGCACAATGGTACCTCCTATACCAAGCCAACAGATATTGCCAATATACTGGCCAACAGATTCACTGCCAACTTTACCCCTCTTCCCCCCAAAGAACCAATCACAATACCAGTATATTGCCAGGCACTCAGTATTACTGCTGCACAGGTTAAAACAGCACTGTCCAAGGTCAAGAATACAGCTTCTATGGGACCTAACAATATCCCTCGCTGTGTCTACATGAATTACAGAGTGAACTGGCACCTCACCTGTGTGCCCTGTTCAATCACAGCCTCACCTCAGGTTTTGTCCCTACTGCTATAGTCACCTCTCTCCACAAAGGAGGAATGGCTACAGACCCTGGGAACTATCGCCCCTAAGCCTGACAAGTCTGATATGCAAAGCTATGGAACACATCATCATGGACTTAATAACCAAGGATATAGGGACTCTCCAAACTCTGGATCCCACACAGTTTGGTTTTGTGAAGGGTAGATCATGCCTGCTCAATTTGGTCGACTTCTTTGAGTCAGTCACCAGAGCTGTGGATGAAGGTAAGGTGGTTCATATATCTTACCTTGATCTGTCCAAGGCCTTTGATACCATTCCCCACTCAGGAATCATAGAAAACTCACTAAGCTAGGCATCAACCCCTATATCACTAGGTGGGTTGCAAACTGACTCACAGATAGAACCCACAGTGTGAATGTAGCTGACTCCAAGTTAGACTGCTGACCAGTCACGAGTGGAGTCCCACAAGGATCGGTCCTGGGTCCTTTCCTGTTTGGTATCTATTTCTCAGAAGTCCAGGCCTACATGAAGGGACTCTGGCTGACAAGTTCACAGATAATTGCAAGATGGGAGCCATTATTAACCCCCCAAGTGATGTTGACATCCTACAGAAAGGCTTCACTGAGACCAACGACTGGTGTCAGAACCATGGCCTTAAGCTCAATGTAAAAAAAGTGTCATCATCCCCTTTGAGGAAAAACAAGTTCCCATGAACTACCACAACAGTGGTAGTCCACTGAACACAGAAGTCATTATAAGAGATCTGGGAACACAGGTTGACAGCAACCTCTCTTTTGACCACCACACTGCCACTGTGGTCAGAAAGTCCTTCTATGTGGCACATCTCATTACTAAGGGTTTTGCATTGAGGAAGAAAGAGGTCATTGTCTCCCTCTACTCTTCCCTCATTAGGCCAATCATTGAGTACAATGCCCCATTTGGCATGTACCTCACTAGACACCTGCAACAACTGGAGAGGCCACAAAAGTACCTCACAAAGAGGATCCTATGCCTTAAATACTTGTCATTTATGGACAGACAAAAAAACTCCAACTATTCTCTGTCTCATATCGCTTAATTAGAGGCAATCTCTGCTTGACATACAAAGCCATGTCTGACTCAGCTCTGTTAGAAATGCTGCATCCAAAGAAATCCTAATCCCTCCACACCACATGCACCAGAGGGCTCAACCTCATTACCACAATCAACAGAACATGCTGGAGGGACAGGTTCATAACCTAGAGACTGCCCATGCTATGGAATAGACTTCCCATACATGTCAAATAGAGCACCTCACTGACCCTGTTCAAGAGAAATCTTGATGAGTGGATGGGAAACAGAAAATTCACCCTGGGGATCACTCCAGTGACTCTACTTGACAGAGGCACTGGGAACTAAGGTCAGGTGGCACGATGCCAGGGTAATCCTATGGGCTAGCCTTGTAAAAGCTCCAGGGCCATTAGCCTAGTACACACCTATGAACCTATAGAGGCATAAATCCTATAAATACTAGTTTGCATCCCATGTGCCTAAGAATAATGAATGAAGATCAATGGGTTATCTTCTGCTTTTATTAGTAAATCAACTAGATTATTATTACTAATGCATGCATTTAGTGCTTTAATTGATGCCAGTATTTTAGCTTTCTTCTGTTCACTTGTATCTTCTATATTAGATATGCAGTTAAAATCCCCTGCTGAAATTAAACTATACTTCCAATGACGTTGTAATAAGTTTAAGTGATCTTTAGCCACTCTTGCATCTATTCCAGGGATCCAATAAAAAATAGCTAATGCATAGAGTTTGCAATTATATTTAATTATTACAAATGTATACATTCCTGTGGGATCATTAAAGGATTGCATGACCTTAAATATTACAGTTAATTTTCTCCAAAGTATAGCAGTTCCTCTCCTCTTTTTTGTTAAAAGAAGCAGATGATAATATTTCATAACTTAAATTATTTAAATATTGCATATCTTTATCTGTCAAATGAGTCTCTTGCAAGGATAGGTCTCCTGTATTTAAGTTTAGATATATTGTTATTGTTTTCCTTCTGTTGCCATTATTTAGCCCATTTACATTAATAGATAATAGATTGAAACTATCCATACTGTGTACTTAAATAAATTTCTTTTAAAAGATAGTATCACACATTTATCCACCATATTAATTTAATTATATATAAGACTCTAATGCATTCCTCTGCCATTATCTTAACATTCCAAATGTTTTGAATTCTTCCTTTCTACAAACTAAACTGCTAAAATTAAAAAAAAAACAAAGACAAATCTACAACTATAACTGTATATATTGCTAATAAAAGAGAACTGAACATGGATACTAAAGTTCCTAGTTTGGCTATTGAATAAACAAACTACTATACTATCTATCTACCTAGTAATGCCTAAAAATTCATCACATAACTATCCAAAAGCTACCTTGCCTTACAAATAATTAATAAAATATTTTAGATACATATAATTATTAATATATATATATATATATATATATATATATATATATATATATATATGGGTCTCGGACATTTGCTTGAAAGAGCAAATGTCTGAAACCCAAACAGCCGGGCAAACTTACACGAAAGTGCTTTTCACCGAAGAAGCACTTTCGCGTAAGTATGCCTGTTGCCAAGGCTGTACTACTGTGCGGATAAGGGAAGATTCCCTTTTCTCCACTGTAGTGCGGTCTCAGAAGGAGAATATTAAAATAGGGGGGTGTGGGAGGTGCAAGGGGGTGAAACCCTTCTTCTAAAACATTAATACAGTGTTTTTTTTTTGTAACACGCTTTAATGAAAGTGCTTTTTCGATAAAAGCGCTTTCGATAAAGTGTGTTTGGTTGTTATGGATTTGGACGTTTGCTCATTCGAGCAAATGTCCTAGATCCATATATATATATATATATATATATATATATATATATATATATATATATATATATATATATGGATCTAGTTCAGTAGATCGAACTTTTACAAGTTCGAACAACATATGGCCGAGACCATATGCTCGAACTCGTAAAAGTTCGAACACTGAAGAAATCTTCCCTTTCCACACTGTACGGAGATCTCCATTCAGTCCAATAGAACTTTTACAAGTTCGAACATGTGGTCTTGGCCATATGTGGTTCGAACTTGTAATATATATATATATATATATATGTATATATATATATATATATATATATATATATATATATATATACATATATATATATATATATATATATGGTTTCCCTTCAAAACATCTAAAACCCATAACATCTAAAATCAAAACATCGAGAACATAACATCTAAAACCCAAAACATCTAAAATTCATAATATCGAATTTCATAACATCTAAAATATATAATATGTAATAGTGTATCATCAAACATATAAATGTTATAGTTTAATCTGTTAATCTTGTGGTAACACTATGAAATGTTGTCATTTTTATTTCTATAGTTATTTATATAGTGTAGGAATTTATACTATTTATATAGTGTTTATTTTGCCACTCTGTGTGTATTTTGTAGGACATACAAGTGATATAGACATTATGTGTACATTCTTTATGGTTATCATGATACAGTGGGATTAGGAAATTAACTTTTTCACACTGTAGTGCAATCTTGGAGTTGGTATATTTAATTTACGGGGGTGAGGGGGCAGAGTCCCCTACATGGGGTAGCAGGGGGCTTGCCCCTCTGCAGAAACATAGTACAAAGTGTGTTTGTTAGTTTGGTGTCATTATATGTGGAGGGGGTGTTATTTTCATGTGATTTGTAGTGTTCAATGTTGTGATTCACATTTTAGATGTTATGAAATTCGATGTTATGGGTTTAGATGTTTTTTTTCGATGTTATGATTTTAGATATTATGAGTTTTAGATGTTTTGAAGGGGAACTATATATATATATATATATATATATATATATATATATATATATATATATATATATATTGATCTACTTCTAAATTTTGAAGTTTCGAAACTTTAAATTTCTTATGGTGAAGTCCATAAGATTAAAGTTTTGAAACTTCAAAATGTAAATAAAAACAATAAAAACAAAAAAATATTTTTTTTTACATTTTTGCAGAGGGGCAAACCCTCCTGCACCCCAAGATCCCCTGCAAATTAAATATACCAACTCTGAAATTGCACTACAGTGAGGAAAATGGTAAATATACCGTTCTGCGCTGTATGGTGATCTCCATTTAAATGGTTCGAAGTTTCAAAACTTCGATCTTATGGTCTCGACCATAAGAAATTCAAAGTTTTGAACTGCTGAAATTTAGAAGTAGACCCATATATATATATAGTTAAAATTGTAAGAGACTATTAATTTACTTATACATTTTGCCATTTAAATCTATTTCCCCATTACCACATACACATTTAATACTCTTTTTCTATTAATCCTAGATATTAAATAATCGAACAAATAGCATACTATATAACTATTTATATAATAGTAGTATAAATTGCCATTTAATATTCATAAATTGCTTACTCATTCAATGTTATTATAACCATATCTCTAAATAAATGAGTATAACAGAGTGAGACCTGAAGAGATAAAGACATCTGTAGACTTACAGGTCACAGGTAATCTTCTCATACTAAACTATAATACAAAACAGAGACATCAATGTACATATATATGTATCATGTCTAAAGACACACACCTATTTTATATCTCTAACAAAAAGCTCTGAATTAGTTTTTAAAGTACAAGTATCTGTATTTCAAATTTCTGTAATACTCTTAACATCTCAAGGCAGGTATATCCATTGTAAAAATGATGTCCACAAATAAAATCCAGTAAAACATTTTAATAGAGAAAAGACAGGTAAGCGCTTTCACAAATAAACTATTTGTTTCATCAGACCTTCACAAACAGCAACATTTCTCCACTTAAGTAAAAATGACATAATTCAAACTATCCAATCACATAACATTCACCATAGTAGCATATCACTTAATAAATAAACATATTAACTCTGTAGTTACCAAAACCTTCTTGAAACATAAATATAAAAAACACATACTGAATACATATTAAAAATATGCAGATAAATATACCTAATAACTATAATTATATATACAAGTCTCTAACTATTAAGGAGAATATAAAAGGCAGCAAAAATATGCAATAATAAAGGGAGCAAGAAGGTTTTGGTAACTTTAGGGTTAATATGTATTATTTATTTAGTTATATGCTGCTATGGTGAATGGTATGTGATTGGATAGTTTGAATTACTTTATTTTTATTTAAGTGGAGGAATGTTGTTGTTTGTGAAGGTCTGATGAAGCAAATATTATTTGTGAAAGCACTTACCTGTCTTTTTTCTATTAAAACATTTTACTGGATTTTATTTGTGGACATAGTTTCTATATTGGACATACCTGCTGTGAGCTGCTAGTAGTTTCTCATTGTTTATATACTTGGTGCTTGCAGAAACATAGTAAAAAGTGTGTTTTTTAATTTGGTGTCATTATATGTGGAGGGGATGTTATTTTCATGTGATTTGTAGTGTTCGATGTTGTGATGCACATTTTAGATGTTATGAAATTCGATGTTATGGGTTTTAGATGTTATGGGTTTTAGATGTTCTTTTTTCGATGTTATGATTTTAGATGTTATGGGTTTAGATGTTTTGAAGAGGAATCATATATATATATATATATATATATATATATATATATATATCCTTCAAGAATCCTTCTGCTCCGTGGAACAATGGATTACCAATATCCAACTAATTCTAAATTCCAACAAGACCAAATTACTCCTTTTTTCCCCCAATAAATCCAAATCCACACCTCCTACCTTCATTATCACCTCCAAAAATGGGACCACAATCTCCTCCTCCCCTCACACTAAGCTGCTTGGGGTGGAAAGAGATAACAATCTAAACTTTAATGTCCATATCTCACAAACCATCACAAAGGTACATAAGAAACTAGGAACCCTATACAAACACAGTTCCTATCGGACCAAGCTAGAATCTCTTTAGCCCAAACCCACCTCTTGTCTATCCTAATGTATGCATCACCAATCCTAATTCATATCAGGAAAACAGACCTAAACAAACTAGAGTCATGTTACAATAAAATTGCAAAATTCGCTAACAACTCTACTTTTAGAAGTCATTAATGTCTTGCCCTGAAGCAACTACAGTGGTTAGAACTCCCACAGATAATTAGCTATCACCAATTAGTCCTCACCTTCAACATAATAAGGAACCCTCAGAAAACCCCAGCCCTAAACCAATATTCTGCAAATCACCCTCTGCGCTCATCCAACAAAACCCTGCTCTGCATAACCAAAGCCAATAACACTGCAGGGAATAGTCTTCTCTCCCACACCATTGCTAGGAAATGGAATAACCTCCCCCAAAGTATCTCCTCTGCACCATCCATCTCACTTTTCAAGATATCACTAAAGTCACACCTCTTGCAATCATGGCCCTGTCCCTATATCACATAACATTTTTTCTGCATTCCTCCTAACTTGCCACACCTCATTTCCTCACTGCTTACATCAACTATTCTATACTACTCAAATACTCCCTATCAAGAACTACTATCCTACAAACTATTTATCACGCTATGGCATATCTCCCGAATAGCATTATTTTCCAGATTGCATTCCTTCATTTTTATACTTTGTACTACCAATACAGAATTCAAAGTTTTGCTATCTATATACCAAGCTTGCTCAAATCAAACTAAGGTACGAAAAATCTCCTTGATTGTATATATGCCACTGTATAGAAATTTTCAATCATTCGTGGATTATGTGTTGTCATATAAAGACATGGAGCTCTGATTGTATATATGCCTCTGTACAGAAATTATTTTTGTCATTTGTTGTATTTGTACTGTTATGTTTTGGAGCTTTTATCCCCAGGCCTTTGCTGTAAATGGACCTTGTTCCAGTCGGACTTTACCGGTAAGCAAATGTAAAATAAAATAAAATAAAATAAAAATAAAAAAAAAAAAATAGACACACACACACACACACACACACACACACACACACACACACATATATATATATATATATATATATATATATATATATATATATATATATATATATATATATATATATATATACATATACATAGGTCTACTTCAAAATTTTGAAGTTTCGAAACTTTAAATTTCTTCTGGTCAAGTCCATAAGATTGAAGTTTTGAAACTTCGAAATGTAAATAAAAAAATAAAAACAAAAAAATATTTTTTTTTTACATTTTTGCGGAGGGGCAAACCCTCCTGCACCCCAAGATCCCCTGCAAATTAAATATACCAACTCCAAGATTGCACTACAGTGAGGAAAATGGTAAATATACTGTTATGCGCTATACAGTGTTCTCCATTTAAATGGTTTGAAGTTTCAAAACTTCGATCTTATGGTCTCGACCATAAGAAATTCAAATTGTAAGAGACTATTAATTTACTTATACATTTTGCCATTTAAAACTATTCCCCCATTACTACATACAAGTTTAATAATCTTCTTCTATTAATCCTAGATATTAAATAATCCAACAAATAGCATACTATATATCTATTTATATAATAATAGTATAAATTACCATTTAATATTCATAAATTGCTTACTCATTCAATGTTATTATAACCATATCTCTAAATAAATGAGTATAACAGAGTGGAACCTGAAGAGATAAAGACATCTGTAGACTTACAGGTCACAGGTAATCTTGTCATACTAAACTATAATACAAAAGAGAGACATCAATGTACATATATATTTATCATGTCAAAAGACACACACCTATTTTATATCTCTAACAAAAAGCTCTGAATTAGTTTTTAAAGTACAAGTATCTGTATTTCAAATTTCTGTAATACTCTTAACATCTCACGGCAGGTATATCCATTGTAAAAATGATGTCCACAAATAAAATCCAGTAAAATGTTTTAATAGAGAAAAGACAGGTAAGTGCTTTCACAAATAAACTATTTGCTTCATCTGACCTTCACAAACAACAACATTCCTCCACTTAAATAAAAATGATATAATTCAAACTATCCAATCACATAACATTCACCATAGCAGCATATCACTTAATAAATAATACATATTAACCCTATAGTTACCAAAACTTTCTTGAAACATAAACATAAAAAACACATATAGAATACATATTAAAAATATGCAGATAAATATACCTAAGAACTATAATTATTTATACAATGACCCTCCATTAATATTCAAAAACGTGCATGCTGATTGGTCAGCATGCATGTTGTAAATCAGAGTTATAGTAATGGAAAAAGGTCCGGTCGCCCGGACTTTTTCCATTACTATAACTCTTTTTTTACAGCAACGGAGAACGCAAGATCTCCATTGCTTCACACTGTCGCACTATGTTAAACGAGTTTAACATAGCGAGACAGTTTGTAAAAAGCAATGGAGATCTTGCTTTCTCCATTGCTTTTGCCCACAGCTCTGATGTACTACGTAGGCATACGCATGCGCAGTACATCAGAACTGTCGCAGAATACCAGACAGCTGCAGAAGGGCAGCAAGGAGGCATTATACAATGCCATTATTTAAGAAAAGTAATTATTTTTTTTCTTAAATAATGTCATTGTATAATAGCAATAAACCACGCCTGGGTGTGGGTAATGCTGGATTTACCCACAGTTGGCTTTGTTTGGCCACTCGGGCTTCGCCCTCATGACCAAACCACACCAACCATGGGTAAATCCAGCATTACCCACACCCAGGTCTGGGTTATTGCTATAACATACAAACCTCTGACTATTAAGGAGCATATAAAAGGCAGCAAAAATATGCAATAATAAAAGGAGCAAGAAGGTTTTGGTAACTATAGGGTTAATATGCATTATTTATTAAATGATATGCTGCTATGGTGAATGGTATGTGATTGGATAGTTTGAATTACTTCATTTTTATTTAAGTGGAGGAATGTTGTTGTTTGTGAAGGTTTGATGAAGCAAATAGTTTATTTGTGAAATCACTTACCTGTCTTTTCTCTATTAAAACATTTTACTGGATTTTATTTGTGGACATTGTTTCTACATTGGATATACCTGCTGTGAGCTGCTAGTAGTTTCTCTTTGTTTATATACTTGGTGTTTATATGTACTAGCAGCGTCTTTTTTATGTGGAATTTATTTTTTTTTAATACTCTTAACATGTTAAATATCAAAATATTTAGAAATCTGTTAGCTTATTAAACTACTTCATAAAATGTGTACATTACTGAAGTTGAAGAGTATGTCTTACTATCTCTATGGAGTTAAAATAATTGCAGTCTATATTGTATTCGAAAGTTACGAAGTGTTCAATTCAACTCCCATTCTTCTTTCCCAGATTCAAACATATTGAAAAATCTACGTTACTTTCTAGCAGGAGTTTCTTTTACTCATTACTTTACTAGAAAAATCATCGTCAAATCTGACTACATGTTCACCTGTTTCAATAGGTGGGCTGGACCATGCTGCTTTTAATATTTGATCCTTTTTTCTAAGCTAGATATAAATTTAACTATAGCTGAGCATGGTGGTGAACGTTTCTTCTGAGAAGGTGCTCTCAGGGATCCATGTGCTGTTTCAATTCCAGAAGATAATGTTTCAGGTAGATGTAATGTTTTATGTGGCCAAGTAGTTAAGTACTTAATTATATTGTATCCGTCATGCTTTTCAGTTATACCATACATTCTAATGATATTTTGTCTCAGTTTAGTTTCTAAATCGTTGAGTTTTTCTATGAGCCAGTTATTTTGTTTTAAAAGAAATTCAGTGTGAGACTCACCTTTAGTTATTCTGACTTCATGATCATTCAAAGTCTCTTCCATACTGCTGATATGTGTCCCTTGTTGTTTCATAAGAATTTCAAAATGTTCTATCCTCTTTCTGGTCCCTTCTTTGAAACTTTCTAGTTTTGTATCCAGTTTGTCTATTTTAAGTAATACATCCGGCATACTAGATAGTATTGACTGGATGCCTTTTTTAATACAAGAATCCAGAGTACCATTACTTGAGTGACTCATGCTGAAATTGCTTTTCTCTTAACCGAACAGTTGAAATTATGACAGAAAAACTGCAGCTTTTGAAGAACTTGAAGCTATAAATTTTTTCTCTATTAATGAATAAAATTAGCTAAAATGTATCATTAAATTTAAATTTTTTGATTACATTTTCCATCCAAGAAAAGTTTTCAGTCAAAGGGCTTTCACCAGTTGCTGCTCTCAGTTAGCCATTTTGGCCACATCCCAGAAATGTTTAATTTTTATGTCATTTTGATGGATACATGGGCAAACTACTGAAGGGGTTGTTGGGTAAATGTTTCATATGATGTCAGTGAAGTACTTGTACATACATGGACAAACTACTGAAGGTGTCATTGGAGGAAATGTTTCATTTTGGTGCTTCTCAAAACAAGAAGAAACTTTGCAGTGTGGAGGGTGTGATGTTCACTTTCTAAATTATGTTACACACTTAGGTCACTTAATAAAAATCTAACTGTAAATTATAACTATAAAATATGTGCTCCAAAATAATCAAATAGAAAATAGTAGATAGTGCACAGTTGAGTTAAAAATGGAATAACCTTTACTGAAATATACAAACATTGGTTCACATATCCTGTGGTCTGGGCCTACTTTCATCCCAACTCCTGATGTTCTTGGCTTTCCTGTATACAAATGAAGGAGCTTCTCCAAGCATATCCATTAAATATGAGCTTTCAGTAATTATGGCCCAATTCTCTCTAATAACATTAACAATGCTGCAATAGTCAACAGTAAAAGTTAAGATACAACTGTCTTTAGATTTGTTGTCCATAGATTTAACACCCTCCTATAAGGCCTATTAAG
Organism: Protopterus annectens; assembly: GCF_019279795.1. Lineage (NCBI taxonomy): Eukaryota > Metazoa > Chordata > Ceratodontiformes > Protopteridae > Protopterus > Protopterus annectens. The sequence continues at coordinate 822,699,396 of NC_056731.1, read as the reverse complement.
TGCTGGTGCATTTGTACTTTTTAGTTCAATTATAGGTTCCAAAATGCTTCTTAACATATTGCTTTTGTATCCCTGCACCAAAAAATCATTTTCAAGTTCATTTAGGTTCTTAAGGAAGGGTTCCATTTTTGTGGTGATCCGAGCCAACCTGTAGCCCTGGGACTTTATAACATTATATTTCATCCTGGTGGGATGGATACTTTTATTTTGTAGCAGGAGAGTTAGTGTGGTAGGTTTTCTGTAAAGATCTGTGTCAATTTTACCTTGGTCCAAGTCTTTAGTAATCTACATATCTAAGAAGGCTGCTGAGGTAAGGCTGTGGGAAGAGGTGAAATGCAGGAAGCTTGTGGTTTGATTCAGATAGCTGATAAATTCTTTTAATTTAACACTGTCTGCTTTCCACACAATAAAAATATTGTCAATAAAGCACAGATACATTGTGACGTGTTGCATGTATTCTCTGTTATAAACATAATCCTCCTCTCACTTGCCTAGGGCTATGCTGACTAGGGTAGGGGCCATAGCTGCCCCCATAGCTATACCAGTCTTTTGTTTATAGTAATTTCCATTAAAAGTAAAGAAGTTGTACCTAAGCAACATATCTAAAAGTTTACCTGTTCTTTCATGTTGTGCTGATGTGCCATTGTTATTTTTCCTGTAAGAATCAATCACTTTTTCAATACAATAATTATGTAGTACAGCATATAATGATTCAACATCTCTTGTTAATAAAATGCTGTCAGCATCAACTGTAACATTTTTATTTTCTTTAAAAAATCATTAGAGTCTTTTATGTGTGAGATGTTCATCTCAGCCAGAGGTTGTAACAAAACATCCAGGTAGATGGCAGTAGTTTTGGTCAGGGACCCCCTACTTGCAACCACTGGCCTGTAAGGAGGGTTTTCTCTATTTTTATGTGACTTAGGGATTCCAAGGAATTTAGGCAAGTGTGGGGAAGGTGTCTGTAAATAATCAAAGTTATCTGTTAACAAACCATCATCATAAAATGCAGTCAAGGCTGTGTACCAGTTGTACGATGCCTTAATCTCTTCTAAAGTTAAAGACTCATAATAGTTAGTGTCACTTGGCATTTCTTCTATATAGCTGCTATCAGTAACAACAATGCCTCCTCCCTTGTCAGCCTTCATAATGCATCGAGACTTATCTCTGCCTAGCTCTAATAATGCTTTTTTTCTCACCTTTGTTCAGGTTGTTGAACTTTCTCCCTGCTGTTTTTTTGCAGTGCTTTCCTGATGTCCATTTCACATTTGACTTCAAAGATTGCTAAAGTTTGGTTTAAGGGAGGGCAGTAATTACTGGTTCTTTTTATTGTTTCTTCGATAGCTTTTTTCTCAGTGGTATTAGATTTGCCATGGTAAATAACTTTCAGATTCAATTTTCTGACTTAGGATTTTAAATCAACCAGTACCTGTGCTGTGTCAGACCTGCAGTGGGGAACAAAAGTTAATCTCTTTGAAAGCACACTAATCTCTATGTCAGTAAGTTCTTTTTTGGAATGCTTCCAAACAACAGGGTAAGTTAATAACGTAGTTGGTTTCTCCATCTGGTTCTGGGTCCTGTGGTGTAGTTGGGCTCCCCCAAGTATTTAATTTCCCTCACTCCTGTCCACTGCCTGGTTCTCTGGCCTTCTGGAGGGGCTCTGGCTGGGGTTGGGGATCATTGAAACTCTTCTTGTGCCCTCTGGAGTCTCGGGAGATTGTAGTAGTAATCTTCCTGGTGAATCTGGTAGCATTGTCCTCCTCTCAGGTTCTGACATTGGTCCTGGTAATGGTATTGGAGCTGGTCCCATTGTTGGTGCTGTGATTGATACCTGTAATGTCGTTCTTGGTAGTGTGGGTCTTGGTGTTCCAGATGGTGCTCTTGGTAGCAGTGCTGTCTGTGGTCTCGGTTGTCCCCTCAGTTCTGGATCTGGTTGTGGTTGAGGTGTTCCTCCAATATATCTCTCTGATGGTTCTGGTCCATTTTGGGATTCTGGGCCTGGTTCTGATCTAGGTACCTCTACCCCTTGTTGGACCTCTAAGGTGTGATGGCAGCCAAAGGTATCTGTGAAGCTGGTGATGATGGAGGAACTTCTTCCATCTGTGTCATGTCTCTGTTCGGTTCTGTGCATCGATATACCTCTTGAAAAACCTGCTGGGGTCTGCTGTCACATTGGTGCTACCTTTTGTAGCCTCTGTTCAATCAAACCTGCTGGGGCCTGCTGTCACATTGGTGCTACCTTTTGTAGCCTCTGTTCAATCAAACCTGCTGGGGCCTGCTGTCACATTGGTGCTACCTTTTGTAGCCTCTGTTCAATCAAACCTGCTGGGGCCTGCTGTCACATTGGTGCTACCTTTTGTAGCCTCTGTTCAATCAAACCTGCTGGGGTCTGCTGTCACATTGGTGCTACCTTTTGTAGCCTCTGTTCAATCAAACCTGCTGGGGCCTGCTGTCACATTGGTGCTACCTTTTGTAGCCTCTGTTCAATCAAACCTGCTGGGGCCTGCTGTCACATTGGTGCTACCTTTTGTAGCCTCTGTTCAATCAAACCTGCTGGGGTCTGCTGTCACATTGGTGCTACCTTTTGTAGCCTCTGTTCAATCAAACCTGCTGGGGCCTGCTGTCACATTGGTGCTACCTTTTGTAGCCTCTGTTCAATCAAACCTGCTGGGGTCTGCTGTCACATTGGTGCTACCTTTTGTAGCCTCTGTTCAATCTTCTGTTACCACGTCTATAGTTGTTGTAGTTAAAAAAATTCTCTGTCTTTATTGGTGTTCCTTGTTTTATTAAGTCTCTCATTGTCATCCTTATCATTCTGATCCCTTTTCATCTCCTTTAGTTTACATTCTTTAATGGATTGTTCAAAGCCTTTTACCCTCTCTATTATCCCTGAGGATACTATTTGTAAATGTCTCAAGTTGTAAACCTGTTTCCTATCTGACAAGGATACAGAAGTGATTCTGAAACCAACAATGTTTGTTTTTTGTTCCATAACTAAGGTGCTCCACTGGCTGTGGAGTGTATAAAAAGCAGATACATCTTAAGTATGGTAATGCGGGCCCCCTGAGCCTCTCCACGTATGGTAAGTGGCCCCTGAACTAAAAAGGTTGGACACGTCTGACGTACATAGTTTACCAGATACATATTTTTATCACCTCTTTATTTAGGGCCTACTATTAAGATTAATATAGAGTTTTCTAGGCTTTTAAAGCTCCATTCTATATAAAGGGTATAAGGTGTTGACCTAGCCTTGAGAATGTTGAGGTAGAATTTGGTTCTAGGTCAGTTTTTGGAAAAAAAAAGAATTGAATATGTGCATGTATATATATATATATATATATATATATATATATATATATATATATATATATATATTTGGAAAATTGACAATTTGCAATGCTATTACAACCGATCAAATAGCCATATGATTACTGAATGCCAGCTTTACTTAGTGGAAGGTTGTGGTACAGCGGGGATTGGGAATTTGCCCTTTCCCTGCTGTTGTGCAATCTCTGAGTTAGTATATACAGTGGCTATAAAAAGTGTACATACCCCTGTGAAAATGCCAGGTTTTTGTGATATAAAAAAATTGAGACCACAATAAATAATTTCAAAACTTTTCCCACCTTTAATGTGACCTATAACCTGTACAATACAATTGAAAAACAAATCTGTTAAGGGAAAAAATATAAAAAATAAAAAACGTACAATTAGCTGGTTGCATAAGTGTGCACACCCTTAAACTAATACTTTGTTGAAGCACCTTTTGATTTAATTGCAATAGAGCACCACAACACTCAACAGTTCTTTCTTCTTAGTTCTGTTACTTTATCTTATTTCAAGTTATTGATTTATGATGCATCAAAGACAGGAAGCCAAGTATAAACTTCCTTTTAACCCCCAACAAAAGTGATATCTCATATATGCCATCATTACCCTACACTTGCTCACTATATACCCGCCACCTGCAATAAAATATGGCAGTTCTTCAAGGTAGGCTCCTCTATCCCAAGTCAAAAGACATTACTTACGCCAAAACTCCTTAATCTCCCACAAATTAAACTTCAGTGTACACTAATTCATTTCCACCTTACACATCTTAAAATATCAGTCCTAAACATGAACTAGCAAAGAGACCCCTAGCTATGACAAAAAATAATCAATGTTATTTTCACCAATGAAAGGCTCCATCAAATCAGAACTGAAATCATAATACAACTACAGGCCTTAGGATTTGCCACATTGACACTGATAGTATCAGTGGCAAATGCAACTCTCTAGAAACCTGGATCAAGGATGTCAACCCAGGAATCCTAGGTATTACAGACACCTGGAGAAAGTTTAATTCCTGCTCATCCTTGTTTATAAAGAAAAAATATACACTAAGCTGGAATAAGCAACCAGTTCAAATAACTGGTGTTGTGGTATCTTTATGGGGAAAAAACCCAGCTTATCACTACAAACCCTAAAATCATCTTATAATATCCCTACTAGAGATAGTAGTCCAAACTGGTTAGCAAACTACCTAATGCTAGGCAATACAGAAAACTAAACATTGCTTTAACATTCAACCCTGCACCATTCTCACAAAACTATTTGAAGAAACTGTGCTAGACATCTTCACTACTAAAGGTAAGCTTAGCACTTTAGTTGATTTCAGCTCAAGTTTCCTTGGTCCAGCAAAACAGCAGCAGTTATAATTTCATTCTAAATAACCTAAACTAGGTGATTTACTACTATTTTGAGACTCAATCCAATAGCCAGTAAAATGTCATCTGACAGACCACCTAATAACAAATATACTGTACAGATGTAAATTTGTAACTACTCTGTTTAACATATTTAGCGTCTGCTAAACTATCACTTTCTGTGTTCTCCTAAAAGGAAAACATATTTCACACAGGATTAGTTAAAGCCAGGTCATTCTCTTTAAGGAAGATCTGCTACTAAATAAACTTAGGTATACAGAAATTATACTAGTGGAGACAATGCATACCAGCCCTACACATTTTTTACTAACTGAAAATCAACTCAAAGATACAGTATTCCATAAACTACAGAAAGAATCAAAGGTAAAAGTTGCTCATCAATCAGCTCAAGTAGCTGAAAAGGGATGCAGTTAAGGAACAAAACATAGTCAAATTCCTGTTATCTGGATCTCAAGCAACTGGTGCTCTCAAGCAACCGGCATTTGATTGGCTCGTATGCCGGCATACGAGCCAATCAAAAATTGCAAAGTGGAGTCACTTCTACTCAATGCAGAACAGTTCCACATTGAGTAGAAGTGGCTCTGCTTTGTGATTTTTGATTGGCTCATATGCTGGCATATAAGCCAGTCAAAAATCCCAAAGGGAAACCTCTTCTGTTCAAAGTGGAATAGCCCGCTGTTCCACATTGAACAGTAGAGACTCCGCTTTGCCATTTTTGCTTTGATGGAGTGGGCTTTTCCACACTGAACAGAAGATGCTCTACTTTGCAATATTTGATTGGCTCATAAGCCAGTATACGAGCCAATCAAAAATTGCAAAGCATATCTCAAGCAGCCAGAATATACACTTAACCGGCATCCATCAATCCACATGGGTGCCAGTTAAGTGAGACTTTACTGTACTACTGGAAAGCTATGAATAGTTCAGATGTATATGACACTTTTCTTACACTTTGTATAAGATGCCAAATAAAAAAGTAAATTGGCAAAAGCTACTTACATGCATTAGAAACAAGCCTCGGTGACCTCCCAACCAAAATTGTTTTGAGAACTTCTTAAAGTCAATGTCAGCCTTAATACACCCATCACCATTAACTGCATAATTAGTGCTGACTGGTCACCTCCAACTAAATGAGTTAAAGGATTATGTTTCTGTCAGCAACACTGTAACACAAACCACCGACACCAACCACAACCCAACTCAGCAAACACACTCACATCTTAGCCAAACTCCAACTTTAACTTTAAAGTTATCAGTAGTAAAGCAGTCTACAAACATTTAGACAAACTTCCTAAAAAACAGCAACTCAAACAATTCACCCATGAAACAAGAATACACTCCCACAGTTCTAGTGGCCTGTAATAACACCATGCCTTAAAGTCAACTTGACTTCCACACTTTAGGATTACCACCCTGTTTCAAGTCATTTACCATAATCAAAATATTTGAGAACATAATCTATGATCAGATAATAGAACATATTAAAAGTATGATCTCTCATTTGAGTGACATCATGGCTTTAATTCTGGCCATAATACACTGACTGCTATCCATTCTGGATATTTATAACATTTATGCGGGAATGGAAAAAGTGAGCCAATATGCAGTCTCTTCATTGACCTCAGAAGACCATTTGAGTCAATGGCTCAAGCCATTCATTCACTATTCATTCAAAATCTTAGACTGACAGGATATGAAACCCACACACTTAACTGGTTAAAAAGTTACCATAGCAGCAGAATATTCTCTGTCTATTTGGGAAACCATCTGCCAGACTTAAGGACCTTCACTGCTGGTAACCTTCAGAGATCAGTGATAGGACCAGTGCTACTTATCTATTTATAAATGACATCACCAATGCTCTCCTGGCCTCTTATCTTAGATACTAACTACATTATTTTTCTGCAAAATGCACCAACTCTTACTTCCACAGAAAAACAGTGACAAAATGATTTAACTCCAACTCCTGGCAATGGGTGAAATGCAATCAGAGTTCAGTAAACTGATCTAGCTCAGTGTATATATTTGTTGGTGCTGACAGACAGCTAAACTACTCAGATATTATCAACATAACTGTCCACTTATAAATAAACCACAAAAGATCCATAGGTATAAATACTTAAGACAATGGGTATATACAGCCCTCTCATTCAAAGTATTAATGATAGAAAGTCTCCTGTCAGATGAAAGCTTGATACAGCATTTCTATCTCCCTCCTGAATCCAAAAATAAAATAATAGATAAAACACTGTAATCTGAAACTAGAATGTGGATTACAATTTTTTGTTGTTGTTGTGTCTTTCAGCTTTTCCCGGTTAGGGGTCGCCACAGCAGAACTCCGGTCCGCTAATGATTGGCAGTTGATTTTTACGTGCTGAGTTGCCAGCCCTAATGCACAACCTTCAACAAAGGTATGCCCATTCATGCATGTCTCCACGCAGAAGATGCTCTAGCTGAGAGTCGAACCGGACAGCGTCTTACTGTGAGGCGACAGCGCTACCGCTGCACCACCACCGCGGTAGAATGTGGATTACAATAGTCATCCTAAATTGAAGCCACAGCACCCAATACATATAGTAATTAAGATAACATGTATGCTCATACCAGTAGCCCCACAGTAGGAGATGGAATATACAATGCCCTTTTAAGAGTAGTTTATTTTATGTTCAGTAGGTTTACGTGTTTTTATTTCCCAGTTTTACCTTTAAGCCTTAACAGGACACATAATAGCAGTTTTGTTCCAATTGAATAATGAGTTGTTAATGGGCTCATTAATGTAATTGTGATGCTTTTTAAACAGGGAGATGTGGGTAAAAATTGTCTGAAGAAGTATAAGCATTTGCTATACGAAAGTGCTAACAATAAATTTGTGTGTGGTCATGTCAGTTTGCCTCATTTGGTCATTTTTCAGGAATATCATTGCACTGCATTATGAAAAGCCATATGTATACCTGCCACTATCCATACCTCTCAACCTCTTAGAGCAAGAAATCTGGACAAAGCCATAAATAATGGGGGAAAAGGCTGAAAAATAGGGACAATTTTTAAATATTGCACTTACAATCTTAGAAAGTTGAGGTTTTGCATTAGAATTAATTTTCTGTAGAGTATAGTCTGAAACTCAAATGTCTGTCATTATTTTCTGAGTTCAGTCCTAAATGATATACCAATGATTTGCCAGGAAACACAATTTTATGAGAAACAGACCAAAAATATGAGGCAAAAATCTGGACATTCTGCAGAAATCTGGACAGTTGAAAGGTATGCCACTACCTGTGTCACTCTCCTCTTTACCATCACTCAGCTTCAAACTCCTAAACAGGTGTTACCGTAGCACCATGAAGGCAACGTCTTAATAACCTGTGCTTGAGCACAGATGATCCACTTACTGTTCAAAGACCTCAATTTAGACTTTCTGTAGGAGAAAAAAAATCTAGAAAAAAATGTCCAGTTGTTTGGAAAGACTTCATAGTTGAAATTCAAAATAAAACATATTACCCTTGTTTCAATACTAAATTAATAGAACATCTAAAAGATAGCAATTCCTTTTGTTGTTTCACAGATTATAGCCAGGCCTAAATGATCTCCTTCCTCATTTCTCTTAAATATATACGTAAAGATGTAAGAGTAAGTAAGTAAGTAAGTTGAAACTTAGAAATTATCTCCTGTTTAAAGACATAAAGGACATATTAACCATATCCATTATACCCAATACTAGTCTACTAACGTTTCCCCTTTTTGTTAATTCTCTTATCCGTGACACATATATGTATTCACCCATTAGTCCGTGTCATTATTCACTATTTTCTGTCTGCCCCTTACTTTCCTTCCCATCATGACACTGTTGCATCTATGCACATCTTGTTTGCTATGTTCTTCACAGTCTCTTGCCTTTGTGACTGCATAATATTCAAGGCTATACCCTTAAATAACTTTGTATGCCACTAAAACCAGCTACCACTCATTCCATTCTAAGATCAATCATACCTGTATATTACTGCAAAAGATATGGAAATGGAACCTTACTGTATAGTGGTCTAGTATAGTAATCACCTAATGATCAAAATGTTAGTGACTAACACTGCAAAAGTACAAAGGTTCTGCATTGTGCAAGTAGCAGATACATGCAAAGTGCAATTCATATTTATTTCCTGCACATCTATGCAAGCTTCAGAAACTCACAGAGAAATTAATATGCAGATAAATGCGTAATGACATTTAAATGAAGAGATGCCTGTAAATGTTGGACCAGTAGTATACTGAGGGAATACCTTTCCCGTATTTTGTACTTCACAGTATGCTAGTGCGCATTGCACACATAGGTTATAAAAAGGCAGTCACTTCCATTTCTCGTCACTTTACGATTGGTGAAGATGCTTGGTGTGGCTATGAGTTTCTTTTGCCACAGTTTGATATACTTATTGCAGACAGATGTGCTGAGTGGCTATCAGCACCTAAAGTGAGGGTGTTGCTGGGAATGGCTAGTGCATTACAATTTTGAAGAAAAGAATATTCTTGACTACTTTCCTGTGGGCTGGGATATCATTAGGGCTTTGCTGAACGTGAATGGCCCACAAACTGGAACCAGGGATTGTACAAAGCCTTCCTATTCCTGTCGATTCCAAGGTATGTTACCCTCATTATGCTTCCCACGGGAATATTTCAGAGGCAGACAGGGGACACGGTGGTATCTCACAGCTTTCAGCCTTGCAGATACTGCAGCAGTTCCTCAATGTTATTCTAGCTTATGTGGATCAGCATATTTATTTCCACAGTCACCACAGGGCAGAATTACAACCATTCATGTGTTCTGTGGTCACGCATGTTCCCTAAGGTGCTTGGTGTGTTAGATTGTACCCATGTGAATCTGGAACTGCCAGGTAGTAGGTGATACACATTGTTGAATCATCAACATTTTGGCCCAGCATCCTGGCAGCACCCATGATTCCTATGCATGGTACATGAATTCTGTATACCATCACTTTCTGTATCATAGGATGCCACATAGACTCCAAGTGGGTAACTGCCCCATAAATCACCAAACACCCCCTAGCTATTTTTATATAGAGTAGCTAAAGTTTAATGATTAATCATCCTGTCTCCATGGGCCCTCCTCATTATATTTTGCAAGTGATGCAAGCTGCACACTAGAACCTTTGGCTAGTGACATCAGTCTGTAATCCTTAGAGAGCTGCAGATGAGTGCTAAAATACTGCCGTCCTAGATCTGGATAATCATAGAATGACTAGCCTGCTTAAAACCTGTTTCTGATGCCTGGTTGAGTCTGGGGGCTCTTCAGTATGACCCTGCTACTGTGTGTGCAGAATGTTTACTTCTTCTGCATTCTGCACATATGATTATATATCTGTCTGGTGTACCAATGCCACAACCACTGCCAGTGGGACCCTTTACCAGTGGTGCAGCCCCTTTCCATCTGTCACCTGAAACTCGTACCGGTAGGAAAATGATGATGGCCAACAGATGGCTGCAACATGGCACTCCATCAGACTAGTTCGCACATGGTACATGGCAACATAGGCAAAATGACAGCATCTTATCCACATGGCACTCCATCAGACAAGTTTGTGCATGATACATGGCAACATAGGCAAAATGGCAGCATCTTAGACACATGGCACTCCATCAGACAAGTTCATGCATGGTACATGGCAACACAGGCAAAATGGCAGCATCCTGTCCACAAGGATGGACCATTCAGTAAAATCACAAAGATAAAACATGTTAACAGTTAACAAACTGTATCAATAAATAAATAACTAAATGGAGCATGAAGTGTAAACTATAGGTTATGTTGTTCAGTGTATGGTCAACTCATACTGTACAGTTTCTCCACACACCATACAAAAATGAATAGTGAATAGGATCATAGGTGCCATGACTTGCACAGTGGTCCTTGGACAGAAACACAAGTGCTAGGTTTACCAGTGGGGGGGGGGGTGACTGGAATGAGAGGTGGGGTTGTGAATCAGGGCATGTTTGATGACACGGTAATCCTTCATGGAGATACAGGCTTAATAGCAAATTTGAGGATGTTCTTCTTTTTGTACTTAATTGGGTCTCACCCATTCCTGTGAAGGGATTGTTGGTGTTAATATGTTTTAATAGTTTTCAAGCTGCATCTAGATTACCAAGTACTATGTGATTATATTAAGTTTGTTATTAGCAATCTTTCTTGTTTTGGGTCTTCTTAACCTGTGTAAATGCTGAGCTTAGATGCTGTCACCACTGGCTGGGAGGATTTTTAAGTACTGGGTGTGCTGGCCACATCTGGACTGTGTCATACACAGTGCCCCCCAATGATAGAGCTGTGGAGAGTCTGAGGGGAAGGGGAATAGGTGCTTCCATGACAGGTTGACACTGAGGTGCTCCAGTGGTGACATGATGCTGCTGAACCCTTGTTAGTGACTGGCTAGTATTGTGTGACCTTGACCTGGACATTGAGGTTCTTCCACATGATGTTAAAGTTTAACAATGTCCATCATGCTAGTTTTTGTAGGAATCCATACCCATGCAGCTGACTGAGTCATCTGTAGTGCATGCCTAATATGACTTCCATGCATACAGACATGACCTCTAATCCACTCAACTGTGTCAGCCATTTGTGTGTGTCTGATAAGTCCTTGCAAGGGTGCAGACAGAAACTGACATGGATGCTGTGTGAGCAACCATACTCTGCAGGAGGATCATCATGGCATTGCCTCTGGAATCAGCCATTACCATGCAGTGGTGAATGTCCTGATATAATTTTTGCAACACTCTCACTATTTGTACCTGACTTTCAGTAGCAGTAGCCTGTATGTGAACAATGTCCTGACACATTTGATGCTGTGCAGATGATACCTTGAGTGTCTTTGGAGCCAGATGTGATTGTTGCCTTCATCTGTTATTCCTGTGGATAGGTTGTACAGTGAATATTCCAATCTTTTACATTGTCCTGTCTTCTTCTAGAGGTTCTACATGTGCATCTGAGACAGACAGCAAGAGATTGAGCTTCATGGAGATTCACCCTTTTTGGTAAAGGCATATGCCCATGATGAACTCCTTGTGACCCAGATTCACCCATGATGAATATTTCAACAAAGTAGATGCCAAACAGGAGAGGTCCTAGCACTGAACCCTGGGAGATGCCACTGGTGTCTGGACTCTTTGTGGAGGTAGGTTCCCCTGTTTTGATCTCCTATGTTCTATCTGTGAGCCAGTTTGCAATCCAGTGATGTAGGGGATTATTCACAGTTTATTTAGCTTTCTTCTATGTCTGCGTAGGGGCTTGTGTCAAAAGCCTTGGTCAGGTCTAGGTATGTGATGTATAAAATGTTACCTTCATTCATTGCTTTGGTGACCTTTTCAAAGAAGTCCAGCAGGATGAGTAAGCATGACCTTTCCCTTGACGAATCCAAACTGAGAAGTGTTCAGTGTTTGGAGGTTCCCTGTGACCTTAATGATTCTTTCCATGATAAGTCTTTCCATGGCTTTGTCAAACTTATGGGTCTGTAATTGCCTGCATCTATGAAAGGTCTTCCCTTATCCAGGGGAATGACTTTAGCTGTTCTCCATTCACTTGGTACAATATCTGTATGGAGACTGTGGTTGAACAGTGTTGTTGTGGGGGTGGCTAAATCATGCCTCATGCTATTTAAGATGCATCTAGGAATATTGTCAGAAACCTATTAGTGCCGTATTGTTAGATTTTGCTAGCACTTTCAAAACTTGGTCTTGTGTAATAGCTGCAGAAGAGTTGGTTTCAGGTGTACCTTGTGGGATAGACAGAGTGGAGACAGGAGTAAAGTTTGAGTTGAATTCATCATCTAGTAGGTTAGCTATATCTTGAGTCTCAGTGCAGGTAACATCATTCACAATCAGCTTGGTGCATTGCTGTGTTGTGCACCTGAGATAACTAAACTGCCTTGTGATTGTCTTTGGCATGGGTGGTTTGTCTTGGCTTTGTGGGTTTTATTGAGCTCCTGAGTGGTTGTTTATTTCATTGATGAAGGCTCTACCATTCTGGGAATTAACTTTTCTTACATTTGGTTAAAATTATCTTTTTTTTTTGTTGCAAAACTTGTTGATATTATGGTTCAGCTAAGGAGGTTTGTTTCTGTGGTGTGTCTTCTGCATGTTCTTACAGGGTGCATTTGCATTTATGCAGCTGTTTACATGCTGGTATAATGTAGCGGTGTACATTTCCTCATATTCAGTGGAGTTAATTGGGTTTGGAGGGGATATGAAGCTTGTTAATGTATCACTTAGGAGTATGTAGTTTGTCTCAATGAAATTTCTAAAGATTTAATTTTGAAGGATGTACCATCATCTGCACTATCATAATTATCACCATGAAGGAATATCACGTTCTCCTTATTAGGTGTCAGACTCTGCACAGTGGAAAGATCCCTCACCAGTGTTGTTCTGACCTCCACCAGTGCAATTACATTCTGTCATGCTTTAGTCCTCTTATGGGAAACAATCTCTCTTCCTTTAATGTGCCAAAATATAATTTCTTGCTCCAGTGCCATCTATGTTTGCAAGAACTTTGTTCCTTCCATATTTTAGCATGCTCTGCCTGTCTAGATCCCTCTTTTCCAATTAGTGCCTCCATGAGGATGCAATTCTCCATAGGAGTGAAGTTATCATGAGTCTGTTTGTTTCCCTACTACTGCAACATGTTGACCCTAGAAATGAAACAGTGGGTCTTTTATTAGCTCTAGGAATGCTCCACCCTGTTTGAAACAAATTTGTATCCTACCCTGCCTGATTTTGGTACTATGTGACTCTGCCCAACATTAACTATTAATAGTGGAGTGTGTTTGTGTGTGCGTGTGCGTGTGTGTGTGTGTGTGGTGTGTGTGTGTGTGTGTGTGTGTGTGTGTGTGTGTGTGTGTGTGTGTGTGTGTGTGTGTGTGCGTGTGTGTGTGCTTTTGACTGGGCAGAACAGTGCTTTACAGTACAGTACCTTAAAACTGCATGGCATGTGTGATTTAAGTGTTGCATGTTGTATGGTAGTGAGGATGAATGGATGGCCTTTCAGATGCTTGTTGGTTTGTGTTTCATTACACGCAATCATATCTGTGCACAATGCTCCTGTGCATTGCTATTGCCAGGTACCAGGTGCACTGACAAACATAACACAGTATTGCTTACTGTCACAGATAATAAAAAGAAGCATTCCTTGGTATTTAAAATTACTGAGAGAATGGTATTTTCTAATAACATTAATAGCCTTTCTTTTACCAGTACTGTAGATGCACATTCTGCTCTTTCCTTAATATAAGGACATTTTCTGAATATGTTCTTCTTTACACTCCTGCAACTTCAATGTCAATATATTTTTTGCTTTTACTTTGGCTTTCTGAAACCCAGCCACTGGGAATGCACAAGCAAGTGCATTTCTTCGTGCCGGTCCCAAGCCCAGATAAATGGGGAGGGTTACGTCAGGAAGGGCAGCCAGTGTAAAACTTTTGCCAAATGACATATGCGAACAACAATGCAGATTTTCATAATGGATCAGTCGAGGTCTGGGTTAACAATGACCGCCACCAATACTGTTAGCCAACAGGGTGCTGGTGGATATTGGGCTACTGTTGAGTGAATGAGAAGGAGAAGAAGAGGGGGAAGGCATGCCCAAAGGCAGGAAGAGAAGAGGAAGGTTAGTGTGGAAGTGAGGGTAGGAACTTTGAATGTTGGCAGTATGACTGGTATAGGGAGACTGCTAGCTGATATGATGGAGAGAAGGAAGACTGATATATTGTGTGTGCAAGAGACCAGATGGAAGGGGAGTAAGGCCAGGTTTATCGGAGGTGGGTTCAAATTGTTCTATCATGGTGTGGATGGGAGGAGAAATGGGCTAGGGGTTATTCTGAAGGAACAGTATGCTGAGAGTGTTTTGGAGGTGAAAAGAGTGTCAGATAGAGTGATGTTTATGAAGCTGGAAACTGATGGTGTGATGGCGAATGTTGTTAGTGCATATGCTCTGCAAGTTGGGTGTGCGAAGGATGAGAAAGAAAAATTTTGGAATGAGTTGGATGAAGTGGTGGTGAGTGTACCTAAGGGTGAGAGAGTGGTGATTGGAGCAGATTTCACTGGGCATGTTGGAGAAGGGGACAGAGGGGATGAGGAAGTGATGGGTAGGTATGGTGTTAAGGAAAGAAATACAGAAGGTCAGATGGTAGTGGATTTTGTGAAAAGGATGGACATGGCTATGGTGAACACGTATTTTAAGAAGAGGAAGAAGCACAGGGCAACGTACAAGAGTGGAGGAAGATGCACACAGGTGGATTATATCTTATGTAGGAGGGTCAGTCTGAAGGAGATTGGAGACTGTAAAGTGGTGGCAGGGGAAAGTGTTGTTAGGCAGCATAGGATGGTGGCCTGTAGGATGAAATTGGTGATCAAGAAGAGGAGGAGGAGTGTGAGGGCAATGCCAAGGATCAAATGGTGGAAGTTGAAAAAGGGTGATTATAAGGTGGAGTTCAGGGAAGAGTTAAGACAGACACTGGGTGGAAGTGTAGAGCTACTGAATAGATGGGTAACTACAGCTAGAAAGGTGCTTGGTCGGACATCTGGACAGAGGAAAGAGGGCAAGGAGACCTGGTGGTGGAATGAGGCAGTGTAGGAGAGTATACAGAGAAAGAGGGTGGCAAAAAAGAAGTGGGATTGTCATAGAGATGAAAAAAGTAGACAGAAGTATAAGGAGATGAGGCATATGGTGAAGAGAGAGGTGGCAATGGCTAAGGATAAGACTTATGGAGAGTTGTATGAAAGGTTGGACACTAAGGAGGTAGAAAAGGACCTTGGCTAGACAGAGGAACTGAGCTGGAAAAGATGTGCAGCAGATAAGGGTGATGAAGTATAATGAGGGAAAAGTATGTACAAGCAAGGAGAGTGTGTTGAGCAAATGGAAAGAGTACTTTGAGGGGCTAATGAATGAAGAGAATGAGAGAGAAAGAAGGTTGGATGATGTGGGGATGGTGAGTCAGGAAGTGCAACATATTAGCAAGGAGGAAGTAAGGACAGCTATAAAGTGGATGAAGAATGGAAAGGCTGTTGGTCCAGATGACATACCTGTGGAAGCATGGAGGTGTTTAGAAGAGATGGCAGTGGGGTTTTTAATCAGATTGCTTAATGAAATCTTGGAAAGGGAGAGGATGCCTGAGGAGTGGAAAAGAGGTGTTTTGGTACTGATTTTTAAGAATAAGGGTGATGAGCAGAGCTGCAGTAACTACAGAGGGATAAAACTGATCAGTCATAGCATGAAGTTATGGGAAAGAGTAGTGGAAGCTAGGTTAAGAAGGGAAGTGATGATTAGTGATCAGCAATATGGTTTCATGTCAGGAAAGAGCACTATAGATGCAATGTTTGCTCTGAGAGTGTTGATGGAGAAGTACAGAGAAGGTCAGAAAGAGTTGCATTGTGCCTTTGTGGACTTAGAGATAGCATATTACAGGGTGCCTAGAGAGGAGTTGTGGTATTGTATGAGGAAGTCGGGAGTGGCAGAGAAGTATGTAAAAGTGGTACAGGATATGTACGAGGGCAGTGTGACAGTGGTGAGGTCTGCGGTAGGAGTGATGGATGCATTTAAGGTGGAGGTGGGATTACATCAAGAATCAGTTCTGAGCCATTTCTTATTTGCAATGGTGATGGACAGGTTGACAGATGAGATCATACAGGAGTCTGCATGGACTATGATGTTTGCAGATGACATTGTGATCTGTAGTGAGGGTAGGGGACAGGTTGAGGAGATCCTGGAGAGGTGAAGATATGCTCTAGCAAGGAGAGGAATGAAGGTCAGCAGGACTAAGACAGAATATATGTGTGTGAATGGGTGGGAGGATAGAGGAATGGTGAGGATGCAGGGAGTAGAGTTGGCGAAGGTGGATGAGTTTAAATACTTGGGATCAACAGTTCAGAGTAATGGTGAGTGTGGAAGAGGGGTGAAGAAGAGAGTACAGGCAGGATGGAGTGGGTGGAGAAGAGTGTCAGGAGTGATTTGTGACAGACGAGTACAAGTAAGAGTGAAAGGGAAGGTCTATAAGACGGTAGTGAGACCAGCTATGTTATATGGGTTGAAGACAGTGGCACTAACAAAAAGGCAGGAATCAGAGTTGGATGTGGCAGAGTTAAAGATGCTAAGATTTGTATTGGGTGTGACAAGGATGGACAGGATTAGGAATCAGTATATTAGAGGGTCAGCTCAGGTTGGACAGTTTGGAGACAAAGCCAGAGAGGCAAGATTGCGTTGGTTTGGACATGTGCTGAGGAGGGATGCAGAGTATATTGGGAAAAAGATGCTAAGGATGAAGCTACCAGGTAACAGGAAAAGAGGAAGGCCTAAGATAAGGTTTATGGATGTGGTGAGAGAGGACATGCAGGTGGTTGGTGTGACAGAGCAAGATGCAGAGGACAGGAAGAAATGGAAACAGATGATGCGCTGTGGTGACCCCTAATGGGACCAGCCGAAAGAAGAAGAAGACTTTGGCTTTCTGATAGTTTTCCTAGAAATGCAGCAACCAGAGAAATGGAAACATGTACAATGTTTCAACAAATGTAGGTAAGTTTACAAAGTTCTTTTGTAAATGAGGCTTGTTGATACAGTGCTTTATGAGTTATATTACTGCAGATATGAGTATGCATTTTTATTGCCATAATCAGCTTTGCACAAGCTTGATTAGTATTCATTGTAGCAAACATGTGCACCTGTCTGAATTATGCATGTGTATGGCCATGATTTGCACAGGAAAGCACAACCTTGCAGCTACCTTAACTGCTTATAATCACTTTGTGCTAGGCTTGGTTCACACCCTAGCAGTGTCATGGCCACAGAATGACCACCTGTCTACACTGACATTCAACAGCAGGGATACATACATACATGCATAAAAATATTTCAAGCACAGGCATTAATGCCCTTCTAGCCTGCCAATATGGGGTGGCTTCTGTACTAGTCTATGGCAGAAAACCAAGGTGGTGGTCTAAAGAAATCAAAATCTTTCTTTATCTGTGCTGCACCACTTACTGGGATAGGCTGCATGGTGCTTAGGGCTGGCCCTTTCAAAAAACTGATATCAGGACAGACTTGGCTGACCATAAACCAGAACAAAGGGCTCCCAGAACTGGGGAACAATGCAGGCATCATTTGATAGCTTCCAGAGATGGACGCCTAACGAGCTTGCCCAGTGGGTGGCAAAAGATGAGTTGCAATGTCCAGAGTCATTCAATAAATAGCTTTTCCTTTGAGTTCAGTACTGCAATTCAGTACTTGAAAGATGGCTGTCTTTCTGTACTGCTGCTGTTATGTTGCAAGCTTTGTATTACGGCACTGATGAATATTTTGGTGTATTGCCACTGAATTTAATAACAATCAGCATACATTCCATAGGAAATATATTTACAGTTGGGGTTCTTTTCACTTTTTTTCCCGCATGTTTTTCATATTCTGGTTATTAATGTACTCAATACATTCCAGCCCAGTAGCCTTCTGTTTGTAATTGCCTGTTGCAAGGGTACACATTTATATATGTTGCTACATTTTATTCTACTTGTCAAGCCACTGATGATCTGAGGCTGGCAGGCAGTTGATGGGGGAGGTCACACTTGCACCTTATTAGGTTTTATTTAATAATTTTGAGTGGGTGGGCTATATACAAGTACCAGCTATTTGTAGGGATACCCCGATGATTTACAGTTCAGGAAGTGTCCCATACTATTAAGTCCCTGATGTAAGTGCACCCGTCACAGGACATTCAAATACCAGGTCAGCATGCTGTTACTCTTTAAATGAAGTAACACTGCACATACTGTGATAACAACAACCTTTCTCTTATTCCCTTTTGTTTTACAGAATGGGAAAAAATTGAACTCAACAAAAGCACCAAATGCAAGGAGCTACAGTGGCTGGTCTCCAGACCCATAAATGTGTCTCCTTTCATTTAATAATGTTTAGCTATTTCCCAATATTTACTCATTTGCATTATATTAATGTTTGCTTTTTCCCATTTTGTATACCTCTGTAGGTACAGAACAGCCTGGGGTACCATGGCTGCAGACCTCGACTATTGTGACCCATCTGTCTTCTTTGCTTTTTATGTGTTTTTTTTTTGTTGTCAAAAATCCTTATGTCTTTCCTAATTAACATTCCTGCCTTTGCTTCCCTATAGCATTTCCCCTCTTCCCATATATATTTCAGGACAAGGGGTGTGTATCCCCTTAAAAAATAATACTTACTCCTGTCCCACCTTCTCCATCATAATCCTTTTTTTGTCATCCTACAGTTTCCCTTGTCTGCTCTTCTCCCCTTTTTCCATCTTTCGTATACACCCCCTTTTCGGTGATATAACTCAAACATACTGGTGTCCATTACTGGATACCTGTGCAATAAGGCTGCTGGTATAGTGGGTTATCTTCTTACCATTAGCACTATGCCAATGTATTAGCAGCTTCTAAGAAGGAAGTCTTATGATACTAGCTAAATGCCACACATGCCTGCTAACTTAGGTAATTTTCATAGTTACAGCATTCTTTAACATGTGCTCACTTCTCACGTATGTGTGCAGATATTTTCTGCACACTTTAGTCCAATCTGCACAGTTATGGCTCTGCACAATTTGCATGGATGATCTTTCGTAAGCTGCATATATGCAAAAACCATCGTTGGTCCACACATACTCCATTAGCATATCGTCAGGATGCCACTATTCACAGATTAGACTTGCATACTTGTGCAGTGTGTGACTTTGAATACCACCGGTAATGTTTAATTTCTTTTCAAGACTCAGTTCACAAAATGGTCTTATGGAAACAGCTTATTCAGAAATCATCTGAATGCTGATTACACATTCCTTTCAACATTTTTCTCTTCTATGTTTTATGTATAGGACTATCTGTCTATCTATCTGTGAATATGACTGTAAAACTATAAAAGTTTCTGTTGAAGAACTCATGTTAGTCTGTGTATTACTTTTCTGATTTTCTATTTCTGATTTACCTCATGTAGGGTTGTTAATACCACCCCCCTACACACTTTTGCTCAAAGGATGGCAGGCAGGAGAACAGAAACTGCTGATGCATTAGTGTATTTTGTTTGGTATTGGACTATGCCTAGTAGTCCTGCAATGTCATATATCACATAATCACTTGAATGAATCACGGTGGGTCATTACAATAAAATACTTTTCATATAAATAATAAAGAAGAGCTACTATGAATCCCCTTGCACATGCACACCGTATTAATGGTGTTTCAGTCTTGTTATGCACATTTTAAAACATGAAAGTAATAGGATTCTCCCTTCTCTTCCTACTTGATTTACTACTGGATGGCAGAAGGATGTGTCAGTTTGCTTTCAATTGTCTGAAACTCCATTTTACATGTAAATTGAAATAAGCCATGAACAGAACTGAATATAGTATATTTCCTGGATTCTTGTGCCAAACTGAAGAATCCACTGGAAAAGACTAAAAATTAAAATAGCTGAACTTGGCCTAGTTTTGTCTAAAATGCCATCAATCCTTGAAGTAGGGTAAGAATGAAAGACTGATTCAGAGTTTAATTATTAAAATTCTATATGTAACTGTAGACACCCTTCCTTCTTTTTTTTTACAGTGACAACTGATGACAATCACTGACTTTGAGAAGGTTATATAATTTTCAGGCCTAGTAACCTTTAAGTTTATTATACTAGGAATCTTATATACACATTGCACTTCAATGAGGTGCATAATATTGCTAGCATAAGATGATTGGAATGTGAAGACAGTCATGATTCGATCGCAGTTGCAGTAGCCTAAGCAAATTAAGATGTCTTCCCAATGACTGAACCAGCTGGCCAGCTTCCAACGATCATTTAAAAAAAAAGAAGGCAAAGGACTGAAAACATTAATTCTACACATGGGACGAGGCAAGGTGTATTAAATATTTCAAGAGTATGGCATCAAGAGGACAAATTCAATGATGCTAGAGAAAAATTAGATATACACTTTTAACTCAAAATAATTTACAGTTTTGAAATATACACATTCAGAAATGTAGTGCAGGAAGAGAATGTCTGCACACCTGCCTTACTGTGAAATAAATTCAGTGATATTGAGAAAGAAATTAAAGTACAAATAATATGGGCATACGTCTTCGGAAGAATAATTAGAAGGAATATTCTGAGCCTAACATAATTCTAGAGAAAATTCTAAAACTTTCAAACTTTCCAGAAATGTGAGAACTACAAGCTAAGAAGACTGAGGAATGTAAGGTAAACTTTGTCAATAAACTGAGACTGTGAAAGAAGTGTGCAGTATAAAAAAAACAGGTCTACTTCTAAATTATGAACTTTCAAAATGTCAACTTTCTTATGGTTGAGACCATAAGATCGATGTTTTGAAAGTTTGAAATTAAATAAAAAAAATAAAAACAAAAAAAATTTTTTTTTTACATTTTTGCAGGGAGGCAAGCCTCCCTGCACCACCATACCCCCTGCTAATTAAATATGACAACTCTGAGATTGCACTACAGCAAGGAAAATGCTAAATATTCCATTCTGCTTTGTACATCAATCTCCATTTAAACAGTTTAAAATTCCATACGAATGTCGACATTTTGAAAGTTCAAAATTTAAAAGTAGACCCAAAAAAACATAAATAATTGAAAACAGAATGAAACTAGAAAGGTGTGTGTGTGTGTGTGTGTGTGTGTGTGTGTGTGTGTGTGTGTGTGTGTGTGTGTGTGTGTGTGTGTGTGAATGTAGAAGAAAATAAAGGAAACAAAAAAGCAGAGTATAGATACTATGATGGCCAGTACCTACATAGATGAAGATGTCCAACAAAGACTAAGATGTGCTAAGTAACAGAGGCACAACCTTTTTGCAAGAAAAAGGAAAAAGGCAAGAGCAGCAGCAGGTCAAAGTGCAAACAGAATAGGCATGACAGAAATCAAGATCCAGTCAGACAAAATAAAGATCATAATAAAGAACACGTCCGAGGAAACTACAGAAGAATTTTATTTATTTTATTTTACATTTGTTAACCGGGCTAGTCTAACTGGATATATTTCCATTTTCAGCAGAGGCCCGGGGAGAAAAGCTCCACATATAGAGATAAGAGATATATCATGAGCACAAATAACAGATTACAGACTGGTAGGACTTAGACAATGAATATTGTTACCCAAAAAAGAATAGGACTTAAACATTTCTAGACAATCTAAATGACATCATAATAAATATTATTACATAGTTTAAAACAAGAAAAAAATGTAAGACCAAGGAAAGAGAAATGTTCATTGTTACCAAAAAAGAAAAGGAGTTTAACTTTCTAGACAATCTAAATAACATCATATTAAACATTATTGCTTATTTTAACAGCAAGTAGAGAAAGTGTAAGACCAAGGAAAGAGAAACAACAATAGAGAGAGAGAGTAGAGTTATAAGAGATACATGTTTTCTGGAAAAGAGTCATAGCCAATAAGGAGGAGAAATATGTGGGAGAAGTACGTAAGGTGGAAAAGGAAGCTTAGGGGAGATAGGAGGAGGCACAACAGAATAGGGAGAGAAAAGAGGGTTAACTAGGGAATCAACATTTAATCAGGATTAGAGCAGGGACACATCCAGTGGCTTTTAAGGTATGTTCTGAGTTTTTGTTTAAACAGAATAGTGGATGCAATGGAAGTAAGTTCGGTAGGAAGTTGATTCCAGTGTTTACCCATGGTATTTGAGAAGAGGGAGTCACCAGCTAGGTTATTAGATTTGGTTAGGGTGACTAGCAGTTTGCTTGATGAGCGGAGTGAGTTCAGATTAGAATATGGGGTTAAGAGGTTAGAAAGTACAAGTGTGTTATGAGTTTGGTAGAAAGCTCTTTGGACAAACGTAAGTTGGGAAAGAAGTAGCATGTTTGTCAGTTCAAGCCAGTTCAGTTGCTGCAGATTCAGACAGTGGTGAGTTCTGAAAGGCTTACCAGTAACAAATCTAGCTATATTATTGTAGGTGGTAGACAGTTTGGAAAGATTGTTTTTCTTGAGGTTAGTATAGATGGGTGAAGCATAGAGAAGAGTGGAAATGAGATGAGAGTGGGCAAGAGTAGCTTTGGCTGGGGAGGTTAAGAATGTCTTAATTCTATAGAGAGTGCCAAGTTTCCTGTTTACACATTTAATGGTATTGTTGATATGACAGTCAAAGGTAAGATTGTTGTCAATTGTGACACCTAGCAGTTTGGTAGTAGGGTCAGGTGATATAATGGTTCCATTGTTAGATAAGATAGTGAAATCTAATGTTGGGGATCTGGTAGTAGGTTTAAAGAGTAAGAGTTTGTTTTTTTTTTGCGTTTAGGAGTAGGCAACGTTTTAAGAACCAAGTTTCGACTTTGGAAAATACAGCTTGAGTATTAGTTTGAAGTTCGGAAATGGATTTAGCAGAGCAAATTAGTGTGGAGTCATCAGCATATTGTATACATGTAGCCTGGGGAATAGCTACTTGTAGGTCATTTATAAAGAGGGAGAAAAGAAGAGGTCCAAGAATAGAGCCTTGGGGAACCCCAAGTGAGATTGGGAGAAGAGATGAGAGTTCCTTATCCCAGAGGACGGCCTGTTTCCTGTTAGTGAGATAGGAACTAAACCAGTGGACAGCCTTAGCTTCTAAGGAAAGAGATTCGAGAATTTTTAAGAGGAGAGAGTGGTTGACCATGTCAAAGGCTTTGGACAGGTCAATAAAGAGAGCTGAAGACAGGATGTTATTATTACGATTCTTGTTAATAAAGTCTGTGAAGGAGAGGAGAGCGGTGGTTGTGCTATGAAAAGGCCTAAAGCCATGTTGACAGTTAGTGAGAATGTTGTTTTTTATTAAGTGGTTCATTAACTGATGGTGAACACATTTTTCCATGATCTTTGCGAGTGGGGATAAGAGAGCTATGGGTCTATAATTAGAATATTCATAGGAGTTACCTCCTTTATGTAAGGGTATGATGTGAGAGATTTTCCATATGTCAGGTATGGTTGCTTCATTTACAGTTCTATTAATAAGGATGGATATGGGATAGGCTATTTCAGAGGCTGTTTTTTGAAGGAATTCAGATGGAAGCTGGTCTGCCGAGGGGGTACATGGTTTGAGTTTGTGGATACATTTCTGTATAAAGGTAGTGGAGATGGGTTGTAGCCTAAAGGTTGGTAGTTTGAAGGATGCAAGGTCAGGGATGTTAGTGTTGTCACTAGAGAGATGAGAGGCCAAGGAATTAATAGTATCAATAAAGAATGAGTTGAAAGTATTGGCCGTATCAAGGGTGGAATTCTTTTCCGACCCGGAAGGGGATGGAGTGGTAGTCTGTCCAGGGTGAAGAAGTTTATTTAGGGTTGACCAGAATTTTTGAGGGTTATTATGATTTGCTTGCTGGAGATTACTATAATAACTCCTTTTATCAGAGAAGATAGCTTTTTTGGTAATGTTTCTTAGGTGCCTAAAAGTCTGT
The DNA here is from genome assembly GCF_019279795.1 of Protopterus annectens. Taxonomy (NCBI): domain Eukaryota; kingdom Metazoa; phylum Chordata; order Ceratodontiformes; family Protopteridae; genus Protopterus; species Protopterus annectens. The sequence continues at coordinate 822,675,236 of NC_056731.1, read as the reverse complement.
TGGTCTATTGGAGATTTGCTAGTTCGCCATTTTGTCCAAGATTTGTTTCTAAGTAACATTTTTTGTCTTGTATCTTTAGATAGCCAAGGGGCAGGTTTAGATTTAATTCGGATGGAGCGTTTTGGTGCATGATTATCTAGAATTGTTAGGAATGTGGTGTTGAAGTATAGGACAGCTTCTTCAAGAGGAAGTGTCTTTAGTGGGTTCCAGTTACAGGCATTTAGTTCAGTTTTAAATTGAATAGGGTTGAAACGTTTGAGATCGCGTAGGGTCCTATAGATAGGAGTATTGTTAGAGGCATTTTTTGTCTTATAATATAGGTTAGTTTGTGATCACTAAAGTCATCAGGTAATGTTCCAGATTGATAGAAATCAGATTGAAGAAAAAGAAAACAATGATAGTGAAAGAAAGAAATACACATATGTATCCTATAAATAAAAACAATGTATATGACAAGGTCAGAAGCAGTCATAACAATAATAAACAAAGACAGGAATATTAATATATCAGATTTTATGTGCTATCAGTAAAAAAAAGATCTTGTCTAGTAAGATATAGCATAATACATGGGTCTGGATTGATTAAAGACAGATACGTTTCCATTAGACAAAAAAAAAGGAAAGAAGCAAGTTAAAGTTGCAGAAGAAAGTTTAGCTGTGATAGAATGTGTGATGCCAAATGTCAGAAATGTGAAAGTATCAGGAAGATCGTCTGTTGGTTATATCAGAGATCTGCATAAAAGTACCTGTTCAGATGTTACAACTATGTTGAAAGGATGGACAAATGTCGGTATATGTTTTTTGGGCCTTTGGACAATAATTTGATTTGCTTGTCTTAACTGATGAGTATTCAAGATTCTTTATTGTATGGCCTATCATTTCCACATTTTTTCATGTTGTAATTACAGTCCTTGACAGTTTTTTTTCCATATATAGATACTACTAAAAATGAAGACTGGTGAAAGTCCTGCGTTCAACTGTTTCCAGTTCTGAGTTGCGAAGCATAAGCTTTGGTACATAGACTGACTTCACTTTATCCATAACATTAATGAGAAGGCATATCTGTTCATGACCATTAAAACATGCAAGAAGCAAATGTTCTCCATGGAAACAACAGATAAATATTATGCTAATAGGGTATTAATGCTCTGTAAGTACTACATCTGGGGCCATACCACCCAACATAATATAAAAACATAAATGCAGAAATAAAATATCTTCAGTGAGTGAACCCAAAATTATGACGATGAATATGTGTGAAAAAGACATTTGAATAAAATGAGAAATGAAGAAGCAGACCGAACTGTGAAAACCAGAAATCAAGATCCAGAAGTATATGAAATGAATGATTCATAAACCTCTTTATATGATGTCTGAGTACAGATTAATATCTGTTTTCTGAACTAATTTTGAATGCAAAGATTCAAAGAATTTGCAGTCTGTGTTTTGGCTATGCTGGAGACAAACACACAATGTAACTTCTTTTATTAAAGCAACTATATTTTCTAAAGCTTGCCTTGTCTCCACTCATGAATTTATCTATATAAGGAAGCCCATCATTTTAAAGTGGACCCCTACTAAATGCAGTAATGTTATTTAATACTGTGATGCATATCTGAAATTCATATGCCAATCTTAGCAAGTGAATTGCAGTGATTTTCTGCTTGTGAAATGCCTCATACATAACATTTTTATCTATTTCTTATTTGTACTCCCATAACTGCCAACCATTGAGCCACTGTCTCATCTGCCCTCGGCTGCCCCTTCCTTTCCCACTGAGACGAAAGCCACTGGAGCCCATTTATTCCCTGCAGGGTCAGGAATGGCAGAGGCATGCCTGTTGCCAGGGTAGCCATGACAAGAATTTATATATTTTTTGAAGTCTTCCTCCTGGCGATGACATGAGTACCTCAACACTGTGGGAACCACCGATGCCCATCCATGGGTATGTGCATACTGCCATACATGCACCCCATAGGGGCTACTGTCATTTACCCATACATGCACCCCATAGGGGCTATTGTCATCTGCTTGGCAGTCACCCACATCACTCCTACACTGATGATCTGCTTTGGACAATGGCCATGTGCCTATACCCTCATATGACAGAACCACTGAGCAGGCCACACCAACTGCTTCCCCCTGTGTGAGTGTGCCAACAAAAAAGCCACTTCTCTCCCAATCCCCACTCCAGCTCTTCCAGTGCCTGAGCCACCATTCACATTCATGTCATATTGTAACCGGGTTACTGCATTCATGAAATTAGACTACCAACCCTTCATTTATAAGAACTGGAAAATAAGCAAATATTGTTTTTGGCAAATAACTTCTTTGCAAATGTTATCTGCTGTAAATAACACTTTCTCAGCTTAAAATTCTTTTGTTAAAACTTATAAACGTTAAGGCATATGTCAAAGATGTAGTAAATACATATTGTACCGCTACATTTTTTACATCCTGTTTTATACACTGTGTTTTATACTGTGTTAATTTACCCATGTTGCTTGAATTGCACTAATGTCTTTTATATTTACCACTTAACTTGCTTTCATCTGGACTGTGACTGAAAATGGTCCATTATGAATAGTCTACTACTGTTATTACCAAACAAAAATTACAATTAAATAAGCTGCAACCATAGCTATATCCTGAATCGTACTTGTCCATCATGGCTTCTAGGTCGTAAGTGCACAGAGAGGAAAACTACAGTTGTTTATTAATAGTGGCTAAAACAAACAAATAAAACATATGGAAATGGTCTAGTGAGACATCCTCTGAAGCTTTCACTCCACATCAATTGCTGGGCTGTTTACTTTTTTATACAGCAAAATTCCTTGTCTACAGCTTGTGGTCAAGCATTCTTTTAGAACTGTGAGAACCTGAGGAGTTATGCATGGAAAGTAAAACAAGTTGCTTAGCATATGAGACTATTTTCTTTACTTTTCTGCCTTTTCCATTCCTAGTTTAATTTATCACTGGGTTGCTAACTACATTTATGATTATTTTATAAAATTTTGATTAATTGTTATAATATTTATTGCTTATAGATTTGCATATTAATGGTCTGTGTATGCTAGTTGATAAGCTGACTGAATGTAGAATGCATTTCTACATTATATGCAAACAGGAATAGGGGACTATTTCCACTGAGATACAATGAAATGTTGCTTTGACACTACACCTTTGACTGAAAACAGCAGAACTTAACAGCAGGTATATTACTAGCCAATATTTGTAAATAAATTAGGTCTATGTGTGAAATGAAGTGTGACCTCATGAGGAAGAGATTTGCTTTACTCATGAAATATAGAATATTTGCCATATCCAAAAGTACCATATAGGTGTGTTTTAAACAACATAGATTCAGATATTTAAATGGTTTCTGCTACCACAAAGAAACCTTTTTAATACATTCCCTCTCTTTACATCTAAGTCACATTGCTAGCATTTCTCCTGCCTCTGTTCTTCAGTATGAAGAATATATGAGTGAAACCACAGCTTCTGTCATTTAATGTTGATGGCTTTCTGCTTCTTGTCTAAAGCTGTCATTAAAACCTCATGCTGGGATTTCTTACTCTTTAGAGTAATCAATCGTGACATCCCAGGCAAAGATTATGATATTACTTGTGGGTAAACAGCTAGAGAACATCTGTAAAATGCCAAACTTTCTTTGACACTTCTTAAGTAATAGCATATAAGAAAAAAAAGTTGCATAATATACCATATAAGCCAAAATGTGGATGTTAACAGCTCTCTATTGGTTTTGGAGATGTTGTTAACTAAAATATACTGAACGTAGCAGAGGTACTTTTGACTGGAGCTGGGTAATGTCAGTACAAAGTTACACATGAAGTTTAGTCTGGAGAAGATAGACATACTTAGATTTGCAAAAGTGAAATGCTTTAGACATGTGAGACAGGTTTCTGAAGCAGGATGTTAAACGGCTGGTACCTTAAGGATTTCAAGAGAAAGTGGAGCTGTCTTTTTGTTAAAGAGTATTTGTTTTTCAATATTAGGGGCGATCACAAAAAATAGTGTACATTAAATTACTTACATGTATTTATTCTGCTGAGTTTGTTTTTTTCCACACCACAGATCATAAGTTCATCAGGTCAGCCAAATTACAATCTTTCAAGAACATTGTGTCACCATAAGTGCCTAAATTGATGACTGTGTATCAGTGTACCAGCAGACATAAATACTGATGTAAATTAAAAGCAAAGATAAATACTTTAGTGGAATCATAAAATCAATGAGATAAAAACACATATGCATTGTGTGTGTGCTCACTCACACACACACACACACACACACACACACACACACACACACACACACACACACACACACACACACACACACACACACACATGTATATGTACACACATACACAGACAAAAGTTACTACTTAGGTTTTAAACATTTTCCTATTCATAAAAATAAATCCAGTTTATACAAACAAAAAACACACGCTTATCAGCTCTTTCATATCTTCTGGATCTAACTACTAACTCAGCCTTCTCTCAAAGACTAAAAGGAAAAATTAGATGTACTGTGGCATTCATGAACAATCACGTAGGCTTTACACGATGCCTACACAATTTTTATATGTAATGTGATGAGCAGTAGCACTACTTGATATGCATGTTGCTCATCACACCTACATGAATACAAGCATATTTTCCTGGCTGGCAGCAGTGTTGGCAGCCAGGAAAGTGTGTTGAGCAGCACAGGCGCACACAATCAACAAACATGCTTGCCTGTGGGCAAACCTGTAAAGCATGCTTGCACAGACAGTACAAAAGGCTATACAGGGCAAATAATGCAAGCTGTACCCGGCAGGGAAAGTGAACTGAGTACAATGTGCACATAATTCATACATATGACTACAGAAATAAGTAAGAGGGTAGGGGAAACGGCAAGGGGAAACTACACTAGATGGGTTACCAGATAGGAAAAGAAGGAAAAGTGTACTGAGGACAATGTGCACAGAAACCAAAGAGATGTATACAGAAATATATAAGAGGGGAGGGTAAATGTTCAAATTATAGTAAGATAATTAATGTGAAGGTACTTGTGTCACAAAGACAATTTTGTAATAATAAAATTTTACAATATGTATATCATACTAATTAATAGTGGTGACAATTCCTGAGCAAATACAGATAAATAAAAGCAGACATGAAATTATAGGATGTGACACAAATTAACAGTGTAACAGAGGGGAATTACATGACATATGAATGCCATTAACATGCTGAATTGAAAAGATAGTTCGCAAGGACAGTACATACATTATGGGATATTTGCACAGTGTGCATTGCGCCAATATAACATGTTGGAAAATAGGAATGGCTAAGAAGCCACAATCACCTTTTGCAAAGATCAAACCCATTCCATCAATGTTTGCACAGACCTGTGTATTAACTGTGTACACCACAGAAATAGGCCTAACAAATGTATGAGGAGGATTACTCTTGAAGGGAATTATTCATTTTAATATTCTAATGGTTATGCATCCCACGTATAGATGTGTGTGGTGTTACAAATGTGGGAGCAGAATGTGACATACATAATACCCTTGTATAAGGCACTCCTGCCTGACATAGTAATTTTGTAGACAGAAACATAATTGTCATCAATCCTATATCAATGTTCCATGGTCAAGGAAGGTTTCTCTGTATGTTGTCTGCACACATACCACTCGGGAAGTGGAGCACACTTGTGTACACCACAGTGCCAAAGCAGCGCTGTCACCATGACATTGGCAGAAGAAATATCTACTGACATGAAATCCAAAGCTACATTCACATGTGTTTATTCAGCATATCAAGGAATAAGACTGATGTGATATAATGATTTTTGTGTAATGTCAGTATGTTCACACACAATGAATCTCTATGCTAGAACTGAACATCAGGCTGTACGACTCCTCCAAATAACAGTATGGCTATTGATCACTTTTGCCACAGAGGAACTTTATTACAGCTGTTGAATTCCACCCAAAGTCATTCAGTCATCAGTAATTTAAATGCTCATAATTTTTATCTTCTAAAATTGACGGGATTGTCTTTCCTGCAGAATAGTTAAGGACATAAATGCTTCCAGTCGCTCAAGGATGGTTTGGAACACCTGCCTAAGAATTGAGAAAATCAACACCATAGTGGGATCATTGAATGTGCCATAGTATTAGTACATTGCCAATTAACATATGTGTGGTTATGTGAAAGCATTACATCATGTGTACCAATCAAGGAATAGGTGTCCCTGTAATTACTTAGAAAGAATCTTGCTGTATGTCAGATAACATTGCCTGATGCTAGGTATATCCAAACACACATGTAACCCCTGCTGTTGTCACTGTAATGAGAGAACAGCAATTATGTACAATGTGGTTATAAGCATGTATTGGAACACATGGCTTACTTAGGCAACAACACACATTACATCATCTCATGTCCACAGTCCTGAGGAGGTGTTTCACTACATCTGTGATGGAACAACAATCTATTCAATTTAGAACAACCATTACATAGTACAGTCAAACTAACTTACTAAAACTTACCATTAACTACTTCATCCTATGCTTCCTATGCAACCTCCAAAGCTTCTTCTATACTCTGCTCCCTGAAATTCCTATGTAACCTTTTAAGTTTCTGCTACTCTGCATACAAAACCTTATATTTACTCACTCTCTTTTAAACCAAAACATGCAACTTATTCTACTTTTTTAACTCTCTTTTTAAACCAAAACATACAACTTATTCTACTTTTTTAACATTCTCCTTTTTGTTATAGTATTGTTTTATATGTCAACAATATACATGTATGCAGCTTACGTATTTTAACTAATAAAACTGTCTATTGCTATTTTTATTGAAATGTATCTGTATTGCTATTTTTATTGTATTGTATATCTTTGGAGCTTTTCTCCCCAAGCCTCCACTGAAAAAGGGCAATAGCTCAGCCAGACACTCCTGGTCAACAAATATTAAATAAATAAATAACTAAATGACAACATCAGCCTTCAATACAGCCTTTCCAAAGGAAATGTAGAATATAGTCTTGTAAGAGGAAACAACATCTATACGTGAACATAGCACATGTGGTGACAACACTGTTAATGACATGTACACTGACTGTAAGCAGTGATGCCAGAATTTGAAATATATCGATAACATCACAGGGTAATGAAGGCTTGCTGAAATGCAAGCACAACTACAGATTTGATGACTGTGACATTGCACATTTCAATGGATGACATCACCATTGTGTATTACCTTTATGTTTCCACTAAAAACTGGTTGCACAGCAGAAGGAATCTATATATACACACACATATATATATATATATATATATATATATGTGTGTGTGTGTGTGTGTGTGTGTGTGTGTGTGTGTGTGTGTGTGTGTGTGTACCTCATATATGTATTTGCAGCCTGTTCCGCACAGTAAGAGGAAATAAAACACACCCACAGAAGATGGTCATTCCTGTATTCAAACACCCTAGCTATGTACTGAAACAGTCTATATACAAGTGATGCATAGGCCACAGGAGAAATCTGACTGCATGTGAACCATACTGCATCTTTGAAAGGATGACATCAGCTGTGTAATGCAAAGGAGATGTGTTTTGCAAAAATGACTTCTACAGCTATGTGGAACTCTAAATACTGTCAAAACTAAAAGTGTAACTGACTCCTACATCCATTTACATTCATACACACACAGTCAGGAGAGACTCACTGTTGAATTTGAACTACCTACCTTTCGAATGAGACACTCCACAGGAAAGGTCTGACTTTAGTAGTATGAGAGTGCATTATTGAAATGACCCCATCAGCAAGGCACAAACAGTTTGCACTTGTGGACAGAGGATGTGGGATTGATCCTACCATGTAAATGTTTCTCACGTGGGAGTCAAATGAGCACACCTGTTGAATTAATCCTCTAGTGATGTAATGGATCCATAATCACAAACACAAGTTGAGTGCTGTGAGCTTAGAACTCCCTACCAGTACAGTTATACAATCTAGAGAACACAGTACTCAACACAAGGACCACATCAGAAGTCTGACTTTGATAGTGTGAAAGTGCACTTTACAGAGGATGACATCAGATCATGTTGGGAGAAGGGTCTGACATTGATTTGGACTCACCCTCCAGTGTAAAATTAATTCCAGGCTCCTACTTTATTGAGCAAGCAGTAGTTAAGGTCATATTTTTGTAACCCTATACACACACAAGTTGACTGCCATGAGAATAGAACCCATTATCTACACAATTTAGAGGTTACAGTACTTAATTCAATTACCACTGCAGAAGTCTGACTTTTGTAGTTTGAGAGTGCTCTTTATAGAGGATGACATCAGCGCTGTGTTACAGAAAAGATGATGTTGGGAGAAGAGTCTGACATTGATGTGGGCTCACCCTGCAATGTAAAATTAACTCGAGGGTATTACTTTATTGAGGCCATCAGTAGTTAAGGTAATATTTAGATGAGTCTGTACCCTCACACACACACACACACACACACACACACACACACACACACACACACACACACACACACACACACACACACACACACACACACACACAAGTTGACTGCTGTGAGATTACAACATACTACCTATCTACTGACATAATTTTTAACACAAGGGCCACTGCAGGAGATTGACTTTTACACTGTGACAGTGCAGTGTAGATAGCATTAGCTTCTCTTTCTGTGTCAAAGACGTTATTGTGATGTTTGAAGGTTTTGTTCCAATGGATATTTGTTGACATGATGGAGTAAGTTTAACGTTATGATTAATAATACATACATACTGCTGAGTTAGGTCAGCTATGTTGTCATTAATTTATATTGCAAAACTAAGAGTGACACAAACCTACTTGTATATATGAGGTGCACACACTAGTGAAAAACAGGATGGAGGATGAATCATTCATGGATCATCAGATAATGGCGATGGTATGTAAACTTAATGAATGGTACTAATATTAATGATATGTGCTCATGCATGAACAATGTGGTCTGTCAATATCAAGCATTACTTAATGTTCCGATGCAGGAGGGATAAATGATGATTTATGTGCATCAAGGTTGTATATCATTTGTAATTGTCAGTGATGCAGTGCAAACCCAACTGTCCAGAATGAAGTGGCCAGTTAACCACACAGTTCACTGCATTTCACGTCATGTAATGACGAAATATCATCCACTAGCAATACTTATTTTTGTTCAAAATCTCTTCATAAAGAGCAACGCTGAGAAACATATTAGTACAGATGTTGGCAAAGTGTTAGTGCATGAGTGATCATACTTTGATATGTTGAACTCGGACTGTGAAGCATGTTGTGTTCAGTGGTGCTCCCTCACAGCCTTTGTGCAAATAAGAATCAGAGAGTAAATGTTGCGATTTTGACTACATTTACAACAGATCTGTTTTATAGTAACATGTTGCATGTATATGCTCCTCATGTTGTGTTATACTTTTCCATGTTAGCTCCAAACCTCAGTTCAAAAATGAAGTGCTGTGCTTGCCTTCCCCACCTGGGTGATAATACACTGCCAGCAGACCAAATTCTCTGCTGAAGGAACAAATGAAAAATTTGAATTTGCTTTGCCTCCTACAGCTCAGACAGACTTAGTGGTGATATGTGGTCATCAGCACTCTGGACAGTAATTAGTGGGAAAAATCCACCTGCCAACCTAACTTTCTTTGTGGTACAAGGTATAATCTTTCTGAGCTAAATGAAAAAGCAGAGATAAAGCAGAGTTTGACTCCAGTACGCAGATCATTTTACAGAGTGTCAGAATATGTTTATTATAGTAACTTTTATCATGACTTTAAGAATACTTAGGAATGACTATTATAAATATGTTGCCTAGCCAAATTGGTGTGCAGTAGCTACTAAAACAATCTTTTATACCTACTACATATGAGAAATGCTTCAAGGGCAATCACAAGTTAAGTGGGTGTACAATGTGATGTAAGGCAAACACTCACTGCATTTTGCAATAACACATGAAATGCCATTTAGCAGCACATACTACAGTTGCTCATTGCCAGACCTTATGCAAATGCTGAGGACTACAACTGATCAAACAGAAGGGGCTTAGACATATACATACATAGGCAATTCATTCACAGGAAAGATGCTTATAAAAACAGGCAGTAAGAGTTTCACCTAATGCTGGATTCGAACTGTTGTCAAGATGAAAATTGTTTACAGACTTGATCATTATCTCTACACCCCACCAAGTAAATCATGCTTCACACATGTCAAAATCATGGGTCCCCTTCAGAAGAACGAAGTTCCAGAAGGCTGAACTTCATATGGTCTGGAGCATATCATCGAATTTCCAGAATGTTAAAGTTTCTGTATGGAGATCGCGGTACAGGGATGATCAGGAAATTTACCTTTTTTAATCCTATAGTGCGATTTCAGAGTTAGTAAATATAATATGCAGGGGGTGTGGGGGTGTAGCCCCTTACATGGGGGTACAGGGGGGCCTTGATACTTCGATCTTGTGACATAGATCCCAAAATCACACCTTTGAAGGGCCACTGATAACGTATTCTATAGCCATAACAATACATTTACATCCATCAGCCTAATGAATAGTTAACAGTACAAAGGGATGAGAGAGATGATGTGAAGATAGAGACAGGTATAGAGACACGTGAAACGGTGGTGTTATAGCTCCTTAATGTATATTTTAATGGTGTGTCCTCAGTATTAATTAGCCATGCTCTATATCAGTAAGTGATGGCTCTGGGGATCAAAAAGCTGTAGGACATGCTAAACCTGATAAAGACATGAGTAGAATAAGAGCAGTTTAATAATTGTTCCATAAGGCCATGGATGAGTTGGTAAATGCTTAACTGGATAAAACGTAAGACGTGTCATGAAACATATACAAGTACAACATCACAGTAAGAACTAATGTGACATACATCTGGAATCAAACTCTGCTATGGTCAAAAATGAATTTTCAGACAAATGATTTATGTAAACACTCCACAGAGGATGTTGCACTTGATTGTACCCAGTAGTTAAAGAACTGTTAGAGTAATGTTGTTAATGATTTCCTTTAGTCTGCCTTTACTCTGTATTACAATAACACAGCATGATTAAGCACCTTTGTGTAAAGAGAACCAGACTATTGTGGGTGATGGCAACAACTGACCAGGATTTACAATAGGACGCAAACAGCCATTTACCACCACTTGTCATTGCATGTGATGCCAATGTTTGCGCAAATGCTGAGAGAAAAAAGTGAATGCTTTCTTATGAGGCATTTCTGGCCATGTGTGTTGTGTGTGTGATTCTATTTTTGACCAGATTAAACATGTGAAAAAAGGTTTAATCGGGAAGTAGTGAAATGGAGGGGGGAGCAAGCAGAGGGGAGTACACAGGGGAAAGATTAGAGGAATTTGCTGCAATGTAGTGGAAGAGAACCATAGCTATCCAGTTCTTCATAACATAAATGCAGAAGTGCAGACAGAATTAGCTGATTTTGGACAGTTGTCACACCAAGGGTAGGAGACAACAACAGAATAATGATGTAAAGCCAATTGTACCAAATCAAGTGTGCCAACAAGACACATAGGTGAAGTGAAGAGCTGTGTATAGTTTATTTTTTGTCAGACAGGTACTCATTTTTTACTTTTTCTTTCTTCTTTCAAAGACAGAGGAATGTTGAGGAATGTGCTTAAGAATAGGGTAAGGTAGGAAGGTTTGGTGAGGAAATAGTCACAAACATACAGGACAAACAAGGCAGACAAGGGTGGTGATGCAGACAAAAGGTTGGGGGAACACCATGATTGAGGATAAGTAGGGGACATTAGAGGCACACCCATGTCAAGCCTGAGAACAGTAAGAATATAGGCCTCACCTTCAGAAATGTCATCACTGTATCCTTTCCCATTTTTCTAGGTCAGTGCTTGACATGGCATTGTCCTGGAAATGTGATGAAGTACCTATTCTACACAGCCTATGGGCACCAAGCCCTCTTTCCATTATACCTCCACTAGCCCTGTCAGCTCTTGTTGGGTGACAAAATCACCACATCCACCAGCACTACTTCTGGAAGGTACCAGTGCAGCAGCTGCCAGGGCAGAGCTACCTGATGAAGATGGAGCATGTAGGGCAGGGATTGTGAAGGCGGCACTAACAGCTTGGGACACTGAAGTGCTGGGTGTCAGTGCTGCAACCTGTGGAGGGATGACAGCTGATCCACAGTGGTTGGTCTATCTCTCTGTGCTGCATGTACATTTTTGTAAGGCATATAAAATATCCCCCCCCCATAAAAATACATAAATAAAAAAGAGAAAGGGTGGGGTAAGACAAAAAAAACAGAGAAAATTAGATCCATGGCATATCACATGACAATATAAATTCAGAAAATAAACAGCTATGATCATGAAATCTATCTACCTTTGCCACATCCAGGTATGATGGGAAGGTCTTACTCTGTAGAATCCACAGTGTGAAAGTAGCAGACTCCAAGTCAGCCTGCCAACCAGTCACTAGTCCCACAGGGATTGGTTCTTGGTCCTCTCCTGTTTGGCATCTACGTCTCAGAAGTCCAGGCCAACACGGAGGGACTCTGGCTGACCAAGTTCACAGATGACTGCAAGCTGGGAGCCATTATTAACTCCCCAAGTGATGGAGACATCTACAGAAAGGCCTCACTGAGATCAATGACTGGTGTCAAAACCATGGCCTTAAGCTTAAAGCTAAAAAATGCGTCGTCATCCCCTTTGGGAAAAACTCATTTCCCACTAATTACCATATCGATAGGAGCCCACTGAACACTGAAGGCATTATAAGAGATCTGGGGACACAGGTTGACAGCAACCTCTCCTTCGACCACCTTATTGCCACTATGGTCAGAAAGTCCTTATATGTGGCACATCTCATTACCAAGGGTTTTGCATCCAGGAAGAAAGAGGTCATCATCTCTCTCTACTCTTTCCTCATTAGACCATTCATAGAGTATAATGCCCCATTTGGCATGTACCTCACTAGACACCTGCAACAAAGAGGATCCTAGGCCTTTTAACACATGTCCTGCATGGACAGACTCAAAAAACCCCAGCTATTCTCTGTCTCATATCATCTACTAAGAGGCAATCTCTGCTTGACTTACAAAGCCATGTCTGACGCAGCTCTGTTAGAAATGGTACATCTAAAGAAATCCCAATCCCTCCACACCACATGCTCCAGAGACCTCAACCTCATTACTACAATCAACAGAACATGCTGGAGGGACAAGTTCATAACCCAGAGACTGCCCATGCTCTGGAATAGACTTTCCATACATGTCAAGCCGAGTACCTCACTGGCCCTCTTCAAGAGAAACCTTTATAAGTGGATGTGAAACAGAAAGTTCACCCTGGAAATCACTCCAGTGGCTCTTCTTGATAGAGGCACTGGGAACTAACATCGGGTGGCACAATGCCAGGGCACTTCTATGGGCTAGGCTTGTAAAGGCTCAAGGGCCATTAGCCTAGTACACACCTATGAACCTATAATGAGGGAGGAGTATAGAGAGGTAATAACCTCATTTTATTCTGGATACAATCCCTTTACTTATGAGATGAACCAAGTAAAAGGCTTTTCTAACCACTGCTGCTACATGATGGTCAAATGCAAGGTTATCAGCCTGAGTGCCCAGGTCTCTCACCATGGGTTGTGTGCTTATGGGGTTGCCGTTGATGTGGTAATTAGTAGGGGTCATGTTTTTGCTGAATGGTATAATGATACATTTTTTTTGCATTTAGCTTCATGCCATGACATTGGCACCAGTCATTAGTTGCTGTGAGCAGCAAATGCAATGAAAAACTAAGACCAGGAACCCAATGAATAAAATTTATTCATCTCTGACGTCTCAGCATACACTGCCTTCTTGGAGTACACAATTACTTCACATCATACACTTGTTTTATATACACTACTAAATAGGCAATTAAACAATAAAGTCATCAATTCATACCATAAAACACTTAAAAAGCATTTAAAGCAATACATGCCAATTAAAATCAGCATTCATACCCTTTGGAAACAAAGTATCAAACTTCAATAAAGAAGTTTATTCTTGCTGATGCCCCCCCCCCCCAAAAAAAAAAAAAAACACACTCTATTTTTTCTAAAATTGTAGCTTGTTTGTAAACCATGAACAGAGCTACCATGTGCTTCCAAAAAATGTTGTGCCACTGAACTCTGTTCCTTTTTATTAGTTGCTGTGAGACCTCTTGCAGTATGTTAACATCATCTGGGGAGTCAATGAGAGCACCCAACTTACAGTCGTCTGCAACCTTGGTCAGCCACAGGCCTTTTGTCTTTGCCTAGACCTCTGAGAAGTAGATGCCAAACAGTAGGGGTCCAAGGACAGACCCTGGGGAACTCTACTAGTGACAGGTCTGCTATCAGAGGTGGAGGTGACTATTTTGACTTTGAGGGTCCCTCATTGACAGGGGTTACAGGTGCTGCCTGATGTTTCTTTTTGGGGATAAACACTTGGCTAGGCTTGTAAGGACTCCAGGGCCATTAAACTAGTAACTTCATATGATCCTATGATCCTTCTAGGATAAATATGTGGAGATCCGTCAAGATTGGAGACATGCATTTATTAAACCTGTCTTTAAGGAAAAGGGAGTAGAACAAACCCAGAGTCATGACATACACTTCATGTAATGGAAAAATAATAGAGAATGCAATATTGCATAAGTTATTGTCAGAATTGGAAAGGTTGGGACCTGTAACCATATATTAGCATGCATATGTTGCAAATAGAGCTATTATCAACTGTAACATGATGTTCTATAACAATATAATAACAGCTATGAATAAAAAGTTAGGCTGTGATGTAATCTATATAGCGTTAACTTCAGCATTTGACAGGGTCACACTCAAAACACTGATCAGTAAATTACAACAACTAGGTATTGATGTACTCTTGATAAGATGGATATCTGCATAGGTTACAAATAGGACATGTCAAGTATCATACAGCAAGTGGACAGGTGAAATTCCTGGTTACAGTCGGGGTGTCCCACATGGCTCTGTCCTAAGCCCTTACTTGTTTAGATTGTATCTTCCAGACCTATTTTTTTCATCTGAGGCATTCTTCAGTCTGTGTGCAGATGACTTTAAATTAGGTAAACTGATTACATGTGTTACTGAAAGGGCATGTTTCCAAAAGAACTTTACTAAATTGACCATTTGGGCATAGGAGAATAATATGCTGATAAATACATCAAAAACTAAACATATGAGATTTGGAAGACATACATTGAAAAGTGAATATTTTATACAACACACAGTGTTTGAAACTGTACATTCATTTAAGGAGCTGGGTATCTGGGTAGATCCGGATTTGAGTTTTTTTAATCATATAAACCAATTGGTTAATGATAATTATAGAATTATATAGGTTGTATAAAAAGATGTGTAAAGTCTAGGAAATCATTAATGATGAAGCCATTGTTTGTTAACTACATTAAACCCAAACTTGGGGATAGGAAATCATTAATGATGAAGCCATTGTTTGTTAACTACATTAGACCCAAACTTGGGGATAGGAAATCAGAAATGATGAAGCCATTGTTTGTTAATTACATTAGACCCAAACTTGGAGTATGGAATAGCAATATGGAAACCTTATAAGAAAACAAGCATGAGTAAACTGGAAAGAGTACAGTGGAAATATACCAAGAGCATCCATGGATGTGAAAATTTAAGTTATTATTAAAGACTAAAATATCTGAACTTGTACAGTGTCTCATATAGATATTTAAGAGATCTTATTCAGGTATATAGGGGATTTCGAGACCACTATGTCTGGGAATGTTTGGGGTTATCAAAAAGTAGTAGAGAATCATCAGACAACCTATAGGATTCTATAGGGATGAGAGGTGTACTAACTGGTTTTATGAGGGAGCAGCTGATGCATGGAACAGACTACCAAATTACATTAAAACAAGCAGTAGTTTAGATATTTTTAAGAGCAGCCTGGACACTTATTATAGGAACAACTGTTTTGCTGCATTGGCAGGCTAGAGGGACATTAATGCCCACACTTGAAATATTTGTATGTGTGTATGCATGTATGTAAGTTGTAATAGCAGTGAGTTTAGATAAAAAACACAGCTGATTAATGGTTTGACAACAGCTTAAGGACACTTTTTACAAAGGGTCCCATTTTTCACAACATTTAGAACAGGACTATAAAGCTAAAGAAAAATGATAACGTGAGACGTTTCTTGCAAGCAATGTATCAGTAATCGTTGCATAAGTAAACTTTCTATTTAGTATGCATCATTAATGTTTCACATATAGCCTCAAGCTAATGTGTGCCCACTTTCTTAAACATGACAATGACACTATTTAATATGAAATTCACTTCCATATGTATTACGGGCACAATTATTTTGTTACAATCATCATGACTCATCACATATCCTAACTATGTGATTAGTACAGTTATATCTTTTGTCTTGTGAAGTATGCATGTAATATATCTCAACCTGTAGCACTCAGCTCATTCAACTACATCCACCTGAAATATATTTGTTAAAAGAAATACTGACTTTCTTATAGGAATGCATTCCCAGGACTAATTAAAATCACACATATACAGGTCTCTCTGAAGTTTATCTCCATTCATTCTGAAATTAGTATTTCTCTTATTTCCTTGCTTAAAAGGTAGTCCTCCTGTGGCAATATAAATGGATAAGTTAAGGTTCTTTTTTTGCATGCTTTAAACCATGGGTTTGATTCCCAGCTGGTACAACAATATTTTAACATTGTGTAAGGCCCAATATCACAATATGTCAGAATTATTTTCCTCCTTCCAAACTGCAAGGATTAAAAGCCATGCCATTAAGCATTCTGTTGTTGAACATTGAAACCTTTGTCGATAGGTTGAGCATCACACATGGCAAAGCTCAATGTCATGTTTCACATCTTTACTGCTATGTGTTGTAAATAGAGCCAGTGACTTTGCCAAGGAATTCATATGCTTTCAATTGCACAAATGCAGCTGGAAGGCTGTGCATCTTTGTTCACAACCAGTTACCTGCAAAACCTGAATTGGGTGCCAATTCAGTCAGATTTTGTTAGCATGACTTTTGCAGACATAGATGGGAAAACAGAGAATGCTGCTAAGTTTAGAGCACAAAGGTGGGGTGTTGAGGAGTCAACAGTCAAGTATAGTTCTGAGACTCCTTATAAAGTGCTACAGATGTAGGCTGCTGCAGGGCGATTATATTGGGTCTCAGTATAAGGCTGAAGCTTGGAATAGCTTAGCCAAAGCTGTCTCTAGTGCAAATGGCATTCCACTCACTGTGAAGAATGTCTTTACTACTATAGTAACCTTAAGAAGCCCAAGCAGGACCTCATAAGCTGATTTGAGGCTGAATTTCAGCCTCAGAACACCCCTCAGTTGTGTAAGTACACTGACACATAACATGTGTATGATGCGGCATTAATGATCTAGTCTCCCAATGCAAGGACTCATTATGCTTTTATATATATATATATATATATATATATATATATATATATATATATTTGTACTGCTCATCTGCAGAGGAAATGGTTGCAAGCATTAAGGTCCACCACAAAAGATTAACTCACCTCAGAAAGGCTTGGGGTAAGTATGAGCTGGGTCTAAATTCAAGCCAGAAATTTCATTTCATTCTGTCAGTCATTAGTATCTTGAAAAGGTATACCTGAACCTTTATCTCAAGCATGCTTGCCATCCCCTATAACTCCTGCTGCTTGCATTAGGCAATAAGAACACCAGATTAAATGTATGTGGGTTCAAAACCCAGAAGCACAATTGCTTTTTATTACTGGATAAATACTTGTTGACACCAAATATATGTCAGGAACAATTCAAATATGGCAATTGCAATTACTACATTTGAATGCATATATTTTATCCATCATAGGGAAATAAATGCTGATCTTTGTTATATTATAGCACCGTGATTTGTTTACTTGTCCTTCAGAGAAGTAGATGCCAAACAAGAGCGGTCCCAGGACTGAACCCTGAGGTACTCCACTTGTCACTTGTCTGGAGCTGGATTTGGAGTTGGCTACTTTTACAGTCTGAGTTCTGTCAGTAAGCCAGTTGGTAGCCCATCGAGTGATGTAGGGATTAATGCCCAGCTTCGTAAATCTATCTATGATTCCAGAGTGGAGGATGGTGTCAAAGGCCTTGGCGAGGTCCAGACAGGATGTGTGGATTGCCTTACCCTTGTCAACTGCTCTGGAGACTGATTCAAAGAAGTCAGTCAGGTTCAGGAGACAAGATTGGCCCTTCACAAACCCAAACTGGGTGGGGTCGAGTGTTTGAAGTTTTCCAGTGTCTTTGTTTATAAGTTCCATGATAATACGTTCCATGGCCTTGCAGATCAAGCTCATCAGACTGATGGTGCAGTAGTTCCTGTGATCTAAGGTGGATCCCCCCTTGTGGAGTGGGATAACTGTAGCTGTGCACCACTCACTGGGCACAAAGCTTGAGGTGAGGCTATGATTAAATATGACACTTAGGTGAGTTTTTTACCTGTGTACTAGCTTTGGAGGATTTAATGAGGAATCTCAGCTTCTTACTGAGGCTGGTAAGGGAGCTTTTTGCATCCTGGGATTTTCCTCTTTTCTGCAACAGTTTCTTCCTTTTGTTGTAAAGTTTGTTTATGGCAGGGGACGACCAGATTGGCTTCCTTTTTTTTGAGAGCATCTAGGTTCTATTTAGGATGGCATGATTCATGCATGAGTGGATGTGCTCGTACAGTGCCTTAGTGTAGGATTCAGCAGTCGAACTTTCAGTTCCCATCTGCATGGGTGTCATGAGGTTTGTCATTTCTGACTTGAGTAGCATGAAGTTGGCTTTGGCGAAGTTTTTTTATGGAGTTTTCCTTACTGGGAGTGGGGGGTGGGGGGTGGTATGTAGATGTTAAGGATGATTAGCTTATGGTCAGACCTGACCAGTGAGGGGGTGATCATAGGTCTGGAGCATCGATTTCCCATGTTGGTAATGACCAGGTCTAGGATATTGGAGCCACTGGTGGGCCTATGGATTAGTTGATCCAGGACATTGGAATTTATGAATTCCAAGAACCGTTGGGCAAAGGTAGTGGTACATGAGTAGTTTTCTCAGTTAATGGCAGGGTAGTTGAAATCACCCAGTATTAGGGTATTTGGTTGTATCTTAATATTTTTCAGTATGTTTAGAAAGGTGTAGTGAGAATCTTGGGACATGGTGGGGGATCTATAGCAAGCTACAATTTGGATTGCAGTCTTACCTAGTGTTAGTTGCACCTGGAGAATTTCAGACGTACTATGTTGGGCAACTAGCCTGGTGGTGTGAATATCCTTGGTGAATATTGACACTCCTCCACCTTTAGTGTTTCGGTTCTGGTTTGGTGGTTGAAAAGTGTGGTAAGAGTTGTAGCCTGGTATTGCAGGGGTGCTCTCTGGAGCCTTGAACCAGGTCTCAGTTACTGCACAGATATTGATGTTCTTCATTTTTAGTAGTTCCTCTAGAGAGTGCATTTTGAGGTTTAGACTTCTAGCATTGAGTAGCATTACCTTCAGAATTTGCATGCTTGTACCTGTTACGGTGGTGGTTTTGTCCTTTGAACTTTGCCTAAAAAAGGCACTATAAGGGTGGCAAGAGCCTTAGCCAGTAACCTGAATCCCTGGGGCGATAGGTGCAGACCATCTCTGGCAAAGCATCATGGTCTGTCAATCATGTTGTCCCAGGCAGACAGATACTGGATCCTCTTTGAATGACACCAGAGGCTTAGCTAATTGTTGAAGTCAATCATTTTGTCCTTATATTGTGGTATCATTCTGGGTGAATCACAGGAACAAAAATGAGAACTGTGGTGAAGTGGAGCAAACAGCAAAAAACAAAATAGATAAAACAAAAGTAAAAGCGTGCTCCACAACGTTAGAAAATAAATTATTTATTGGAAAACAAAGCTTTTGGACCAAAAGGCCCTTCTTCAGTGTTATAAAAACATGTATAAGCACAACAGTCATCTTATACCAATTTAAAAATATCACATGACACAACCTATCCTTTAGAAAAAATAAAACAATTATTCAGTCAGTACTATCTAACCTTCTGCTGCTTAGATTTAATATTGGTTTTAAACTAACCTGTTTGTTTATACCAGGAAGTTTATCTGCCTGCATTTCGAACAATCCATTCATATTCTTTAATATCCAACTTATTTGTGACATCACCTCACCTAACATTCAAAGTTAGCCTATCTATAACTCCAAAAATGAACTGATGAGAGGAACCAAACATATTTATATGTTTAGCCAAGGAATTAGTTTCTACCATTCGTCTAATATCTGAACAATGTTCAATAATCCTATCTCGTAGTCTTCTCATAGATTTACCTACATAAAATGCTTCACATGCCAGGCAGGTAGCTAAATAAACTATATGGCAAGTATTGCATGTAGCTGCACAGTCAAATATAAATTTCCTATTATCAAGAGGGTGTATATATTCAGTATACCTACAAATAACACTACATGAGGAACAATTATAACACGGTATGGTGCCCTTCCTATTATATTTAACATTAGATTTTTTGTTCAGTGCAAAGTCCTTATAACATAGGGACTTTTTCAGGCTATTAGAATTCCTATAGGTAAAAAAAGGTCTTTCACTAAGCCATTTTTCATGCCCAGGAATAGCTTTCAAAATGCCCCAGTTCTCCCTAACAATATTCTCAATTAACTTACTTCCCCTGTTATAAGTCATTGTATATCGTAACTGCTGATTGTCATCCATCCGTTGCTCCCTTCCAGTTAACCCAATATCTGAGAAGAAGGGACTCGCTCGCCTATCTCTCATATTAAGAATCTCATTTTTTGCCTGATCGAGATGAGATTCATGATAGCCCTTTTCCTTAAAATCCTTTGTCATATCATCCATTTGTTCCAAACATGTATTTAACTATACTCAGTCTACTGACCCTTAAATATTGTCCCTTTGCTATACCCCTGAAAACATGGGGTGCATGCATGCTATTTCTATGCAAATATTTATTTGCCTGTACATCCTTTTTGAATACTGAAGTATCTATCCCTTTCTCATTCCTACATATTTTCACATCCAAGAAGTGAATTTCTTCACTCAAAGAACTTTTCTCAAACTTTAAAAAATGGGTTGTGGAATCTAAATAATTTACAAAAGTTTGTAATTGTTCCTCATTACCTTCCCATACCAAAAAAAAATATCATCCACAAAACGTTTGTTGGAAGATATTTTAGGAGCATAAGTACTATTCTCACCAAAAATGTACTGGTCCTCCCATTTACTCATAGCTAGGTTTGCATACGTATTTGCGAGTGATTTTGTCATCGCCACACCTGATATTTGGTGATAGGTACATTTGTTAAAGATAAAAATACTATTCTCTAGTACATGCTCAAGACGTTCACAATACGTCTCTATTTGCCTTGCTGTATAATTACTATGATAATTTCTCTAATACAATTCACTCCATAGTCATTAGGAATTACAGTAAAAAGTGACTTCACGTCTAATGTAACAAAAATTAAACTTTCAGAAAAATTTTCAGAAAGATTTACCCGACTGTACCATTCATACAGTTTCACTAAGAAGTCACCACTGTCTTTTATATAACTTGAAACAAATTGCAAAAATGTTTTAAAAACATTTTGTAAATACACTGATATGGGTTCAGTAACCCATCCACTTCCAGAGACTATCGGTCTCATTGGTGGGTTACTAACAGAGTTATGCAGCTTAGGCAAACCATATAGTATAGGAATCATAGGGCATGGTACAGTAAAAAAATTAAGCAAATCCAGGTCAATGTCACTAGCTGCTTGCAAGTCAAATATAGACATATTGATTTTGGTAATAAGGCTATTAACCTCAATCTCTGTAATTTCTCTAAAGGTGTTTAAATCACAAATTAAAACCTTCATTGCTTCAATATAATCATGTATATGTATCAATATATTCATGTATATAATCACATGCAGGCAGATAAACTTCCTGTTATAAACAAACAAGTTAGTTTAAAACCAATACTAAAATCTAAGCAGCAGAAGGTTAAATAGTACTGATTGAATAATTGTTTTATTTTTTCTATAGGATAGGTTGTGTCATGTGATATTTTTAAATTGGTATAAGATGACTGTTGTGCTTATACATGTTTTTATAACACTGAAGAAGGGCCATTTGGTTTGAAAGCTTTGTTTTACAATAAATAATTTATTTTCGAACGTTGTGGAGCACACTTTTACTTTTGGTTTATCATTCTGGGTGAAGCCAGGATTCTACTCAGGGCTAAGGTCATACCTGCCTGGGCCACATGATCTGAGAGCTCTTCAATATCTCTTTTTATGTAGTCCAGGGAGGTACGTCTCAAGTCATTCCCTCCAACATGGACAATGTCATATTTGTACTTGTGGAGTGACTTGAGTGCATGCGTTATGTACATTTATGTTGTGAAGATATGGATAGTTATGGTGCTCTCCCACACCCCCCCTGCAAATTCCAATATTTTTTCAAGTGTGTCCTACCCTTTGCTTCTCAACCCTATTTTCACAAGTGTCCTACCCACCCCTTTTTTGCAAATTTAATCTGATTAAAAAAAAAAAGATTCACTCACAACACACATGGCTAGGAATGGCCCATGGAAAAACACAACAATAACAAGTGATGGTGAATGCTGTTCAACTTCATATTTCAAAAGCTGATGATTTCAATGTAATCCACAGTGGTCCAGTTATTTTCATGCAAATATGCTTAAATCCACTGTGCTATGGGAATATGGAGTAAAGGCAGACTAAAGGCAGTACTGTGAAACAGTTAATTTAACAGTTCCTAGGCTGCTGGATGTAATTAAGAATACGTTCGTCTGTGGTGAATTGAAATATATACTGTTTGTAGACTGATGTTTTTGCATAGTGTCATGGGTTTGATTACAGCTGTAGGTCAATTTATTAACTCAAGACATTTCATCTTCCTATCATGTATTTAACTGCAAATTTCTATATTTCTCTCCATACATAAAATTTCAGTAACATACCATTTGAATAGTGCAGCAAGACATAATTTGCACTGTGTTGTACAGAAAATGACAAATTAATGATGATTTAACAAGTAAGACTAAAACACCATACAGATGTGTTCCTACATGTGCCACACAACATATTCTTGCTATTATTGTCTGTATGTCTGTCTGTCAGTCTCTCTCTGTTCACTTCTTCTGCTTCAGTAAGTTGTCACTGTACTCAAATTGTGTTATTTAAGCATTGTGAAGAAGCAGTTGTGGCATGATGAGCTATTGCTCCCATATATAGATATATTTTTGACCTCTTCCAAGGGCTCTAATCCAGCCATTAGCTCACTGTTACTGACTGTTTTTGGTACACTATTTTATGTGTACCCATTTGACTATATATCGTTATAAGCCAGCATTATCTTTCTTCTGTCATAAGCTATGTTGCCCCTGCCTCCATCTCAGCCTGTCAATGTATTTTCTCCCTTCTGTAGCATTATTCGTTCACCTCTGCATTTGTGCAATGACTGGCTCTGGGCAATAAATGCAACCAAGGCTAAATGAAGTACATAGCTTATGGAAATAGCTTGTGACTTTGTTGCCTTTGGCTGCATTACTCTGTTGTGATTTGTGCCGCTGTGCTTAGTTGCATTTATTCAGTTTAATGTACATTTCAACAAGCTAAACATTTGGATATACAGATTACAATGCTCAGTAAGGTAATGAAGATGAATACATACATTCATGTTTGCCGAAATCTGCTGTC
This sequence comes from Protopterus annectens, assembly GCF_019279795.1. Taxonomy (NCBI): domain Eukaryota; kingdom Metazoa; phylum Chordata; order Ceratodontiformes; family Protopteridae; genus Protopterus; species Protopterus annectens. Next base: position 822,651,386 of record NC_056731.1, on the reverse strand, counting down.
AAATGAGAACTATCAGATATATGACTTCCTACATGGTATGTTTAGATAACACTCAAATATAAATGCTTTCTCTTGCAGTGCTGTAAAGGTTCAAATCCAGATGGATGAAAAAATGTTTCAGAATGTTTTGTCTGACTCCTGTGGGTGTAAACGGTGGCTACACCTTTCCTTAACACATCATTGTCTTGCTGCTATGTTAATGTGCCTGCTACCTATTGTGAAGCCTGTCTTGTACTGATGTTTACATGAAAATCGGCACAGAGTACTGCTAATTCATTCTAAGTTCAACGCTTCAGGATATGATTATTCGTGTGGTAATACTTTATTATCATCAGCTCAATGCAGCTTGGCAGCTCTGCACTCAAAGTGTAACATAAAAAAGAAACTAAATAATTATTGTTTTATGTCGCACAATGTTTGTATGTTTGTATTAATTTTATCAACGGGTTATCTTGATTTCAGAATGGTGTTGACTTAATTAATTCAGTCATTTAATGTATGTCGGCTCTGCAATGTTTACACTTGCAACTGTGTTATAGATTTAGTTAACCTATTCTAACATAATCCATAACTGTTATTCTTCGGTGCACTGTCCTACGTATGACTTGCATGTTTGTATTGCCAATGCACATAGTGCACGTATGAGACAATACAAGTGTGCGATCATCCCAGCAAGAAGTGACAGGAAAGTTTGATAATCCATTGGTTTTCAACAGCGAGTTTCTATGGCATCCCATAATATGAAACATATCAGTGTCCCTCACCATAACATAATTTACATGAAGGACAGTATCTAACTTTTAGTAGAGAACTATGTAATTATATGGGACAATCATCGTTATGTTACATTGTCCTGTGCACACATATGCATTTGTTACACAACCTGTGATGCACAGCAACATCTGTTCCAAACAGTGGATTTTCAAGAAGTACAAATGTGCTATTTAACAGTGCTAAAGTCAATGGGCAGGATTCACGAAGGCTTGCACGGAGTGTAAGAGACGTGCAACACTCCATGCAAGCCTTGCGATCCAGGAACAGCCCTAAACTCCGTGTAAGAGACCAGCTAAAACGTCTCTTACACGGACTGGGCGTGGACATGCTAAATACCTCACTTGCATCTGAAAGGTATGCAAATGAGGTATATTAGCGATCCACGAAGCAGAAACCAGTCCGTGTAGGAGACGTTTTAGCTGCAGAAATGTACTCAGTTGACAACTGAGTACATTTCTGCAAATTCCACAACGGAGCGATGTCAGCTCCAAAAAAAGGTTGCATATGATGCAGGCAGCATGCCTATGGCCAAATATGTGGCCATAGGCAAGATAACCCGATGCAAAATTATTAAATATATGATTTTTTTTTTCTGCAATCGCCGATGTTTAAACCCAGCGCATACCCGCGCAAACGGGCTGCGCTGTATAAAAACATAAAAAAGAAAGTTATAAACCCACAAATGTGGGTATCATGCAATACATGGAATGACAATGCAGGGACCAGCAGACCAAAACCAACATGGCCACCGTGTAGTGGTTGCTAAGGGGGGAAGCTGAGTCTAAGACATGTAACTAAGCATCAGTAGGCAATCTCATGTAAATGAGGGTTAGGATACTGAATCCTACAGTCACATAGCAAATGAGCACGGTCTGAGTAGTGTAAGAGATACAAAAGGGGGAGGAATAGAGTAGGAGATAGGTGACATCACTGGGGGGAATGGTAGAAAGAAACGCAGTTCATTGGAGGCCAGTGTAACATGACAGATGACAGGCACAGATCATGGAAAGAGGTGTGCCACTAGATAAGTCATGGAAAGACAAGAAATGGAAGGTGTACACTGTTACCTACACCAAAGTTTCTTGCTGGCCGCATGCGCATGCGCGCGCAATGAAGCACGAGTAAGGCAGTGTCTTGCGCGTGTAAGGCAGTGTGAGCATGTGGGAGCGTGTTGGGAGATGTTTAACACTGTTTGCTTGGGTGTGCGCGTGTAAGACAGTCTGAGTATGTTGGAGGCTGTTGGCAGGTGTGTAACAGTGTTTGCGCGGGTGTACGCGCGTCTAAACCTGAATAAGTAGATCCTTAACCGTGTAAGCACGCGCTGTAAGCCACTGTGAGCGTGTTTCAGATAGTATGCAAGTTGCTCCCCCCTGAGGAAACAGAAAGGAAAAAGGAAGCAACAGAATTAATAGGAAGCTAGCAGGGATAACTGCTGAAGCTGGCAGGTGAAAATAATTAGAAGCAGGCAATTACACATGCAGAATAGTAGCCCAGCCCAGCACTTAAAACTCTGCAAACAGTACTGCAGGATGTTCTCATTAAGAGACACTGCAAGACAGGAGTAAGCTAATAGAAGTGAAAACTGAAAAAGCTGAACTCAGAGCAGAAATGCTAGGGGCTGCCATAGCTGTCATAATGAGACATAGGCGACTTGCTGAGGGTGGTGACAATGCAGATGGTGCCAGACAACCCACAGTGAGGAGACGGAGAAGAGTGTACAGGCCCAGGGTCACCTACCACGGGTTACATGAGCTGGAGATAGTAGAGCGCTATAGAGTGGACAGAGAGCTCCTGCAGCAGATTGTTGAACTGTGCAGGCCACGCCTCACACACAGAACCAACAGAGGGGAACCCATCCCAGTGGAAACCAAGGTATGTGTTGGCCTAAGAATACTAGCAACAGGTACCTTCCAGAGACCAACTGGCGATATGATGGGGATATCACAGGCATCAGCCTCCCGGGTACTACACCAGTTCCTGGATGCCATGTCAGCACATGTCGGTGATCATGTATATTTTCCCAATGCCCGTGAGGTATTGGCCAGCAATATGCGTCTCTTCCAGCAAATAGCGGAATACCCTGAGGTACTGGGTGCTATAGACTGCAGGCACATACGCATCAAAGCACCAGCAGGAGAGCGGGGTAGGGCCTACATAAACCGCAAGGGCTTCCCCTCCATCAACTGCCAGGTCATGTGTGATGCCCAGGGCATAATAATGAATGTGTGTGCTGGCTGCCCTGGGAGTTATCACGATTCCCACATCTGGCATTTGACGCAGCTGTACCAGACATTTGCCAATGGGGACATCCCACACGGACACCTAGTGGGGGATGCAGGTTATGCACTGGAGCCGTGGCTGATGACACCCATCAGAAATGCACACACACCTGAACAGGAATGCCATAATGAGGCACACGCACAAACACATAATGTGATAGAGCGCGTGTTTGGGCTGCTCAAGTCACGGTTCCGGTGTCTGGACACATCTGGTGGAGCCTTGCAGTACACACCAACTACATGTACCCAAATTGTCATGGTATGTGCTATGCTACATAATATGATCCTGCGAAAACAGCTGCAGCAGGACCAGCATAGGGCCGGGCCAAACAGCCCCCCACCATTGCCAAGGCCATCACAGGCAGAGCGTGACTCGGAGGAGGAACAACCTGAGCCTGCCCCAGTAGGCAGAAGGAGGCGTGCCCAGTATGCCCTGGCCTTGGCAAAGAGGCAACGCATTGCACATACATTGGCTCAGTAGGAACCTTGGGAATGATACCCCTCTCTGACTCACTCATATAGTAACAGGGATGCCTAACGTGACACAACCTGCTCTCAAACATGTACAGGGAAGTGTAATATGCGCATCCGACAGAGGCAGCCCTGCTGCACCACCTGAGGCATGAATGCTATGTGTCAAGTAATGTAACACCAAGTACTATATGCACACCTGAGGACCCTGACTAACATCCTACCCTCACCAAGCATCATGCCACAACATGACAACGAGATGATCAAGTGCAACAATTGACTGAAGTATCGCAGTTATTCAAAGGGGACCCAATGTGTGCCAGTCTGGGATGACATGCTGAGCATGACATGATGCACCACCTGCTAGGACTGGCGTGCACCTTTCAGTGCAGGCCGTATGGATACTGGCAAAGGCTGTTGTCACCCACAGTGTGCCCTGAATAGGTAAGGCTCAAAACACAAACCTATCTCCATAGGTACCAGAAGGGATAAGAATAAGATAAGGGATAAGTCGAAACAGCAAGATGCATGCAGTCTAAACTCACCCAGTATGGAGAATGTTGATAACTGTGCTGTAACAGACAACTGAGGCAAGGCACACAACAGCACCCTAACACTACCAGGTTACACCCCATACTGTGCTGTACAGCCTCCAAACTTGGAACAAGCTACGAAAGGAGGGTGACCACACCCCCATGTCAGTACCACAACAAAAAGCAGCATGGACTAGCCATGCTCAAGTAACAGTGGCTAAAACTGCCCCCCAGTTCATAGCCTGCTACAGACTACTGTCCCAACACCAGGAACTGCATCCGGCCTATGCTGGAATACATGAATATATCAAGTCCTCAAACCCACATTATATTGGGTGACCGCAAATACCCAGACATAGACTGGGAGCATTATACTAGCTCCAACAGTGTCGGACAAAGGTTCATAGAATCCACAAACCAAAAGGCACAGGAACAACGTACCACCCCCACAAGAGTGGTAAGCATACTGGATGTGATAATCAGCAACATGGGTACTGGATGTCAAGTTGAGAAGTGTATTCCTCACTGGTAAAACCAGACCATAGAGTAATCACACTGGATATACAAATCCTGACCACAGTCCCTGGCCGGAAACCACAGTGGAAAACATGTGTTAAGCAATATCTGCACCCTCCAAACTGATGTGGAATCCATGAAAGGTCCGTGCAGGTGCAAAATATGGGCCACACCTCAGAACCTGTAATACAGCCATTCCATGAACACTGCCAGTAATGCTTGGATTATGCAGTCCTAAATTAAAACAAGACACAGTGCCTAAACCTGGCATGGTGGACACCAGCCATAACCAAAACATGCAAGAGAATGAGGAAGCTACTACATGATAGAGCAAACATGAACAATGAAGTAATCACTGATCAGTAGTATGGCAATAACATCTGTCCACACATGCAATCCACTAAGGCCAGCCACAACAAGTGGAATCTGTGAATCCTGAGGCAATGTCACACCTGCCCCAAGTACACAGACAACCCCCAACCCCACCCAAGAAATACAAAAATATGTGAGAGATGCAACCATCCATCCAAACTGGAGGCTGAGCTCCCTCAACGCATTACTCCCAAAACAAGTCAGTAGGAGAAGGTAACCACACACACCACAAACACAGTCCCACACAGACCTATCACAACTGCAAACCAAACACATAAACACAGACAAACATTCCCGGAGGCACAAATTACAAACACAGCACACCAACAGAGGCCTCTAAAGCAGACACCCAATCAAACAGCCTCCAAACATAGCACATGCAACACATAGCACACAAAGCTGGTGTGCCAAACAGTCAAAGGACAGACGTAGAAACAACATGCCTGATACAGTTGTAATAGGTGACTCCATAGTCAGACACACTGCTGTCCCGCACACCAGACTGAACAAGGGAAAGGGTACAGTAAGCTGCCCGTAGGCTGCCACAATATGCCACATAACAGAAGTATGTAGGTCACTCCAAAGCAAGTAGAAATATGATGCAGTCATAGTCCATGCTGGTGTGAATGACCGGAGATGTACCGCCCTAGACTACATGAAAAGAGTCATAGATGAGCTATCTGATTATGTAGTCCAAGCCGGTATGACACTCACCGTCCGCAGCATCCTACCCTTACCAAGAGTAATGCCACAGTACAAACACGGAATGATCAGTCATAGCAAGTGGCACACTTACTGGTGTTATTCCAAGGGGATCCAATGTCTGTCTGCTGGGGATGTCATGCTTGACAAGCCACGCAGCTGTCCATGGGATGGCCTGCACCTGTTACTCCTGGGCGTCTGAATATTGGATAAGGCCTTTGCCACCTCCATAGAGCCTTTTGTAGGCAAGGCTGAAAAGATTGACCCACCACCCTAGAAAACATAAGTGGGAAGAAACATAAGGGAAATGCTGACCAATGCCAGATGTGTACACCCCAATATGCATGCTCCTGAGGCCATCCCCAGAATGGAGAACATCGATGTCTGTGCAGTGACAAAAACCTGCTGCAAGCTCCCTGACAGCACACCAGCACTACCAGGGTATACCACGTATCATGTGTCATGGCCCCCAAACCTGGAACGAAACATAAAAGGAGGGTGAGTATCCATAGTCAGCACAGACACCCATACGTCCAGGTAACTGACAATGCACAAGGCATTGGAGTTCACACATGTGCAACTAACTGTAGGCAAGACTGCTGTGCAGTCTGTAGCATGCTACAGACCGCACTCTCACACACAATAACCCCACCCAGCCATCCTGAAGACAATGGACAGTATGAATGTCCCACCAAATAACAAACAAGGTACCACAAATCACCACATAGGTGATAAACCAGTATGTATGGAAAGAGTAACCAGGGACCTAGGGACACAAGTGGACAGTAACCTGTTATGTGACACCCACATTGCCAATGTGGCCAGGAAGACTGTCTACATTTGACACCGTATCAGGAAAGGAGTCACATCTATGGCAACAGAGGTCATTGTGCCCCTATACTATTCTCCAATCACACCCATAATCCAGTACAATGCCTCATATGGGATGTACCTTACCTGACACCTGCAGCAGTTAGAAAGACCTCAAAGGTACCTCACCAAGAGGATAAAGGGTCACAAATATATGTCATATGCTGCCTGGCTGTAGACACCCCAGCTGAATCCAGTCACATACTGCCTACACAGAGGCATTGCATGCCTGTTGTAGGAGGCCATGCCCAACACAGGAGTAATGGACATGCTCCACCCCAGAAAACACAAATCCATCGGAGCTGTGAGAGGGAGAGATGTCAACCTCAACAAATAATGAAATAGGATGTGCTGGTGGGACAGATACATAATCCAGAGGCTCCCCACACCCTGGACCAGAATCCCATTCCATGTAAGGCGGAGCCCCTCACTGACACTCTTCAACAGGAATCTTGCCAAGTGGATGGATGATTGTAGAGTTACACTGGGGGTCTTCACTGTGTCATGTCCAGACAGAGGCACAGCAAAGCAGAACATAAATGGCTATAATATGCACATAGCAAGGGGTGTCAAAAGCCACACACACTCTGGCTAGGCTAACAAATGCCCAGGGTGGATAGCCTAGTATGACCCTATGAACCTATGAAGATACAAATTGTACAGGACACTAAGGATAATCCCAAGGCTTTCACAACTGATGGTAGGAACCATGTTGGGAATTCACAGATATGCCCTGAATCACACAAATACCACAAACACACACACATATTGCCAACATACATCCTGACAGGTGCAGTGCAAACCCCCAATGCAGAATATCTATCCCAGCAGACTGCTGGCCCCCTGACATTGCAGATGCTGAGGTAACAGCCAACATCTACAAAGCAAAACACACAGCAGCAATGGTATGGGATGTTGTCCTGGGCTTAGTGCAACATGGACTCCAAGATGAATGGAATGCCAAACCACACTACTGCTCAATGTCAGCCTTACCACAGAATATGTACCCAAAGAGCAGTGTACAACAACAGTGGTACTTCTCAACAAAGGTGTTGCCTGAATGGATACTGAACACTACTACCCCAGAATCCTGAGAAGCTCGGTTTGCACAGCTATGGAAAGGATCAGCATGTACCACAGACATAAAGATATTGGGGACCTACTGACACCGGAACCAACCCAGTGTGGCCTTCCCAAGTGCAGATCCTGCCCCTAACCATGTTTGACTCAATTGAAACAGCCATTAAGGTCATTGATGAGGGCAATGTGCTCCACACAGTGTATCTGGACCTTGCAAAGGCTTCTATACAATACCCTACGTGTTCATTATAGATAGGCTCACCAGCTTAAATATAAACCCACATGTCAGTAGAGGGGTTGCAAACCAGACCAAGGACAGAACAGACATGGTCAGACATGCTGCAGCCATGTCAGACTACAAACCAGATATAACTGGCATCCCACAAGGCTTTGTCCTGGGATCTCCCTCGTCTGGTATATATGTCCCATAGGTACAGGCAAACATGGAAGGACTGTGTCGAACATGTTTGCAGAGGACTACAAACTGCTCACCACATATGATCCACCAGCTGACACAAGCATCCCACAAAATGGCCACATAGAAACAGACAACTGGTGCCATAGCCATGTCAGCAAGCTACGTGCAGAAACGTGCATAGTCAACCCCGTGGATATACAGTAAGTGCCCACCAATTACCACACAGGTGTTAACCCATTATGTACTTAACATGTAATGAGAGACCTGGGGACACAAGGTGATAGATATCCTGCAGTGGACAAACATGTGCTGTAGTGTTTACAGAAACATACCATATACCCACCTAATCACGAAGGCTGTCAGATCTAGATAAGGGGAGGTCATTGTGGCTCTGCAGTCATCCTTCATCAGCGGTACAATTGACTACAATAGCCCCTGTGGGATGTACCTCAGCAGACACCTCCATCAACTGTAAAGTCCCCAACAGTACCTCATCAGGAGTATCAAAGAGCTTGCACAGATGCCATGTGTTGCCTGTGTTGCTGGCATCAATAAACATGCTGCACCTTGTACAATCTGAATGTCAGTGAGCTATGCACATGAGAGACCTGAACCCCAGCACTGACGTACATAGGACAAGCTGTACTGCGTGCTCCATAACACAGAAGCCACCCCCAGCACAGGCTACCCATAGAGTCACTTATCAATCTTCCTCAATAGGAATCCTGATGAGTGGATGGGAGATGGTAGATTTATCCTGGGTACCACTGTCATGCCACAGGTAGACACAGGCACAGTATACTAACCATGACATATGTCATGGCAAACCCCACTTACAATGTGTGTTGAAGGACAAACATACTCTCCAACTAGCATTACACATGGACTAGGGCACATCACTAGTGTTTGCAAATGTACACCTATGTTGTGGAATACACTACCAATGTTGGACAAGCCTGGTTTAAGTAGTTCATATCTGAACAGAATGCAACATGGTCAGATGTACACAACTGGCCCGTAACCAGGCTGTTGTGCCCACTATTGAAATGTAAAGCAGTGATAGCAGTAAAGCCCAGGATACTGCCCACCACAGTCAAAGTACTACCAGTACACTATACAGTACTACAGTGTTAGGTCAGTGTGAAAGGATGTTGACAACTGTATGCAAAGTATCCCATGCAAACACTGCAGGCACAGTATAACCCTGTTGTGTTCACACACAAAGCAGCTGTACCGTAACTACACAACATGACACACAACACACAACCATAAACGGGTGATAGTTGTTGAAGTTCACACTCATCCACAAATGTGGTGGGCTGCAGAGTCCAACATATGGAATGTTCACACTGGGCATGCTCACACACTTTGACAACATGCCATGGGAAGGCTGAACTGGGCATGCTCACACACTTAGGCCAAATCTCGGTTTAGCAGTTGGACACACATAGCTGGTATTGTTATGTGTTATTCCAGGAACCAACAACATTATAGCAGTCTGCCCAGTGCACACAGCTAAATGACCACAGAGACATACGTGGTATAGTGGACCCCTCCCATATGCAAACATCTTCCACAGATGCACAAGTTGTTCATACAAACAGGGAATGCTATGGCAATAAAGATGTGCAAACAGTCTATCAGCAACAAATAATGTGCATTTGACAATGAAACATATGGGTGTAGAGGTCAACACTAGGCTGTTTGCCCTAGGGAATGACAGCTTAGTCAGAGTGTGCTTGATGTCTGCCTCCCCACAGGATGCACATTCCCCTTTCTAAACACAGATGATGTCAGCACCCTATAAGTACAGCAGGAGAAAAGAAACATCCCAGTAATCCGAATAGCGCGCTCTGCTAATGCGTCAGTTTCAAATGTCATAACATAGTTAGGTAGGGGTTTCAAATCCTGCAAATGCTCAGTGTGTGTGTGTGTGTGTGTGAGTGGGGTTGGTGTGTGTGTAAGTCTGTGGGAGAGAAATGTCCCTTTTGGCAACTAGGAAAACACCCTACAGGATGCACATTCCCTTTCTAAACACCGATGATGTCAGCACCCTATAAGTACAGCAGGAGAAAAGAAACCTCCCAGTAAAGCGAATAGCGCGCTCCGCTAATGCGTCCGTCTTAAGTTTCATAACATAGTTAGGTAGGGGTTTGAATCCTGTGAATGGCAAGTGTGTGTTCCTGTCTGAGGGGGGTTGTGTGTGTGAGGGAAATGTCCCTTTTGGCAAATAGGACAACACCCTACAGGATGCACATTCCCTTTCTAAACACCGATGATGTCAGCACCCTATAAGTACAGCAGGAGAAAAGAAACCTCCCAATAATGCGAATAGCGCGCTCTGCTAATGCGTCTGTCATAACATAGTTAGGTAGGGGTTTGAATCCTGTGAATGGCAAGTGTGTGTGTTTGTCTGGGGGGTTGTGTGTGTGAGGGAAATGTCCCTTTTGGCAAATAGGACAACACCCTACAGGATGCACATTCCCTTTCTAAACACCGATAATGTCAGCACCCAATAAGTACAGCAGGAGAAACGATACTTCCCAGTAATGCGAATAGCGCACTACGCTAATGCGTCCGTTATAACATAGTTAGGTAGGGGTTTGAATCCTGTGAATGGCAAGTGTGTGTGTTTGTCTGAGGGGGTTAGTGTGTGTGAAGGTGATGTCCATTTTGGCAAATAGGTGAACAGACTACAGGATGCACATTCCCTTTTCTAAACACTGATGATGTCAGCACTCTATAAGTATAGCAGGAGAAAGGAAAACTCCCAGTAATGCAAATAGTGTGCTCTGCTAATGCGTCCGTCTCAAGTGTCATAACATAGTCAGATAGGGGTTTGAGTACTGCTATTGGCAAGTGTGTGTGAGGACAATGTCCCTTTTGGCAACTATGTGAACAGACTACAGGATGCACATTCCCCTTCCTAAACACTGTTCAGCAGAAGGCCATGGCTCTGGCACAAGTTGTCTGTCGCTATGATGCCCCTTTGGAAGATGCTTGTGTCAGCTGAAGAGGCGATTATGGTGGCCTGTTTGCAGTCATCTGCATATTTGGACAGCCACAGTCCGTCCGTGTTGGCCTGTACCTCCAATAAATATATACCAACGAGAGGGTCCCAGGACTGAGCCTTGTGGGACACAACCCGTAACTGTTGTGGGGTCTGGCATGGCTCCAGCAATGCTAACCATGTGGTATCTGTCCTTGAGCCACTGTGCAATCCATCTAGTGACATAGGGCCTTATATGTAAGCTGGTGACCTTCTCTAGAATGCCCAAGTGCGGTATTGTTGTGAAGGCTTCTGCAAGGTCCAGGTAGGCTGTGTGAACCACCTTCCCCTCGTCAATGGCCTTGGTGACTGTTTCAAAGATATCAACTGGGTTAAACCCGGTAGTGCTGGTGTGCTCTCAGCAGCCCTGAACCAGGCATCTGTAACTGCACAGATATCGATGTTTTCCATGCCAAGGAGTGTTTTGGGTGCATGCATCTGTAGGTTTAGATATCTGGCGTTGCGTAGCATTGCTCTTAGTTTCCTATCCCTTGTGATACCTATGAAGGTGGGTTTGTCATCTGAGCCCTGCCTAACATAGGCACTATGGGGATAGCAAGAGCCTTTGCCAATATCTGAATGACCAATGCAAACTGTACACATGCTCATAGGATGCAAGTGTCAAGGAATAGTCTGAGTGGCCAGTATAGTCCTCCAGCATGGGTCCTCTGAAGTCATCCACCCCAGTCTACACAGGTGTACAGTCTGCTTGTGCTAAACACAGTTTGTGTGCAGTGACAACCTTGCCTGGGGGTGGAGATGGGATATGGATGTCCAGGAAAGGTGGGCATGGGCAGGTATCAACAATGGTGGTCTACCTCTGGTGTGGAACAGTGGGTACCCACGTTGCAGATGGACAGGAGCAATATGTATTAACCCATGTGGCTGTGGTGTGTGGTTCTGCCATAGCACATGGACCCACAAATTGTAGTGGCGGTAGGGTAAAGTGGTAGAGGCCTGATTAGTTCTCACACACAATATGCCTGTACCTGATGTTAACAACTGGAATGGTGTATGTGAATACCTGCATATCCTGGCACTGTTCCCAGGGAAGCTAGGTGTGTGTCCTGGATGTGGGTGTGGTGTGCTGGACTGGTAGTGTTGTGTGTTACAGGTCCTGTGGTCCCAAAGCATGGTATAGAACATAACCTGCCAGTGCGATGTGCACATCTGACCCTGATGTAGGTGGCTGCAAATGCATATACATGCTATCCCCCACCTGACAGGTAGTACGACAAGCACAAACCTCTGTGGAAATGAAGATGTCAGCACCCTAGAAATACTACAGGTGCAGAACAGATGCCCAGTAATTCGGATAGTGCGCTCTGCTAATGCGTCGCCCTCAAGTGTCATAATATAGTTAGGTAGGGGTTCGAATCCTGCAAATGCTCAGTGTGTGTGTATGTGTGTGGGTGAGTGGGGTTTGTGTGTGTGAAAGGCTGTAAGAGAGAAATGTTCCTTTAGCCAACTTGGAGAACACACTACAGGATGCACACGCCCCTTTCTTAACAAAGATGATGTCAGCATCCTATAAGTACAGCAGGAGAAGGGAAGCCTCCCAGTAATGCGAATAGCGCGCTCTGCTAATGCGTTTCCCCTGTGTATCGTAATGTAATTAGTTAGGAATGTGAAACCTGTAAAGACATGTGTGTGTGTGCATTTCCGTATGAAAAACATGTTAGTTCTGGCAATCAGGCGATCACACTACCTGATGCACATTACCCTTTAAAAGTACTGATGTTGTCAGCACCCTCTAAGTATAGCCAGAGATGAGGAACTATCTAGTAAACTGATCAGTGCGCTTTGCTAATGCGTCCCTCTCACGTTTCATGACATAGGTAGGTAGGGGAATGAATCCTGCATATGGCAAGTGTGCATGTGTGTGGGGGTAGTAGGGAGTGTGTAAATGCAAGTGTGAGGGAACAGATCCTTTTGGCAAATACTACTATACACCAGATGCTGCATACCCCACCAGTAAACACAGGGGATGTCACCACACTATCAGCACAGCCAGACAGGGCTAGTTGGCTAGTAATGCCAATAGTGTGCTCTGCTACTGTGTCTATTACCGTCGTCAGAGTACAGATAGGCATGTTTTGGTAACCCACAACTATCACGTGTGGTTGTGTCGCACAGTATGACCTTGTGCGGGTGTTTGTACATAACAATGCATGCCATTGCCTAACCCAGCAATGGCATTGCACACATGATGTATGTGTGTGACACATACACAGGAATACCTGTGACCTGCAGTAGTTACCATGTCTGACACATGCTTTGTGTGGATAAATGGTATTAGTGATGTATACCAATATGACTGTGTGTCTTACTGTGCAGGGTCCGCACGTGGTATGTCCCTATACAGTGTGGGTGTCTATGGTGAAAGACCTACAGCAGGGGATACACATCTGGTCTGGGCCATATAATGTACATGTAGTCAATGTACAGGTGCTGTATGTTCCCACCTGTTGTGGTAGTGGTAACATGCCATTCCACTGCATTTCGGTGACCACATGCTGTGAACTCTTCAACTAGAGTGTTGTAGCTACAGTAATGCTCACACACAATGTTCGGCTGGATGCAGTATGGCCTTATAAATACAGTTCATGGGACTGTCAGATTGCCGGTGTTGTTGTGGAGGATAGGTGGTCTTCCTGTGTATGTGAGGGTTGTGTGTGCCATGCTATGACCCAGATGGCAGTCCGGCACACTGTCAGCTGCACCTGAGTAGGCCCTGATGGTTTGTGCTGTGCCAACAACCTGGAGGTGTGTGTATCTGTGTTAACTCGGGATACCACACCCCTATCCATGTGTGTTACATGTGTAGGGGACGACGGGCATGGTAAGGGGCATAACCTGTCAGTGATGGGTAGCACCTGTGAGCCATGAATCATGCATCTGGTACTGCACAGACACTGCAGTTCACCGTGCTGAGGGCAGTGTCCGGTGCATGCATCCTCCGGTGTACACTGCTGTAGTTGTGTAGCAGCACTGTTAGTGTCCTAACCTGTGTGATACCCACGGAGGTCGCTATGTAAACCATGTCCTGCAGCATATGGCAGTATGTGTGTACCAAGGAGCCTTGCCAGTATACATCGGGCCATGTGTGTCACGTGCAAGATGACCCGTGAACATCAATGTGGCCTCCCTAGCATGTAAGCATGCATTGACAGCCAGTGGATACCCTATGAATGACAGTGGAGACTGAGCATAATGTAGACATACAACAGCCGTCCCACATATAGTGGTAGAATACCTGGGGAGGGTATGTTGGCAACCAACATCAGGCTCATACTGGCCTGTGCCACATGCTGAGAGATCCATTCTATGTTCCCTATCATGTAGTCCAGGGAGGTATGTCCCAGGCAGCCACACTGGCATGGTCAATGAGTGAGTCATATCTGTTCATGCCTCTGTCTGACCTGTATGCATGTGTGCTGTGGTGGACCATAGTGCCCCTGAGTCATATCACTGTGCCCTCCACCAGATACAGCCTGTTGAGCGGGACCCCAGTGCAGCACACATGACAGGTACCTGACACGTCTGTAGCAGGTGTGTTGTGTAGCCCTACAGGCTGTGGGTGTGTGGCACAGGGGATGTGCGTGCCATGTGTGGCATGTGCTGTGTTCCAACGGAACATATGCCTGTGTGCCAGCTGCGGAGGTGTGTGATGCACAGGCAGGCTGCTAGTCTTAGTCCCCACGTATGCCCCAGTGTGTTCGGCATGCTGTCAGTGTGTGGCAATGTCTGACTGGTATTGTCGTCACTGTAATATCATGTATTGCTTTATTTATTTATCCTACATATGTTGACTGGGATAGCCCAACTGGATGCATGTCCATTCCCAGGGTAGGCCCGTGGAGACAAGCTACGAGGGTAGCAGATACAGCATTACAGAATACTAGCATGACATAGTACAAACAGAGTATTTACAGAGATTACATAAGTAAGCAGGTCCAACATGTTCCACAGGTTAATGTTAGACCTGAGCACAAGCCAGGATTAAATTGTATCTACACAGTACAGTGGTTCACACAGGTTACACATCCGAGTTAGCCAGGCCTGATACACTGACATAGCCAGTTACATGACAAATGTTGTTTGAGTCTACTGTTAAATGACCTAAGGTGGACATTAGGGTAATACCAGCTGGAAGTGGGTTCCAGGATCTACTTACAGGATCTGCAAAGAGAGAATCACCAGCTGTGGTAATAAACTCGCTAGTTCGAAGTAGTACAATGTTAGAGGATCGAAGCGGTCTAGGATTGTTATAGGGGGTGATTGTAATTTAAGTGCAGGAGTATTGTCTGGATTATGGAGGGTTTTATAGGCCATAATCAGTTGTTTATACCGTATTAGGCTGGGTATTGCAAGCCAACCAAGCTGATTTAGATTGATGCAATGATGTGTCCTAACAGGCGGGCCAGTGGCAAACCTGGCAATGTGGTCGTAGCAAATCCAGTGCTTGTTAAGGACAGTCTTGTTCATATGTGAGAGTATAGGGGATGCATACAGAAGGGCTGGAACAAGGTGTGAGCGAGCTATGGCACCTTTAGCTGGCGGGGCTAGGAAGGCTTTCATTCTGTAAAGTGACCCTAGCTTTCTATTGATGGCTTGGCTAATCTGGTTAACATGTATGTCACATATGAGGTTATTGTCTATGATGACACCTAATAGTTTTAGAGATAGGTCAGGGTAGATTATTGTGCCATCAGTTGATGTTATGGTAACGGTGAACGTGGTAGACCTACGTGTTTGTGGAATAACAGCAGTTCAGTTTGATTGGGATTTAGGATCAGACGATGTTCAGAAAGCCAGTTTGCTATTGTATTACAGGTGGTCTGGGTAGCCGAACATAACTCTACTGGAGATGTGGCTGGGCAGATCAGAGTAGAGTTTACAGCATATTGGATACAACTGGCTTTTGGGATGACAGTACAACGGTCGTTAATGACGATGGAGGACAGCAAGGGCCGTAGGATAGAGCCTTGTGGTACTCTGAGGGTGTTAGGTAGACGGTTAGAGGGTTTGTTCTGCCAGAGTCCGGCCTGCTGGTGACTATGCAGGTAGGATTGACACCATTGGAAGGCTTTAGTATCTAGACAGTCTGTGCAGGGTGTGGAGTCCACGCTGGTGATCAACCATATCGTATGCCTTTGAGTTATCCAAAAAGAGGGCTGTGGATATATCATTGATGTTGCAAGTATTGCTTATGGTGTTAGTGAAGGCTAGGAGGCCTGACGGAGTGCTGTGATGAGGACGTAGGCCATGCTGAGTGTCTGCCATAATGCGAGTTTGGATTAGGTGGTGCCTGACTTGTCTATGATGAAAGTCACCATAATCTCTGCAAGTGGAGAGTGTATAGCTATTGGCCTATCAGTGGAGACGTCAGTAGAGCTGCCTCCTGTGTGAAGTGGGATTACATATGACATTTTCCGGATGGTGGGAAAGTTAGATTCTAACATAGTACATTTGATTACCTTTGAGACGGGGTAAGCAATAGCATCATCTGGTTTTGATAGGTACTCGGCAGGGTGTTGATCGGCACACAGTGTAGTGGGTTTCACTGTTACAACCAAGGTACGGAGAAGTGAAGTGGCGACTGGTTGGCAGCTGGATGCAAGTAGTTTTCTAGGGGTGCTGCTTTCAGGACCAGGGGAGCTGGGAGGTAGATGGCAAGCTAGGGCCTGCACTGTCTCAGTAAAGGACTGGTCAAAGCTATCAGGAACATCTTCAGGGGTTTTATCATTAGTAGCAGCAGGGATTGGGTTTGACGTTTGTCCTGTACGTAGTATATATGACATGCCACCTGACAGGGTATGGCATCACTGGGTTCGGAGAGACCAGTCCACAGATTGGCTGTGTGGTGGCATCCCACACATGTGTTGTATATACCTGGCCAAGGGTGATGGCTGACTGCATACATGTGGCAGCTGTGACAATGACACATGACCCACATAAACCACGACTGGACCATAGAGGCGATTCACAGGTTACCTTTTGACATGCCGCCCTAGTAGTGTGATTGCCATGGTGAGTACCAACACATAGGGCCAATGGGGAACAACATACTGAAGGTGTGTATGTGTGGGTGGACTGCCTCTGTCTCATAGCACTGACATATATGGCTGCACACGTGGGTACATGCCGGGTAAGACGTGTGCAATGTGTCACAGGCAACTTACATGCGTACAGGACAGACAGTGACGTTCTGTCATGTGTAAGGTTGACATACATATGGTACGCTATGCAGATGTCACTAGCAGTCTACTGAAGCACTGTAACCCTGCATTGCAGGTGTAAGCAGTGTTCCAGGGGACACCAGGTGAACATGCATGCAAACAAGGCTACAGTACACAGGGCTGGAAGTACTGCATCATACAACAAAGAAGGGGTAACAATAACAGTAAGTAACAATGCATATATGTAGGCACTATCAACATGTACCCAGGAATACGCAGCACAGATGGCCATGGTGGAACCGATATTATGTCATACTTATTTGTGGTCTGGACAACATTGGTACTGCACACATATCTAGATGCGTGAACATACACATGGCATAGTTGTTGTGGGCATCTTGACACCATTACTGTACATGTCCACCATTGCATATCACTACTTGCGTTAGCTTTCCCTGTGCTACCCATGTATGCGGCTATCTGTTGACAACCTTACCACCGCATGCAATTATGTGCAGCTGTTATGCTTTGGTATGTACTATGGGTGCAGATAACAATTCAGGACATTCATACAGTTACTACAGCAGGCATGCTGGGGTACACACACAGTCATAGCAGCACACTGTACTGTTACCAACATGATACTACTAATACACATCTATGTAGTCACCCTGTGCATCAGCAACGTGTTTACCTGTTCCCGCAATGATGTTGGAGATTGCAGGAGGTGGCACAGTGTCATCATATGCACAGGGTGTGGATTAGGTATGCCTGATTCAGCCACTGATACCACCAATTGACATGTGTGTGTATGTGTGTTGGTGAGGGGCAGCAGTACAGGGTGGGGCAGTGTTTCTGCAGTGTGTGCGTGCATGTGGTTGCCCTAAGTGTTAACATTCCACATGTGTGTATGCACGCACACAGTTCCACCTCATGGCTGCCATATACAGGGGTTTGTGGACAGCCACAGACTGCACCTGGCAGGCCATACAGATCAGTGTCTGTGTGCACGGACACGGTACCTGTGCCTGGCAGGGGTGCTACGGACCGTATCCAGTACAACGCCTGACTGGGTACTGTCATCAGAAGCGGGAGTGTGTTGACTGGACACATGTCCCTGTTGGGACTATCCAGAGCCACATGCACGTGGTCTCCTGGGGCGTTCCGATGACAGCACAGACCCAGCATTGCTGGGGCTGCTGCTGGCACTATGGGGGCATGCGCGAGCCTGTTGCCATCCACGCCGACTGCCAGCTGCTGCCGCTGCCGGCATACGGCCACGTCGACGCCGCAGACACCCACCACTGCCCTGGCTCATGGACATCTGGTTGTGGAACTGCTGTAATATGTCCCCACAACGTCTGTCTATGACATCGGTGAAGTTACGGATAGCATCCGCAATGTCACGCATACTGTCTGTCATGGCTGTGCAGCATGCTCTGAGCTCCCTCAGACCCTGTCTGGTGTACCTTTCCATACGTGACTGAGCCTGCATGACAGTCCGAAACATCGCTGAGGTTGACAGACCTCTTTGGGCACGTCGGTCAGAGGCAGTACGCCCACGGATGCTCCCACGAGAACCCATGGGCAACTGTCTGTGTGGTACCATCGGAGGACCCTGCCCATGGCTGCTGTGTGGGGACGCATGTGCCACAGGTACCACATTACCCTGGTCTATGCCCGCTGTATCCTGTCCATCACCTAGGGACAATGGTGACATAGGATGTATAGGCAGGATGACTGTGCGCAATGATGGGGTTGACAGCTGTGTACTGTCAATTGGCTGACCAATGGCAGACCCTGACACACCTTCCTGTACCATTACACATATATCATCATTACCAGTAGCCGTGGCACAGGATTCAGGTTCCCTGCTGCAGGTCACCAGAGCAGCCCCGGAACCTGTGGGATGAAGACAGGAAACACAGTTTACATTCTCCAGACATTGTTACCAGTGATGCAGTTATACACACATGCACACATGGACACATGCACACGGGCACACATGCACACATGCACACATGCACACATGCACACGTGGACACATGCACACATGGACCCATGCACACATGCACACATGTTCACATGCACACATGCACACATGCACACATGGTCACGTGTACACATGCACACATGCACACATGGACACAGGCACACATGCACACATGCACACGTGGACACAGGCACACATGCACACATGCACACGTGGACACAGGCACACATGCACACATGCACACGTGGACACAGGCACACATGCACACATGCACACATGCACACGTGGACACAGGCACACATGCACACTTGGACACAGGCACACCTGCACACATGCACACATGGGCACTGACACACCTGCACACATGCACACATGCACACCCTGCAGTATACACACAGAGCACTACTGAGTTACACTACTGTTACTAGCATTATCAGGAGTATTATAGGTTATGTTAAACACACTCACCAGCATGGATGGCCTGTCTCTCTGTAACCCTGGAGGGACCTGCAGAAATGATGAGATTAATGTCAGTGGGCACATCTGTCCCATTGATATTGCATATGATACAGTGTACAGAACAGTAAGGTGTACATATGGCATATTACCTGCACGCTCCATGTCGTGCTGCTGTGTGGAACCAGCCTCCATCATAATGCAGGTGTACTGCTGTTGGTGTTCCGGGGCTGGAGCCACAACACTTAGGAGTAGCCCCTCCAGTCTGGTGAGGGGGGGATGTGTGGCCACCCCACCTCCTGTGGCAACCTGTTGCCTGTGGATATCTGCTGCATGCTGCCGGACACTTTGGATTAAATCACTGCAGTGATGTCGTACCTGCTCATATGTCCTGTTATGCATGCCAATTTCATTTACCCTACGGACCAGGTCTTGCCACAGTGCGGCCCTCTCCTGCTGGTTCTGACTGGTGCGGGAAAACAGGATGTCATACTCCCGCACCAGGCTCTGGTGGATCTCCTCATCCTCCGCCACGGAGTAGGCGGGGGTTGTCGCGCCATCTCCCTGGAAGAGAACACAGACAGGATATCAGCAGACCATGTCAGCAATGTATGGCACACATACTATACATGATACGCATGTGTAGTGATATACTACTACTCCCATATGTTGCATGTGTGTGTGTCGTGGTGGATACACAGGTACATGGCCAGATATCAGTGCTCGGCCAATACCTGTGCAACAATACCTGCCACATTCCACACTACGTAGTAGCATGCCCCGTCGGCCAGCACACACGTACAGGTGCTATGCACAACCTCACTCTGGGGGTCCATCCCAAGGTACTGTATGTGGGACACCTTCCACTACTCTGATGTGGACAGACGTTACTCGGCCTGGATATACATATCCCACCACCACCACCAGAACAGTAGACTACATTGATATGTATGTGGTTAGACAGTTATTCACTTTCTGGGACTGGGATGGTATCCATGCAGCACACTGGGCCAGTGGAAGACACGAGCCGCACTGCTGACCCCTTTGCAAATGCTTACCACGGACATGCTGCGGATTGCATGACACTTGAACACACATGTCTAACCCAGACCCTATGCACAACGGTTAGGCATCCTGTCCAGTGGGCCCAGACAGAGGCAGATTGTATAACAATAGCAGGAGGCTACTGCAGGACAGAGCACATTCACATTAAGGGTAGGCATCTGTGGTCAGCACTGGTACTATGCTACAGTCCGTCATAATGACAGCCACAGCCTACTCTGGGAGGGAAATGGACACAAACACTATGGATGACCACAAGGCCTTCTTCAGTTATGTTACACATATGGACCACATGCCTCGGATATGCTCTGTGTTAGCCCACACCTACTTAATATTCACCAAACACACGCATATTGCCAACATTCCTGCAGACATGTTCGGTGCACATATCCCCCCTCCCTCTCCCTCACCTTTGGGATACTTATCCCAGCTGGATGTAACCTCCCTATCATCGCACATGTCCAGGTGAGGGCCGCCCTCAGCAGAGGAGAACACACAGCATCACTGTGACATCGTGGTCCCCCTGGATGTGTGCTACCAGCTCTCTGAGGGGACATACCACCGCATGTAACACTGATAGTTTATCTTGGCAGTGCTACAGGATATGTACCTGGACAGTGGCATACAGCAACAGTGGTCCCACAACACTATGGGGGCACCTTGGCTGACCCTGGGAATTACCACATCATATGCATAATGGGCCTGGTCTGCTACGCTATGGGATTATGCAGTATGGGATGCATGTGCAGTTACATCAGGTACCTGCGGACACTTGTTCCCAGCCAGTGTGCCTTTGGGATGGGCTGATCCTGACCTTTGGGCCTGGCTGACATTTCAAAGCAGTCACTACAGCCATTGCTAGGCCAACGCACAGACACATGCTACCAGGATCCTGGCCTATGCCTGCTTGACATGTGATGTATGGTCGTCCCCTTTTGTTGGAACTACATACACACAACATATCACATGGACATACCTATGGATACAGACCTATGACACATTTGGAGGGTTCACAGTATGCACACTATTAACCTGCTACTTTGCATTACCTCTGTTTGTCGCAGCTGGTTGCATTACCACAGCTTCTGCTTGCTGCTGCTACTGTCAGTGCTGTCAGCTTCAGGGTCCAGAGAGTCAGAGTTTTTCTTTAATTTATTTTCTTGCTCTCTCTCTCTCTCTCTCTCTCTCTCTTCCACTTCTCTCTCCCTCTGTCTGCTTGCAGACAATGCAATGAATGTATTGCATGTGGGGAGTGTTAGCACTGGATACTTTTGTAGGTATCTGCATAGGTCCATGTGATGGCCTCTGCACCAATTGCAGGCCAGCATTTGCTAATTGCATACAGCCAGTTGTGTACTGATTGCAGTTCTCACTGTGATTTCAGGTCAGTGCAATAAAAGGGTATGTGTGATAGGCGTTGCCCTTTCAGATTGTGTGGGCGGGGACCATGCTGGTATGCTGTGGACAGTGTTCTGTGACTGTGAAGGTTAGTATCTCTCTCATGCTTCAGGCTGTGTTGTATATTCACAATTCTCCATTCCTCTTTCATGTTCCCTGTAGCAAGTGTGTATGCACATTGACTCCTACAACTATATATAGATATATTTATATATATATATATATATATATATATATATATATATATATATATATATATATATATATATATATATATATGTACATATGCATACATATATCTATGTACTTTAACTGACCTTATTATCTACAGGCTGCCAACTAGCATGGCTGTTTCTTTTCACACACTACTATTATGGATATCCAGTGGTTTTGACATTTATTTTAAATGACATGCTTTGTGTACTACACATCCTATATTCCCTTTACATTCATCCCTACTTTTACAGGTTATATTTATTTTAGCACAATGATTTTGTATAAGAGTCATGGCTTAGTGGTAGGTTGTACAGACTAGTGTTTCCAAGGTCCTGGGTTTGGGACTGACAGCGGGAGTTTATTTTTCTTTTGAACTGAGTACAGGACCTGTCAATCACAGTGACAAAGGCACTTTTAAGCAGTTGTAACCGGGCTAGCGCTGGTTTGCGCGGAGCTCATGCATGCGCACTGGCGGTTAGCTCCGCGCACACCCGCTTAAAACCGCTTAACAGTGCTTACTCTGGCGCACACCCGCGCTATTTTCTTTGAAAGAAAAGAAAATGGGGAGACAGGAAAGTGGTGAAAAAGGGGTCACAAAGAGGGTAAGACAGTAGGGAAACAAGCTTGGGATGTGCAGGAGGGATGTAGGTAAGGCCCATAGCTGCCCATTTCTTCAGCAGCAACAGCTGTGCATATGTATGTAATTTGGTGTGACATTTGAAACCTTCCACCCCTGGGAGAGGTGTCAGGACAACAATAATACTTGTTGTACAGCCAATTGTAATTGGTAGGTTCCATGTCCAGTGGACATGTGTGCGGAATGGGCAGCTATGTATGGGGCGTAATTTTTTTGTGGGTACAGAGTGCCCTTTTTTTTTTTTCAGGTAAGAGTGGTATGTCAGGTGAAGGAAGTCGGTTCAGCTGGGGAGGTAGGCTGGGTAGGTAAACAGACAAGACAAACAAGACGCATACAGGGGCGGTGTATGACACATGTGGGGGGTTACACAATTGACGGGGATGGAGGTTTGGATATCCAGAGCCCATGAACCCACAGATGGCAACATTGGAACTGATATCCCCACCCATAGGCAGTTGCCACTGTTCCTTCACTGCCCAGGACGGGGTTGTGCTGGGGGCTGTGTAGGCGGGGCAACGGGCAAGCCTCGAGCTGGCGTAGGGGCTCAAGGACAGAGTCCCGAATCTCCCTACGCACCACAGTCCGGACGTTACGGAGGGTGAGTGGTGGATCTCCTCCGGCCACACTTGCAGAGGGGGGGCGAGCCCCATCCCCTGCAGTGCTTCCACCCGCAGGTGGCACAGGGCCACCGGAGGAGGGTCCGGACTCGGCACTAGTGCCAGGTGCACTCGCCAGCTGAGGTGGGAGAGGTGGGTCCGCTGGAACCCGCCTTCCCTGTCGTTCTATGTTTTGCATTATGTCATGACAGTTTGGGTTAGTGACATATAATACCATTCACAGTTAGTTGTAACAGCATGCATTAGTATTCCCATTAACCAAACACCCAGATATTCACACCATTGAACAGCGTGCATAACACATGCATAATTTGAACAGAAATACACAGTCCAACAACATGCAGGGTTAATTGATGGCAACAGGCCATCAGGTGTGGATGTATGAACAGGGCAGATGCATCAACAGACATGCAAATATATATGACCCAACAGGACAAACGTCCAGGGGTGTTAATTGTGATTGCACATACCATTTTCACGTGGAATGGGTTATAGGTGGTTATAGGGTGGGGTAAATAAGGTAATATTAACACCTTCGAATACTAATACATATGCTGTACATTTCTAATAGCTACAGTTATATACACACTACTGTTCTAACTACAGTGTCCTATATGTTAACTATTTCACCTTGCTGATAGGACTGTTACTGCAACATCAATATACATTTTAGTGTTCTTCATACACATTCATATCAAGCTTTGTTCAGATACATCATCCTGCTACTTTTGCTTTATATACCTGTAGACAAGTGTGGATGTTTGGTATATCAGACAATCATCCTATCTGCGTATTTCAGACTGGGAGCAACATATCCAGATTTTGGGATAGACATTCCACATGCAGCAACACTTTGAACAGATTTTGCTGTTTGGTTCTGAGTCTCACATGCATTTAATTCTGTCTTGACTGCAGTATACTTTATTCAGGGGTTATTACTACTGTATTGCTGGATTCCTGACACTTTCTCACACTCTCTCACTTGCTTTCATGTTACTATTCAGGATGGTACTTCTAGGCTTTATTGACATGTTTTAACAGTAGTTATTACAATCCTTTCCAGCAGTCTCACTTCTGTCATGTTTCAGTATTTCCACAGGGATATATTTCACACATGTGATTTCATCATCTTCTGCAGCTATACTTTACATCCTGCTGCAGGTTGTGCACTATTTTCTTACAGGCAGGGCATTTTTATTTCAGAATATATGTTGGACAGTTTCATGTTTAGTTTACACTTACAGGCTGGGAACTCTTGTACTCAAGCAATACTTGCATACACTTTCACACTGTTACTTGCAGATTTTATTCCTTACTGGCTGCACTGCACTCTTTTGCTGACTGTCATACTTTTATATTTCTTTACAGTTACTGGTAGTGGATTACTGACCTGCCTGGTGGCGCAACTGCACCAGCCTATCGCCATAGGCTCTGCGGTTCGCAGAACGGACACCTGCAGCTGTAATATAAATGAAGTAATACTGGAATACACATCTCCATAATTTCAGCTAGTTTAACTTTTTACATACATAATTAAATGTTACTTACTCAGTGGTGGGGTGTTGGGTGATTGCCGGGCCTCCTGGATCCAAAGGTTCAGTTGGTCCTGCTTGCGTCTCTTCAGGTCCGCATGGTGGTGATGGACCTGCTCACCTGTCCTTGGAATCCCTGTGGCACTGGTGAGTTCATGAGCCAACTGGTCCCACGCCTCAGCCCTGTACGCTCCCCAGAGGACCTGGCCCTGCATGAGTTGGGCCTCATGATTGTGGACTAGGAGCCAGGCCATGTACCTGGACTCCTCACCACCCCACCTCTGCGCTCGAAAGCGACTACCCTCTCCTACACCTGACATTCTGCCTGCAGGTCTGTTCTACAATCGTTTATGCTGTGTGTTCCCGCCTATGGGGCTTATATAGTCCGTTTTTCCCACACATATCTGTGATTGGCCATTTTGGAATTGTATCGACTTCAGTAAACCTGCATTGTCATGCTGTAGTTTGTATTCATTCCTATATATTAGCTATTATTGCATTTCTAGTTACTGCTGTCATGGCTTAGTGGTTCTGTACCTTGACTATGGTGTATAGTATCCTGGGTTCAAACCTGGCCACTGCTTTTTATTTTTCATGACTGTCTAGACATGCTGAGGGGTGTGTCTGTGTAAAGGCAGTTTTGATACGGCTTGCTCAGCGTTGCCCGTCGGTTAGCTTGTTTGCGCGGTGCGCAGCTCCACGCAAACGGGGTACGCTGGTTTAAGCCTCATTTGGCTATCGGCACGCATATTCCGCTCAGCTCAGTTAGGGGCACATATATTTAGCGTGGTAAACCACTGCTCAGCTACGGGCACTCATTTTGCACCAGTTAAACCACTGCTTATCTACAGGCACATACACTCACTCTGTTGAACTGTAGCTCAGCTATGGGCACATCTGGCAGTTTCTATTCATTTCTTAACTCACATTTCTTCAGTATAAATGGGCTATTTCATTGCATTTTACAAATATTGAGGTTTTATGTGTACATATTTGTCAGGGACTCGTTTCCTGCTTATTTTGGTATGAAAAAAAAATTGGCGTTGTGGGGGCTCGAACCATGTATGCCTGCTCTTCAGCCGACATCTCTACCGCTACGCTATTGCTTCCTGGCTTATTTTGCATATTTAGTTCTTATATGCTTTCCCACTGACTGCTAACTGTAGCTGCGCTATGGGCACGCCCGCGCAAACGAGCGCACTCACGGTTAAACATTTTTACAATTTAAAAAAATATGACATGTTCATTTATATTTCTTTTATGTTTAATAGTCTGTAGGGGCATGTGTTGTGTTGTGTTTATTCACATTTCCGTGGACTCTGTTGTGGGTGTCTACTTTGGGCACTTTTACACTTCTGGGGGCGAGTCCGCTTGCAGGGCTCAGCCTACGGACACGCCCCCACATGTCTTACACGGACCGTGTTAGACTTAGGTGTGATTCAGCATGCTCTCATGAATATGCAGAGCATGCTGACATCACTCCGTTTAACTGCAGCCTCCGTGTATGAGTTATAACTCTTACACGGAGGCTTCGTGAATCCTGCCCAATGTTTTTCTGTGGTGCTTTCAAATAATACTGTGCTCTCTAGATTGAGTAACTAGATAGATAGGAGAGTTGATGCTCAACATGGGAAACTAGTGTTTATGTGTGCGTTTGTTTGTAACACTTAGTGTTGTATCCACTTCCTGTTGGAGAATGCCTTTAACTTTTCACACAGCTCCCTTATCACAATTTTTACTGAAACATCCTCTCTGCCACACACTGATGATCCTGACAAAAATGCACTCTCTCCCGCTAAGAATCAGCCTTCTCCTGTCCTTCTTGTTAGTAATACAGTTCACTCTAGATGGTGTAACTAGATATTTAAAAGGTTCAATGTTCAACAAGGGAAATGTGTGTATATATGCATGCGCGTGTGTGCATGTGTGTGTGTCCGTGTGTGCATGTGTGCATGTGTGTGTGTGCGTGTGCGTGTGCGTGTGCGTGTGTGTGTGTGTGTGTGTGTGTGTGTGTGTGTGTGTGTGTGTGTGTGTGTAAAGCTTGGTGCTGTATCCACTTCCCCTGAGGGGGAGAATGCATTTAAATTTGCACACAGCTCTCTTATCCTAATTTCTACAGAAACAACCTCACTGAAACACAGTGATGAGGTCATCCAGACAACAGTGCACTATCTCCTGCACTCTCTCCACCTATGACTCAGACTTCTGTGGTGCTTGTGACAAATAGATGCTCCAATAAGAGTTTTATACACTGAAAAAAATATCTGTTTAATGGTTTTAGAGGGTAAGTGATGCAAACATTTGTTAAGTGGCATGGAGGTGTTTAAATTTTTGAAATGATAGGTGGGTTGGAGTCAGTAATAACAGCACAAAATTGCATTGTATTATCTTGCTACAACCCTGGTACAACACAGTGATGAAATCATTCTTTCTAAAGTGAACTGTTGCACTTTAAATGTCACACTTTTCCTGTGGCACTTGTGTTTCTTATGCTCTTCTGTAGAATGTGTAAATAGATAGGTAGACATTTTGAATACAACAGTGTTTAACTTCTGCAAGTTTGTGTGTGACTGTAAATAAATTCAGGATTGGTTTGCAGTGGAAACTTTTATAATCTCAGATGGCTGTAAAATTCATTTTACTGGACAAATCTCCTTGGCAATACTCTGCTGATGTCATCCCTTCATAGATGCTGCATGCCTCACTTGGACTCAGTCTTCTCCAGTGGTGATGGCCGCTGATAATGTTCCATGCATACTGTGTAACTAGATAGGTAGGGGGTTCAGATCCATACCTGATTAAAAAGTGTGACTGCGATTACTGCCATACATGGTAGGCCACCTTACAACCACCTTTATGTACACTTCATAGGTTCATAGGTTCATCAGATGATACTATGCTATTGGCCCGGAGGCCCTTATAAGCCTAGCCAAGAATTTCACCCATGTTCCCTCAAAGACAACACCTGCTTCCCCTGTCCAGTAGGGACACAGGTAGGATCCCAGGGGTGTATTTTCTGTTTCCCATCCAGTCCAGGTTCCTCTTAAAGAGGGCTAGAGAGGTACTCTGCTTGACATGGAGAAGGAGTCTATTCTACAGGTGGAGGAGTCTTTGGGACACAAATCTATCCTGCCAACAAGTTCTATTAATGTCACAGACCAGATTATGGCCTTGCATGCGAGTTACGTGAGTGGAGTTTGATTTATGGATATGCAGCAACTCCATTAAGGCTGGGCCTGAAATGGCCTTGTATGCTAGACACAGGTCACCTCTGACCAGTCTGTATGAGACTGAGTAGAGGGACAGGGCTTTTAGCCTATCTGTATAGGATAGGTGTTTGAAACCCTGGATTTTCCTGGTCAGGAACCTCTGTGGTCTCTCCAGCTGCTGCATGTGCTTGGCAAGGTACATGCCGAAGGGGGCATTGTACTTGATAAAGGGTCTGATAAGGGAGGAGTACAGGGATGTTATGACCTCCTTATTCCTGGTTGAAATACACTTATTTATGAGGTGGGCCATGTAGAAAGCTTTCTGTACAATGGAGGCAACATGGTGGTCAAAAGTCAGGTTGCTATCAACCTGGGTGCCCAAGTGCTTCACAACTGATTGCATGCTTAGTACATTGTTATTAATGTGAAATTAGTGGGGATGGCATTTTCCCCAAAGGGATAATGATGCATTTCTTGGCATTCAGTTTGAGGTCATACTTCTGGCACCAGTCATTAGTTTGGGTAAGGCCCTCTTGAAAGACGTTCACATCACTAGAGGAATTTAAGAGAGCACCCATCTTGCAGTCATCTGCAAACTTGGTCAGCCACAGACCACTGGTTTTGGCATGCACCTCAGAAAAGTATATCCCAAACAGTAGAGGCCCCAAGAACAATCCTTGTGGTACACTGCTCATTATGGGTCTACTACTAGAGGTGGCTCCCCTATTTTGACTGAGTGGGTTCTATCAGTTAGTTAGCTATCCATCTGGTAACATATGGGTTGATGCCTAGCTGGGAGAGTTTATTTATTATGCCCAAGTGGATAGTAGTGTTGAAGGCTTTGGCTAGGTCAAGGTAGGTGGTGTGCACCATCTTAACCACATCCATGGCTTTGGTGACTGTTTCAAAGAAATCAACCAAGTTTAACAGGCATGTTCTCCCTTTGGCAAAACCAAACTGTGTGGGGTCAAGCATTTGGAGGTTGCCAATGTCCTTGTTTATAAGATCCATGATAATGCTTTTCATGTCCTTGCAAATCAGACTAGTTAGGCTGATGGGCATATAACTGCCTGGGCCAGTGGATGCTCCACCTTTGCGTAGAGGGATGACAGTGGCTGACCTCCATTCAGCTGGGATGAAGCTGGTGCTCAGGCTTTGGTTGAATATGGTGCCTAATGGAGCTGAGAGTTCATGCCCAAGTTCATGTAGGATATAGCCAGGGGATGTTATCGGGTCCCATGGAGACTGTATTTTTTGCCTTTGAGAGGGCATTAAAGACCTGGTCCTTGGTGATGAGGGGAGTACAGCAGGTGCTGGGGATGTCCAGGTTTAGTGATGAGGGGCACAGAGGGGGTGAAGTTTTCACTGAACCTGTCTGCCAGCAGGTTGGCTATATCTTTGGCATTTGTGTATGTGGTGTTATTGACAACCACTTCAGAGCAGATTTGGGTGTTATCTTTGAGATTGTGGACATATGTGAAGAAGGCCTTGTGATTGTCCTTAGTGGATGTGACCAATTTAGACTTAACGTTAGCCTTAGAGGATTTCACCAGTGACCATATTTGCTTGTTCAGACAAAGGAGAGATTGCTTCTAACTTGGCACCTGCTCCTTCTTGGTCCTGTTCAGCAACTTTTTCCTTTTATTATAGAGCTTGTTTATTGCTGCTGTCCACCAGACAGGTTTACTCTTCCTTGAGGAAGATGATTTGGTCCTGTCAGGTATTGCTGAATCCATACAGCTATGTAGGTGCTCATATAGTTTTTTTGGTGTAGGCTTGGACATTAGTGCTAGTTCCAACTGAAGGGACAGTAGCTGTGAAACTGCTTATATCTGCTCTAAGAAGATTGTATTTAGATTTGGAAAAGTTTTTTTGTTTGACCCTGACAAAGGGTGAGGAGGGGCAAGGGAGATGGTGACTTCAAAAGTGATCACTTTATGGTCAGATCTTACCAAGGAGGATGACACTGTAAGGGTGCTTCAGTGGCTATTCATGTTGGTTAGGACCAGGTCCAGGATATTTTCACCTCTTGCAGGGATGTCTATCAGCTGATCCAATGCATCTGCACTGACAAAGTTGAGGAATCTCTGGGCATTCATGTTTGGGCTAGACTAGGTCTTCCATTCTATGGTTAGGTAGTTAAAGTCACCCAGGATTAGGGTAGAGAGTTGAATCTTGATCGATTCATGTAAGTCCAGATAG
Source organism: Protopterus annectens (assembly GCF_019279795.1). NCBI lineage: Eukaryota > Metazoa > Chordata > Ceratodontiformes > Protopteridae > Protopterus > Protopterus annectens. The sequence goes on along the minus strand of NC_056731.1, from coordinate 822,620,818 downwards.
GTGGAGTGGGCGTCCTGAGTCATGGTTGGGGGTCTGTAGCTAGCTATGATTTGAATAGGTGTTTTGTCAACAGTTAACTGCACTTGGAGTGCCTCCTGTGTGTCATACTGTTTGCCCAGCCTGGAAGTGTGTATGTCTTTGATAAATATTGAAACTCCACCTCCTTTGGCTTTGTAGCCCTCTGTTTGGGGTCTGAAAGTATGGTAGGATGGGTAACCTGGTAAGGGTGGGGTGCTCTCCACAGCTTTGAACCAGGTTTCAGTGACTGCACAAATGTCAGCATTCTCCAGGGCAAGGAATGCTTGCAATGAGTGCAGTTTCATGCTAAGTCTCCTAGCATTTATGGATATGGATACTAAGATACAAGGCATTAAAATGTTTTTAGTCCCTTTAGTCTTATACAAAGGTCAGTCATACTTTTATCAACTGGTGGAAAAGTTGTGGATAGCAATTAAAAAAGAGTTGAAGGATTTTATCTGGGAAGGGAAGATATCAAGGGTCAAGTGGGATAAGATGATTCTGCCAACAGAACAAGGTGGACTAGGATTACCTAATTTGAGGGGGCATTTTAGAGCAACACAGTTAAGGCTCTTATACATAGCACAAGCAGAAAACTATAATTCAGAATGGAACAGAATGATGCTGACACAGGGAGGAAGCTCAAGAAATAAGGAGAGATTGGGATTTTGGATGCAGACTCTGAAGGAGAACAACTAAAATCATACAGAGTATTATATTCATAAAATAGCAGGGAGTATTCTAAGAACCAAACCAGCACGAGAATGGAGAAAAGAGATTTTGCTGACAGGGATGACTGTGGTCAGAGATACAGAAAATAGGAAAGAGGGTGGCTGGAATTTATTAAAGAAAACTGGCAAAGGAAGGAGCCAAGGTATTGGAAGCAAATATCTAGAAAGGGAAAGGTAATAAAATGGGAAGAGGCCAAGAATTTATTTGGACTGCAAGTTGGAGATTGCCTTCCCTATCAAGGATTGATATCAGAGTATAGGCAAAGAGAAAGAAATAGGGGGCTCCTAAATGAAAGACTAGCACTGGTAGAGTTTTTAATAGAATCTAGAGCAGAAGCTGCCATTAAAAAATGAATAATTAGTAAAGCATATAAAATACTGCATGTTAATTATAAGAATCAATCATAGGAGCTTAGAAAGGACTGGGAAGAGAGATTGGATAAGCAGTTCACAAAGAGACAATGGGGGATATATGTATATCTCCCAAATATGCAATAACATCTAGAAGATTTAGGATCTTTGCCTGGAAGAGTTTACATAGGTATATTTATACCCCAAGTAGACTACAAAGAATTTTTCCTCAGGTGGATAGCAAATGTTGGAGGTGTGATGGCAAGAAAGAGATAGCTGGGAACATTTGTTTTGGAAGTGTGATGAGATGGCAGAATTTTGGGATTCCCTGCAGACCACTCTGTTGAAGATGCTGGGTGAGCAGATTGGACTGACTGGGGAGATGATTGTTTTGAGTTATGCTACAGAATCAGAATTGCCTAGACATAGTAAAGCCTTGCTGCGTCTAAAAGCAATTACTAGAAAATGGAAATCAAAGTCTAGACCAACTTTACTAGAAGTACTGAATATAGTAATGGAGGTAAAACAACTGGAGTTGGATCTTTAGAAAAGGGAAGGAGCAAACTACTGTACATAGGAAAAAATGGGAATTGTAGGAACAATATATGTAACTAAAGTGATATCATTTTGTATGCTTTCATTTACATAAATGTAAGAATGCCTTTGTCATATGTGTAAATTTAATAAAGATGTTTGGGGAAAAAAAAAGACTCCTAGCATTTAGCAGCATGACCTTTAAATTTCATTTAGAATAATTTTTCATGTTAGTAGTTTTGTGCTCATAACTTTGCCTAAAAAAGGCACTATGGGGGAGGCAAAAGCCTTTCCAAGAAGTCTGAAGCCCAGGGGAGACAGATGAAAGCCATCTCTGGCAAAGCATCATGATCTATCAATCATGTTCTCCCAGGCTGTCAGGTACTAGATCCCCTTGGAATGACACCAGAAAGTAAGCCAATTGTTAAAGTCAGTAATTTTCTTTTTGTATTGAGGCATCATTCTGGGTGATGGTAGGATGCTGGTTAAGGCTAGGGGCATCCCTACCTGGGACACATATTCAGTGAGTTCAATCATGTCTCTCTTCATATAGTGCAAGAGGTGCATCTCAAGTCATTCACACCAATGTGGACTATAACAGAGTCATAACAGTACCGGTTGTTAAGGGACTTGAGTGCATGCATGATATGGCAGATTGTAACACCTGACAAGCAACTTACCATGATGTTTTCCTTGTCTAGCCTGTTGAGGGGCACATCTGTGTGTCTCATGATGGAGTCTCCTATGAATAGTATGTTGGGTTTGTGGCTGAGCCTTAGATGCTGTGAGACACAGATGTGTGTACTATGTGTGATGCTTGGTACTGTGGGTTGTGATGTGTGTGTGTGCTTTTGCTTCAGAGGTCTCTTTTGCTTAGGTATGTTTTTGTTGAGAACCCTCACATATGTGGAGTGTATTGTACAGATATGGGTGGTGTTAGAGATGTGGTGTTCTTAGTGTTTGTGCAGGCAGCCTTCTCAATGCCAGATGTACTGGCTTGTGACTGAGACAGCAAGGATTCTACATTCTTAATGTAATTGCATCTCTCATATACTGTGTTCCTAGGTGGTAGTAGTAGACGGTTGTCTGTGTACATAAGGCAGTTGCTACACTGTCTCAGGATGCCCATATCAACCAGACTAGCAGGAGAAACCATAGGAAATTGTCTATCCATGGTTATCAGAATCCTTGGAAGAGAAGTCAGGGTAGTAGAGTGGATACTATCTGAGGAGAGTACCTATAGGTGTGAGTAAGGCTGGATAAAATCAATACAGTAGCTGCAGGTGAGGGCCTCACTCACACAGGAGTGCTGATAAGGGAAAAAATGCAACTGAGATACCTCACAAAGGGTTAAAACAGCACAGCGGCGGTGCATAACAGGTAAACAAGCACAAACCTATGCAAATGCTGGGTTTAAATACCACAAAAACAAAAGTAAAATAGAAACAATGGAACTGACCAATCAACTTCCACTTATGAGATGGATTTACAGTGGTATTGTGTTTCACTAAGAAAATTCTAGCATTCCCAGGAAAACTAACTTTTTGGTCACACAATGATTACATAATGCTAACATAACTGCAGTATCTTACAGTTGGAGTGCAAATTCTCCTGTATTGCATGACTTTGATAGTGTGCTTTGTACATTGTGTGACTACATATATAGGATTTTTAAGGCCTGCTGTGTGTCTTTTACTTTCATACAGCATAAGCTACTCTTAAAATACATACATGATGTGTAGCTGTGCAGAATTATTGTGCACTTTGAACAGTTTTTAGCATACACATCCAGCTAATAAACAGTGGTGATTTCATCCATTTAACTATGCACTGTCCCAGGTGTACATCAGCATGTCATGTGGTGCTTGCAATTCAGGCAATAATCTGTAGCTTATGATTTTAGGTAGTTCAAATCCAGCCATTACTGCTCAGACTATGCTGTGTCAGTCTTATTATGAATGTATATGCTGTTAACACTGTCTAACACATCTGCTGTGTACACATATAGATGTTGATTCCACTTACAAAAACCTATGATAATTTCTCACAGAGCAATGCTGTTTTCAAAGAAATGATGATATGTGATTACATTTTCCTTAGATATCATATGTAGGAAATGTTATCCTCTGACACATGGGAATGAGATGAGATTCTGTATATTGTTGACATAGTATAGCAATCAAAGACACACATGTCCCTTGCAGCAATAACATGATGTAATGCCTTGACATACTGACATATCTCATACTTGTTGTGACACTTCTATTGTGACACATTCATCCCATACAATATCATGTATTTTCTGTTGTCAAGTGCTCAGGTGTTCAACATCCATATTCAATGACTGTTAGCATTGTGTGCCTTATACTGTAATGCATGAATGGCATCTAACACAGTTATAATGTGTCCATTTACAGTGGGACAGGCCTCCATCATCCCTTTTTTCTCAGAGATTGTTCACAACACTACATCTGATGTAACAGGTTAGCATAGATGGAGTGTCATAGTTGCATTAATACTTCCACTGTAACACTTGTATTTCATCCACGTCATTACGTAATACAGTCAGATAGCTTACTGTTCAGTTCCTGAAAGGACAACATTATATGAATGCAATTATTTTACATAAACACCATTGTATCTAGTTATTCTTATCCATTTTTCTGTTGGACAGTATTATATAATCTCAGGTTGTAATTGCATAGCAGTGAAATGGTTATTCGGGGCATGCTATGCTGAGTGCTCCTGTGGCACGTACATTGAGTATTGGCTTGTATAGCATACCTACACAGATAAACTGTTTTTCAGTTCTGGGACAGTGTGTGTGTACTATATGAAGGAAACAGCTTCCTTGTCAACGAAGCATTGATATTGTACTGCTCACTGTTGTGTGGATAGCAGCATGTGTATCTCTTTTTAAGCCTTCTGACTATACCTGATTGTTCATATTATTTTTGTAATGTCTTCCTTAATGCACACATTGATTTCAGTTATTTGTGACAGCGTCCACTGTTATTTGATGTGGTACATGCAGCCAATATAGAGGTCTGGGGGTGGGGGCATGGCCAGGATGAAGCTAGGATAACAGCACTTTTTTTCTCCTCTGCTACTACATATATTTCTGACAGTAAATTTTATTTCTACATGATCCTAAACAATTCAGTTAAGTGAATTACACTAAAGACTGGTGTCTTAAAGGATTATATCAAAACATTTCTTAAAATTCAACTATTTTCCTGTCAGAATTTGTGAGAGAGAATTTCTTCACTGTGTCCTGCAACACCATAAGTTATACAAAGGCAGCATCTCAAGACTCTTTGTTAAAAGAGCTTCAGTCATTACTGACTAATATTCAAGAATTGTCTTTGAAAATAGATTGGATAGCAAAATAAATGACTTTAAGAAAAACTGTTCCAAACAAATGGAACAAATTAATGGATCTCTGCAGTTACAGAGAAACCAGATTTCTGGCATTGAAAACTCTTTGAATGATATGGAAGGAAGGCTAAGTGATGGGGAGAACAATCCTGAATTCCTGTTAAAACAGAACAACTCTTTACTAGCCAAAATAGATGTCCTTGAGATCAGGTCTCGTAGGAACAACTTGTATTTTTGGTCTACCAGAAGGAACAGAAGGTAACATTATGGTTAATTTCTTGTCTACCTGGCTGCCTAAAACTTTAGATGTGCCTGATGCTCTCTCTTTTGGTATAGACAGAGCACACGGATCTCTAGTTAATCCTGTATCAGTCTAGTACTTCCCCGAGGTCCATCATGGTTAAATTTATTTAATCTCAGGATAAAGAACTGGTACTCAAGACTGCCTGGGCTAAATCACCACTTAAAGCAGAAGGAAATATTATTCATTTCAATAATGACTATTCAGCAACAGTGATTTCTAAAAGGAAACAATTCCTTCCCCTTGTAAGTGAACTTAAGAAAAATTAGATAAAAGCACATTTACTGTTCCCAACCAGGCTGAAGATTTTCCTTTCAATTGGGGTTCAATTCTTCAAAGATCCTGACCTTGCATTGCCATATCTACAAACTAACAACATTTTTGAACATTAAGAGAATATGGACTGGTCCATTATATCCTTAAAAAACAAATGGGAATAAGACAAATAAGAAAAAGAAGAAATCAAAGGGGAAATAAACAGCTGTCCTTTTCTCTTTTCTTTATTCACAAAGAAAATAAGATTCAATGATTATTTGTCTCTTTTATGTAAATAAGCTTAGTTTTACTTATTTACATATCTTTACCAGCAAAACATGAAATGACAACATGCTCAACAATAACATAAATAGGAATCAGAAAATTAACAAGCATTCTACTAATGTAAGGTAATTGAATTCCTTTTTTCTGTCTTATGCTTGTTTAATTTACAGATTAATAAGAATCATTTTAATAAGTCATGATAAAATAGTATTAGTTTCCCTTAAATGAAGCATACAACATTTATACTAGTATATGATTTGAAGGGTTGCATACAGAAATGCTTACTCAGGAGCTAATGCATACTTTATAATACTTACTTAATTTAATTCATATAAACTGCGGTTACCCACTAAAGTGAAACATACACTATGAGAGACACCTCATACTTTCTTGTTATAAAAAGGAAAAGACATTAACAGTGTTATATTAAAACTGCTACTTAAATGCTATACTAAAATAAATGACAAACGTCTTCACCTAAGTGTGGAAGCAACTCATTGCAATCAGTAACTGCAATAACATTCGAAAAGCTCTTTCACTAAAACTAATAGTAAAACATAATAGCTGCCTGTCTTTCCAGTGTATAGATTTAGATAATATGTTACTGTTCCATTTAATAGAATGATTTATGATGTGCTGGATTGGGGAAGGGGGTGATTGCAGTTGCTATGGATGTGTGTTTTGATATTGGGCTGGATTCAGGAAGGCTTACACGGAGTTCAAGAGTAGTGTAAGCCTCCGTGTAAGCCTCCCGATTCAGGAACAGCCCAAATCTCCGTGTAAGAGACAGCTAACACGTCTCTTACACGGACTGGACGTGGAAATGCTCAATACCTCATTTGCAGCTGAAAGATATGCAAATGAGGTATATGAACGATCCACGAAGCAGAAACCAGTCCGTGTAATGGACGTGTTAGCTGCAGAAATGTACTCAGCTGACAACTGAGTACATTTCTGCAAAATTAAAAATGGAGCTATGTCAGCTCCAAATAAAGGGTGCATTTGTGTCATTAAGCATGCCAATGGCCAAATATGTGGCCATTGGCATGAAAAACAGTTGCAAAAATATGTAATATAACTTTTTTTTTTTCACGGGATTTTAAGGTTTAACTGCAGCGCACACCCGCGCAAACGGGGTGCGCTACCTAAAACTAAAAACCGAAGCTTATAAGCCCACAATTGTGGGATTTATGTATTACATGTAATGTCAATGGAGGGACTTGCAGACCAAAAACAATATGTCCTCCGTTTAGTGGTTGTCAAGGGGGGGAAGCTCCGTGTAAGACATGTAACTAGTCATTACTAGGCAATCCTATGAAAATGAGGGTTACAATACTGAATCACACTGCCACATAGGTAATGAGCACTTTCTGAGTAGTGTAAGAGTTAGAGAAGGGGGAGGAACAGAGTAAGAGGTAGTTGACATCACGGGGGGGAAGGATAGATACAAATGTACCAGATTGGAGGGCAATGTAACGTGAAAGATGACAGACAGACTTCAGGGAGGGAGGTGTGTCCCAACAGAACACTAGGAAAGTCAAGAAACTGAAGGCTTACGCTATCCCTACACTCAAAGTTTCTTGATATACGTGCATGCGCGCGTGTGCGAGCGTGTAAGGCAGGCTCAACATATGGGAGCGTGTTGCAAACCGCCTACAACGGTTTGCGCGGGCGTGCACGTGTTTAAGGCAGTGTGCGCACGTTTTAACATGAATCAACCTAGTTCACACCGTGTAAGGATGTGTGCACGCGTGTAACACTGTGTAGGGATGTGTGCGCGCGCTTAAGTGACTGTGAGCGTGTTTAAGCTGGTGTGCACATTGCTCCCCCTCAGGAAACAGAGAGGAAACAGGAAACAACTAAATTACACGGAAACTGCCAGAGGATACTGCTGCAGTTAATTGTTGGAAACAATTGGAAGCAGGCAATTATGCAGGCAGACTAGAAGCCCAACCCAGCACTTAAAACACTGCAAAGAGCAGTGCAGGGTGTTTCTCACAAGAGATACTGCAAGAAAGTAAGGTATCAGAATTGAAAACTGAAAAAGCTGAACTCAGAGCAGAAATGCTAGGGGCTGCCATAGCTGTTATAATCAGGCAAAGGCGAATTGCTGAGGGTGGTGTCAATGCAGATGCTGACAGACAACCCAGAGTGAGGAGAAGGAGAAGAGTATACAGGCCCAGGGTCACCTACCATGGGTTACATGAGCTGGAGATAGTAGAGCGCTATAGAGTGGACAGAGAGCTCCTGCAGCAAATAGTTGAGCTGTGCAGGCCACACCTCACACACAGAACCAACAGAGGGGAACCTATCCCAGTGGAAACCAAGGTATGTGTTGGCCTAAAAATACTAGCAACAGGTACCTTCCAAAGACCAACTGGTGATATGATGGGGATATCACAGGCATCAGCCTCCAGGGTACTGCACCAGTTCCTGGATGCCATGTCAGCACATGTCGGTGATCATATATATGTCCCTAATGACCGTGAGGTTGTGGCCAGCAATATGCGTCTGTTCCAGCAAATAGCGGGATACCCTGACGTGCTGGGTGCAATAGACTGCATGCACGTACGCATCAAAGCACCAGCTGGTGAGCGGGGTAGAGTCTACATTAACCACAAGGGATACCCCTCCATCAACTGCCAGGTCGTGTGTGATGCCCAGGGCATAATAATGAATGTGTGTGCTGGCTGCCCTGGGAGCTACCACGATTCCCACATCTGGCATCTGACGCAGCTGTACCAATCATTTGCCAGTGGGGACTTCCCACACGGACACCTAGTGGGGGATGCAGGTTATGCACTTGAGCCGTGGCTGATGACACCCATCAGAAATGCACACACAACTGAACAGGAACGCCATAATGAGGCACACGCACAAACACGTAATGTCATAGAGCGTGTATTTGGGCTGTTCAAGTCACGGTTCCGGTGTCTGGACACATCTGGTGGAGCCTTGCAGTACACACCAACTACATGTACCCAAATGGTCATGATATGTGCTATGCTACATAATATGATCCTGCGGAAACAGCTGCAGCAGGACCAGCACAGGGCTGAGCCTAACATCCCCCCACCATTGCCAAGGCCACCACAGGCAGAGGGTGACTTGGAGGAGGAACAACCTGACCTTGTCCCAGTAGGCAGAAGGAGGCGTGCCCAGTATGCCCTGGCCTTGGCAAAGAGGCAACACATAGCACATACACTTGGTCAGTAGGAACACTGGGACTGATACCCGCTCTGACTCACTCATATAGTAACAGGGATGCCTAACATGACACAACCTGCTTCCAAACATGTACAGGGAGTGTAGTATGTGCATCCGACAGAGGCAGCCCTGCAGCACCACCTGAGGCATGAATGCCATGTGTTAAGTAATGTAATACCATGTACCATATGCACACCTGAGGACCCGACTAACATCCACCCACACCAATCATAAACCACAAAAAACACAAACCTACCTCATAGGTACCACAAGCGATAGTAACCTAGATGTAATGCTACCCAATGCCAGAAGTATAAATGCGTGCAGTGTAAATGCACACAGTATAGAGAATGTAGATATCAGTGCTGTAATAGAAAACAGGGTCAAAGCCCACATCAGCACCCTGACACTACCAGGTCACACTTCTGTCCTAATAGCAGGAACTGCCCCAGGCCTACTCTGGCAATGTGAGTGTCAAACGAAATATTACTGTCAACCTGGGTGCCCAGGACCCTGATAACCTCTTCTGTGCTTAGAGGATTGCCACCTAGATGGGAACTAGGGGTAACCCTGTTGTTCCCGAAGGGTATGACTATGCATTGTTCAGCGTTTAACGTAAGAACATGGCTTTGGAACCAGTTATCTGTGTCTATGAGACCCTTCTGAAGGATGTCTGTGTCAGATGGGTTTCCAACTATGCTTCCCAGTTTGCAGTCATCTTCAAACTTTGTCAGCCATAATCCTCCTGTGTTTGCTCGTACTTCTGAAAAGTAGATGCTGAACAAATGTGGGCCCAGGACTGAGCACTGTGGGACACCACTTGTGACAGCTCTGGAGTGTGACATGGCACCAGCAACTTTGACCCTGTGTGTTCCGTCACTTAGCCAGTTTGCAACCCATGCTGTGATGTATGGGTTCACAATTAAGCTGGTGATGTTTTCAATGATACCTGAGTGGGGTATTGTGTCGAAAGCCTTTGCCAGGTCAAGGTAGGCTGTGTGGACTGCCTTGCCCATGTCAATGGCCTGGGTGACTGTCTTGAAAAAGTCAACCAAGTTTAAAAGGCATGATCTGCCCTTGACAAAGCCAAACTGGATTGGATCCAATGTCTGTAAGTCCCCTATGTCTTCATTTATAATTCCCATTATGATCCTCTCCATAGCTTAGCAGAACAGGCTTGTCAAGCTGATGGGATGGTAGTTTCCAGGGTTGGTGGAGGCACCTCCTTTGTGAAGTGGGTCCACCATTGCCGTATGCCACTCCTTGGGCACATATCCTGAGGTGAGGCTAAGATTAAACAGCTGCCCTAACTGCGGGTGTAATTACTCATTGAGTTCATGGAGCACACAACTGGGGACACCATCTGGTCCCATGGATAAAGTGTTTTCCGCCTTGGATAGAGCAGTTCCCACCCCAGCATTGGAGATGTTTGTGGGGCTACAATCCTCTGGTGTACAGAGCCCTCCAGTTGGGGAGGGGAGAAATCTGCACTGAACCTGTCAGCCAGTATGTTGGCAATGTCTGTAGGTTCAGTGATATTTACATCATTCAACTAATTCTGAGCATATCTGGGAGTTCCCTCCCAGGTTTCAAACATAGGTAAAAAAGGCCTCATGATTGTCCCTTGAGTCCTGAGTGGGTTTACTCTCAAAACTCACCTCGGATGATTGTATGGGGGAACCCAGTGTTTTACTCACAATGAGCAGGGGTGTCTTCCCTTCTACGGATTTCGCTCTATCTCGTAGTAGCTCCTTCCTTGTGTTGTAGAGCTTGTTTATGGCTAGGGTCCACCAGACTGGATGCTTGCCTGTGGTACAAAGAGTCTTCGTTTTGTTTGGGATTGCCTGATCCATGCAGTCCTGGAGGTGCTGGTAGAAGGCATTTGTAAGTGATACAGTGGCTTGGGTAATGGTGTCCGCTGGCTTGGGGGCCTTGAAAGAGACCACACCAGTCCTTAGAAATGTGAAGTCGGCATTTGAGAAGGTCTTCACTGTTTGTTTTTCTATCTGGGGTGTGGGTGGGATGTGGACTCCCACTGAGATTAGTCCATGATCTGATCTCACCAATGATGGGTATACTTCTGGTGTTGAACAGTGTGACCCCATGTTCGTGATGATGAGTTCTAGTATGTTGCCTCCACTTGTGGGGATTGGGACCAGTTGTTCCATGGCATTTGAGTGTATGAACTCTTGGAACCTTTGTGTTAGAGTGTTGTGGCTTGATTAGTGATCCCAGTCTATATGTGGATAGTTGGAATCACCCAGTAGGATGGTGTTTGGAGATACATTTATCCCCTTCAGTGTTTGCAGGACAGCTGTGTGAGGTACCTAAGTTTGAGAGGGTGGCATGTAACATGCTACAAACTGCAGAGCAGTCTTGCCTACGGTCACTGGCACCTGGATGGTCTCCGATGCATCGTGTGTTGCCACCAACCATGAGGTGAGGGTGTCCTTGATGAATATGGACACCCACCCTCCTTTCTTGGTGTTGTCCGGATTCTGGTGCCGAACGCATGATATGAGGTAACACCCGATAGTGCCGGGTGCTGTCAGAAGCTGTGAACCAGGTTTCAGGCACAGCACAGACATCAATGTGCTACATACTGAGAAGGGCATAGAGTGTGTGCAGCTTGAGGTTGAGACCTCTGGCATTGAGCAGCATTACCCTTAGTGTCTTTCCTTTACTGTGTTCTAGGGTGGTAGGTGTAGAATCTGAATCTTGCATAAAAAAGGCACAATGGGGGTGGCAAGAGCATCAGCTGAAATCCGGAAGCCCAGGGGTGACAGGTGCAAGCCGTCCCTTGCAAATCAGTGTGGCCTGTCCAGCATGTCATCCCAGGCAGACAGACATTGGACCCCCTTTGAATGACACCATAGTTTAAGCAAATTATTACAGCTGATCATCTTGTCTCTGTTTATGTGGCATCATACTTGGTGAAGGTAGGATACTGCTGAAGGTCAGGGTCATACCTGCCTGGCCTACATAATCAGAGGGATCCTCTATGTCTCTTTCCATGTAGTCCAGGGAGGTACATCTCAGGTCGTTCATACCATCATGGATAATGACTGGGTCAGACTTGTACTTGCAATTGAGTGACCTGAGTGCTTGCATTATGTGGTGGATTCCAGTGCCCGATAGGCAGCTTACTGTGACCTCCTCCGTACTCGATCTGGTGAGCGGGACGTCAGTGTGTCTGACTATGGAGTCACCTATGACAAGTGTGTCTGGCATTGTGTTTGGCCTTAAGGGCTGTGACTGTTTGGCACACCGACTCTGTGGTCAATGTGTTGCATGTGCTGTGCCCTGTGGAGGCAGTTGTGTGAGTGTCTGCTGTGGTGGCCACTGCCGCTTTGGTAGAATTCTGATCAGAGCCTCCGAGTATGTCTCTGTGTGTCTATGTGTATGATCTTAAGTTGTGATAGTGCCATGTGAGACTGGATTTGTGATGTGTGTGGTTACCTTCACCTTCTCTCTGGTCTTGCTAGTCCTATGTTGAGAGAGCTCAGCCTCCACTTTGGCTATATAGTTGCATCTCTCACATGTATGTGTGTTTTATGGGAGAAGGAGAGGGTTGTCAGTGTACATGAGGCAAGTGTAACATTGCCTCAATATTCCCAGGTTCACCAGCTGAGCAGGAGAGGACACTAGCAACTGATCCCTAGACATGCTAGAAGGAATAGACAAAACAATGTTGGAATACAGGGAGATATCAAGCCCCCCAAACCACATCATAGTGTTTGACTGACAATACCGATACATACACCAGTGTTTCATAGTGTCATAGTCTACTACTAGGCTATCTGCCCTAGTGCATGTATAAGCCTAGCCATAGTGATGTGGCTATTGCCACCCCTTATAGTGGTAATAAGTGTACAGAATAGATTCTGAATATTGTGCCTCTGACTTAGTAGTGACACATTATGACCCCCTTACGTAATTGAATAACATGACTGTGCCTCTGTCTAGTCTGTGCCTCTGTCTCATATGCAGTTGTCCAGATGTCTCCTGAAGAGAATCAGTGAGGGACTCTGTCAAACATGAACTGGGATACTCTGCTAGAGTGTGAGATGCCTCTGAGTTATGACTCTGTCCCTCCAGCATGTCCTATACATGTATGTGCTGAGGTTCAAATCCTCAGCTCTCATGGCTCTGTTGGATTTGGATTGCTTGCAGTGGAGCATGTCCACCAAATCCTGATTGGACATGGTCTTGTATGTCAGGCATAGGTCACCTGTAAGTATGCGGTATGACACTGAACAAAGCTGGATTTCCTCTATTCTGGAAGCATATGACATGTGTTGAAGAACCCTGATCTTCATGGTAGGTACGTTTGGGGTGTCTCCAGCTGTTGCAAGTGCTGGGTGAGGTACATACCATATGGGGCTTTGTATTCAATCATGGGCCTGATAAGGGAGAAGGATAGTGGAACAATGACCTCCTATGATCTGGATGGAAAACCCTCCATGATAAGGTGGGCAAGATAGAAAGTCTTCCTAACCACTTTGGCAACAGGGGTGTCAAAAGAGATGTCACTATCTACATGTGTCCCCAGGTGTCTGATTTGTTGTCTGTGCTCAATGGGTTGCTGTCTATGTATTGATCTGTGGGTACTTTGTTCCTCCCAAAGGGGATGAATACACATCAGTTGCATTCAGTTTCAGGCCATGCGTCTGGCACCAGCTATCCGCCTTTGTGACGGCATTCTGTAGTATGTGTGTGCCGGCTGATGTATTCACTATGGTGCCTAGGTTGCAGTCATCTGCAAACTTTGTCAGCCACAACCCCCCTATGTTTGCTTTCACATCTGAAAAGTAAATGCCAATTAAGAGGGGTCCCAGGACACATCCTTGTGTGACACCACCTGTGGCTGGCTTCGAATCTGACAAGGCACCTGCAATGTTGACTTTATGGGTTCTGTTTCTTAGCCATTTTGCAACCTATCGTGTGACATATGCTGTTATATGTCAGCTGTTGAGCTTGGCTATGATGCCTGAGTGTGGTATTATGTCACAGGCCTTAGCCAAGTGCAGGTAGGCTGTGTGGACTGCGTAGCCCTCATCGATGGCCCTACTGACAGTTTCATAGTAGTCAACTAGGTGCAAAAGGTAGGATCGGCCCTGTACAAAGCTGAACTAGGTGGGAACAAGGGTCCGTAGGTCAGCAATGTGTCTGTGTAAGAGCTCCATAATGACTCTTCCCATAGCTTTGCAGACAAGGCTGGTTAAGCTTGTGTGGTGGTAGTTGCCATGGTCTGTGGAGGGATCTCCTTTATGGAGTGGGACCACTGTTGCCGTATGCCAGTGTTCAGGTACATATCCTGTAGCACGACTAAAGTTAAATAGCAGTTGTATATACGGGTTCAGCCCCTTCTGGAGTTCACATAGCATGCAACCGGGGATACCAGCAGGTCCCATGGATGCTGTGTACTTGTCTTTGCTGAGTGCGGCTCTCACATGGACATCCAAGATGACAGTGAGGTTACATACAGCAGTGATAACTATCTTCTTTTGGGGGTGAGGGAGGGGGTAAATCGCACTGAAGCTGTCCGCCGGAATGTTGCCAATATCTGTCAGGTCACTGGAATATATGTTGTTGTGTACCAACTCTGAGCATATTTGAGGGTTCACAACCAGGTGTCTGACATAACTGAAGAAAGCAGTGTGGTTACCTTCATTGTCTTTGGTGATTTATGTCCCCAAGTTGACCTTGCATGTCTTTATGAGATAATGTAGCTTTCTACTAGTGCTGATCACAGCTGTCTTCCCTTTGGAGATGTAGCTCTGTCTTGCATTAGTAACCCTCATCTGTCATACAGTTTGTTTATGGCTGGGGTCCACCAGACAGGACACTTTCCCTTTGTGGAGAGGGTCCTGTTTTTATTTGTGATTGCATGGTCCATGCTGTCTGACATCTAGCTAAGGGAGGTCATTGTGGTTCTGCAGTTATCTTTCATCAGCATTAGAAATGACCACAACAGCCCCTGTGGGTGTACCTCATGCAGACACATCCAGCACCTGTAAAGTCCACAACAGTACCTCACCAGGAGTATGAAAGAGCTGGAACACATGTAATGTGTAGTCTGATTAAACAGAGTGCAGCTCCACACACTGCCATGCTGTCCACCCAGATGCAAGCTGTGCCTGATGTAGAAAGCCATGTCCAAGCTGGAATCAATGCACATGCTGCACCTTGTACAATCTGAATGGCAGGGAGCTATGCACATGAGGGACCTGAACCCCAGCACTGACATACATAGGACAGGCTGTACTGCATTATCCATAACACAGAAGCCACCCCCACGCATGAGTAAACTACCAGTACAGGTTGTCCGTAGAAACACTCGTTGAGTCCCCTCAACAGGAATCCTAATGAGTGGATGGGAGATGGGAGGTTTACCCTGGGTATCAATGTTATGTCACAGGTAGACAGAGGCACAGTATACTAAACAAGACATATGTCATGGCAAACTACACTTACAATGTGTTGATGGACAAACACACTCTCCGACTAGCATTAGAAATGGCCTAGGGCACATCGGTAGTGTTTGCCAATGTACACCCATGTTGTGGAATACACTACTGATGTTGGATGAGGCTGTTGTAAGTAGTTCACATCTGAACATAATGCAACATGGTCAGATAGGTTCATAGGTACATAGGTTTATACTAGGCTATCTTCCCTAAGGCAGGTATAAGCCTAGCACAGAGTTCACTGGCGTACACCACCCCTTATATGGAAACAGTACTGTGCCCATTATTTTGTCATGCCTCTCTCCAGCAGTGACACAGTGACGATCCCCGGGTTAAACGTATGACCTTCCATCCACAGGTCAAGATACCTCTTGAACACAGCCAGCAAGGTGCTCTGCCTCAAATGGACCGGGATTGTATTCCACAGCATAGGGAGTCTCCGGGTGATAACTCCATCCCTCCAACATGTCCAACGTACATCCCTGCTAAGGTGTAAGTCACCTGCACTAGTGGTTCAGGTGGATCTGCCAATTCTGAGGTGGAGCATGTCCATTAATCCCTGTTTGGACATGGCCTTGCATGTCAGGCACATGTCACCTCTAAGCAGACGGTATGTGAGTGAATAGAATGGGAGTGTCTTCAATCTGGCAGCATATGACAGCTGTTGGGGTTCCTTGATCCTTTAGGTGGGGGACATTCAGGGTGTCTCCAATTACTGCAGATGTTGGGTGAGATACATCCAGAATAGGGCATTCTACTTGATCACCGTTCTGATAAGTGAAGAGTACAGGGGAACAATCACCCACTAGATCTGGATGTGAATTCCATCCTGATCAGGTGGGCAATGTAGAAGGTCTTTCTAGCCACATGTTGTGCACTTTGACTTCAGGCCATGGCTCTGGCACCAGCTATCAGTTACCGTGAGTCCCTTGTGAAGGATATCCGTGTCTGATGCACTGTCCACTATGGCGCCCAGTGTGCAGTCATCTGCAGACATTGTCAGCCAAAGTCCTCCCATGTTGGCCTGTACTTCTGGGAAGTACATGACAAACAATGGGGGCCAAGGACTGAGCCCTGTGTGACACCACCTGTGACCAGCCTGGAGTCTAACATAGTGCCAGCAACTCTAACCCTGTGGGTCCCGTCCTTAAGCCAGTTTGCAATTCATCTTGTGACATATGGGTTTACATTTCAGTTGTTAGGGTTTTCCACAATACCTGAGTGGGGTATTGTGTTGAAAGTGTTTGCAAGGCCAAGGTAGGCTGTATGGACTGCCTTTTCCCAACAATGACCTAAGTGACCATTTTGAAGATGTCAACCCAGTACAAAAGGCATGATCTGCCCTTGACCAAGCCAAAATGGGATGGGTACAATGTCTGTATGTCCCCCATATCTTTGTTTATGAGCTCAATTATGATCCTCTCCATAGCTTTGCAGACTAGACTTGTTAAGCTTATGGGGCAGTAATTACCATGGTCTGCAGAGGCACCGCCTTTGTACAGATCTGCACAACTGGACCCTAACCAGGCTGTTGTGCACACTATGGAAATGTTAAGCAGTGATAGGACTAAAGCCCAGGATACTGACCACCACAGTGAAAGTACTAAACCACTACACTATACAGTACTACAGTGTTAGGTCAGTATGAACGGATGTTGACAATTGTGTGCAAAGTATCCCATGCAAAACCTGCAGGCACAGTATACTCCCTGTTGTGTTCACACAAAAAGCATCTGGACAGTAACTACACAACATGGCACAGAACACACAACCATAAACTGGAGGTATTTGTTGAAGGTCACACTCATCCACAAATGTGATGTGCTGCAGAGTTCAACATATGGAAAGCCCACACTGGGCATGCTCACACACTTAGATAAATGAGACATCTTTCACACAACATGCCATGGGAAGGCTGAACTGGGCATGCTCACACACTTGGTCCAAATGTTACTCCTAGCAACTGTGAAAACACACCGGAGGATGCTCATTCCCCTTTCTAGACACTGGTCATGTAAGCACCCTATAAGTATATCAGGAGAAAAGGAATCTCTCACTAATCTGAATAGCACGCTGCGCTAATGCGTCTGTCTCTAGTGTCATAACCTAGTTAGATAGGGGTTTGAATCCACCAAGTGGCAAGTGTGTGTGTGCAGGGGGGTCAGTATGTATGCAAAAAACATCCCTTTTGGCAACTGGGAAAACACACCACAGGATGTTCATTCCACTTTCTAAACTCTGATGATGTCAGCACCCTATAAGTATATCATGTGAAAAGGAATCTCCCAATAATGTGAATAGCGCGCTGTGCTAATGTGTCCGTCTCTAGTGTCATAACATAGTTAGGTAGGGGTTTGAATCCAGTAAGTAGCAAGTGTGTGTGCAGGGGGGTAAGTGTGTGTGTGTCAGTGTGTATGAAAAGAGCATCCCTTTTAGCAACTGGGAAAACACACCACAGGATGCTCATTTCACTTTCTAAACTGTGATGATGTCAGCACCCTATAAGTATATCATGTGAAAGGGAATCTCCCAGTAATGCGAGTAGCGCGCTGCGCTAATGCGTCCGTCTGTAGTGTCACAACATAGTTAGATAGGGGTTTGAATCCAATAAGTAGCCAGTGTGTGTACAGGGGGGTAAGTGTGTGTGTCAGTATGTATGAAAAGAACATCCCTTTTGGCAACGGGGAAAACACACCACAGGATGCTCATTACACTTTCTATACTCTGATGATGTCAGCACCCTATAAGTATATCATGTGAAAGGGAATCTCCCAGTAATGTGAATAGCACACTGCGCTAATGTGTCCGTTTCTAGTGTCATAACATAGTTAGGTAGGGGTTTGAATCCAGCAAGTAGCAAGTGTGTGTGCAGGGGGTAAGTGTGTGTGTCAGTGTGTATGAAAAGAACATCCCTTTTGGCAACTGGGAAAACACACCACAGGATGCTCATTTCACTTTCTAAACTCTGATGATGTCAGCACCCTATAAGTATATCATGTGAAAGGGAATCTCCCAGTAATGCGAATAGCACGCTGTGCTAATGCATCCGTCTCTAATGTCGTTAGATAGGGATTTGAATCCAGCAAGTGTGTGTGCAGGGGGGTCAGTGTGTATGACAAGAACATCCCTTTTGGCAACTGGGAAAACACACCACAGGATGCTCATTCCACTTTCTAAACTCTGATGATGTCAGCACCCTATAAGTATATCATGTGAAAGGGAATCTCCCAGTAATGTGAATAGTGCGCCGTGCTAATGCGTCCGTCTCTAGTGTCATAATATAGTTAGATAGGGGTTTGGATCCAGCAAGTGTGTGTGCAGGGGGGGTAAGTATGTATGACTGAAATCCCCCTTTTGGCAACTGGGAGAACACACTACAGGATGCACATACCCCTTTCTAAATGATATCACAATTATGTATGGCTTTTGAATACAGACATGCCACGTGTGTTTTGCCCACACAGAATGCCCATGTGTGCGGGTTGTCCCTCACAATAATGCATGACATTGATTAAACCAGTTATGGCAATGCACACATGATGTATGTGTGTGCCAAATACACATATGTACCTGTGACCTTCAATAGTTACCATGTGTGATGCCTGACACATGTGAATACATGGTATTTGCACAGGGTAACATTATGACCGTGGTCTTCTGTGCAGGTGCTGCATGTGGGATGTGTATATACAGTGTGAGATGTAGATGCTATCAGCCTAGTAGTGAGGGATACACACCTGGTCTGGGGAATATAGTCTACATGTTGCTGATGTACAGGTGCTGCATGTTCTCATCTGTTGTGGGAGTGGTAAGACGTTATTCCACAGCAATGCAGTGACAGCATGCTAAGAACCGTTCAGCCAGGGTGTCGTAGCTACACTAATTAATTAGCATTCAGTAATATGTCAGAATCCCTGGTGAGGGTCTGATGCCAACCAAGGTCAGGGGTCTACCAGCCTGTGTCACTTGCTCAGTGATCCCTTCCATGTTCCCTATCATGTATCCCGGTGAGGGACATCCCACATCAGCTGTGGTGGCATGGACAATGACTGAGTCATATGTGTCCATGAATCTGACTGACCTGTATGTTTGTGTTATGTGGTGGACCACAGTGCTCCATGAGCATATCACTGTGACCGACACATTGTCCAGCCTGGTGAGCATGTTCTCACTGTACTGGACAATAAAGGTACCTAACACAACTGCGGCAGTAGTGTTGTATAGCTGTACAGACTGTGCTTGTTTGACACACAGGATTTGTGTGCTATGTGTTATGTGCTGTGTGCAGGCCTAATGTATGCCTGTGTGCCAGCTGCAGAGATGTCTGCCAGTCATGCAGGATGCTATCCTTAGGCTCCACAACTGACCTGGTGTGTTTCCATGCTTGTATTGCTGTCCGTGTAGGTCCACATCAGATTGGTATTGCTGTCACTGTAGTATTTCATGCCACCAGACAGGTTATGCCAGTACTGGGTTCAGAGTGCTTAGTCCACAGTTCGGCCATATGTTTCCATCTCATACATGTGTTGTACATCCATGGGCAGGGGATAGGGTTGACTGTGTACATGTGGCAGCTGTGACATTACTACACATATCCCACAACTGTACCATAGAGGTGACTGACAACTGACCTTTGCACATGCTACCATAGTATTGAGATTGCATTGGTGATTAATAGCACATAGGGCCAATGGTGAACAAGATACATAGGTCCATAGGTTCATACAGGGATGTCTGCCCAGGGCATGTATCCCCCTATGCAGAATGTGTGTGGCTTTCAACATGCATTGTAAATCTGTCTTGCTATGCCCTTTTCCAAGGTTAGTATACTGTGCCTCTGTCTCACAGTGACACATAAGTGATACCCAGGGTAACCCTACAATGTCACATCCAGTCATTAATATCACTCTTGAAGACAGTCACTGAGTCAGTCTGCCTAACCTCTATTGGGATAATATTCAAGAATGAAGGGAGCCTCCAGAGTTGTGAATGTGCCCCTCCAGCATGTCCTATGTATATCACTCCTGAGGTTCAAGTCGTTCCAGCATGTATCCTGATGGGATCTGGATATTCTGAGGTGCAGCATGGCCATTAAGTGAGGGTTTGACATGGCTTTATATGTCAGGCACAGATTGCCTATGAAGAGGCAGTATGCCACCAAGTAGGGTTCGCAGTCACCTGCGACTTGCTCAGCCACAGTACTTCCATGTTGGCCTGTACCTATGGTAAATATATAATGAACATGACAGCTCCCAGGGATGAGCCTTGTGGGACACCACTTGTACCAGGTTGGAGGCTGACATGGCTCCAGCAAGTCTAGCCATGTGTGTTCTGCCCTTGAGCCAGTGTGCAATAACCATAGTGACATAGGGGTTAATATGTACACTGGTGAGCTTCCCTATAATGCACAAGTGGGGTATTGTATCAAAGGCTTATGCAAGGTCCAGGTAGGCTGTGTAGACCTCCTTCCCCTTGACAGTGGCCTTGGTGACTGTTTCAAAGAAATCAAACAGGTTTGAGAGGCAGGATCTGCCATTAACAAAGCCAAACTGTGTATGGTGACATGTCTGTAGGTACACAATATCTAGATATGTGAGGTTCATGTTGATCCTTGCCATTGCTTTGCAGACAAAGCTAGTCAGACATATGGGGCGAATAGTGTCCAGGATCCGTGAAGGCACCACCTGAATGCAGAGGGACCACTGTTGCTGTACGCCACTCTCTGGCCACATATCGTGTAGTAAGTCTGGGATTGAACAGTGGTGTTATGTCTGGGTGTAGTTCTTCTTGTGGTTCATGTAGGACACAGCCTGGGACACTGTCTGGTCCCATTGATGCAGTGTTTATTGCTTTGGGAAGGGCATCTCTTACCTGAGCATCTGTGATGTCAGGGCGGCACTCTGCATGAGACATATTTGCCCTTTCGGTGTGGTGGGGGGAGAAGGCAGCAGTGAACCTGTCCACTAGGATGATGGCAATGTCTGTATGTTTTGTATTTGTGTGACAGCTTGGATTACCTCTGAGCATATCTGGGTAGTAGCACCCGGGTTCCTAACATAACTACAGACAGCCTTGTGATTATCCTCAGTGGCTTGTGGAATCTTCTCTCAAAGATGGCCTTAGACAATTGTATGGGTGCCTGTAGTTGTCTTCCAATAACCATCAGTGGTGCCTTCACATTTTGGGAGGGTGTTGCATCATGTGGTGGCGTCATCCTTCTATTGTATAGTGTGTTTATGGCTGGTGTCCGACACCCAGGACATCTGCCTTTGGAGAATTGGGTCATGCTTTCATATGTGGTGTCATGATCCATGCATTCCTGAATGTGTCCATAGAATGCCTTTATACAGGTATCTGCAGTCTGGTCCATATTTTCAACAGGCCTGGGGCCTTTGAAGGTTTCCACATCATTTATGAGGGGTGTGAACTTGCTTGACATGAGCTGTTGACAGACGTGCCGCCCCCCAGACAGAGCAAGGTGAGGGTCACATTTAGCTACCTGTCGGGTGATAGAATGTGCCACATAACACAGGCACACAGGTCACTCCACAGCAGGTACAACTATGAGGTAGTCATTGTCCATGCTGGTGCAAACAACCTGAGACGTACCTCCCTGGACCACATGGAAAGAGACACAGAGGAGCTCTTACAGCACCCTCTCAAACCCAGGACTCCCACACAGCCTTCATGCTGACACAGGAGAGTATAGATTTCTCTGCAAACACCATCATACTGGGTGACATCAGATACCCAAACATAGACTGTGAACATTACACAAGCCACAATACCCAAGCTCTAGGGTTCACATAGATCAGACATTCTTCAGCTATGGAACAGGTAACCAACCTTCCCACAAGAGGGGCAGATATACTAGACCTGATCATCACAAACATGAGTACCAAATGCTCACCACTGGGAGTATATCCCTCATTGTTGCAATCAAACCATATACAAATCACACTGGAGTACTGGATCCCCCACATATGCAAACCTCGAACACATCGATGTGTGTGTGGGAAATGCCCCTATTCGCAGCTGTGACAGTACAGTACAGGATGCAGATCCCCCTTTTGAAACACTGATGATGTCAGGACTCTATATAACTATATTACCTGTATTAAAGTCCTCCTGTAATTCGCATAGCACGCTCTGCTAATGCATCTTTCTCCAGTGTCATAACATAGTTAGATAGGGGTTTGAATCCTGCAAAGGGAATGTATGTGTGTTAGTATGAGTGGGGTTTATGTGTGTGCACTATGCTGGGAGGGATAAGTGCCTTTCGCCAACTGGGAGAACACACTACAGGGTGCACATCCCTCCTCCTACACACAGATGATGTTAGCACCCTCTAAGTATAGCATTAGAAAGGATTTCCACAACTACTGCATATAGCACACTCTGCTAATGTTTCTGTTTCTACTGACATAACACAGTTAGGTATGGGTTTGCATCTTGCAAATGGAAAGTATGTGTTTTACTGTGGGTGGGGTTAGTGTGTGTGCACAATGATGGGGGTGGGATGTGGCTTTTGCCACATGGGGCTATGCACTGCAGGGTGCTCATTACCCTTAACAAGCAGTGATGTTGACAGCACCCTATACAAACAAAACTACAAAAGAGAAGGTGGTGGTACCAATAACACATGTAAGGTAACACTGCTTCAAGTAATGTCCACAAAACAAAGTAGGATAATCAAACAATTCTTTTATTCTATACAAACAACATGACAACAGACAACTGCCAGTACTCAGTATAGTGTTACATGCTACTGTAACACGCACATGTACCAGAATATACCTAGATAGTGTTTTGAAGCCTGTATGTGGCAAGTGTGTGGATGTGGGAAGTGTCTGTGTGTGCATTTCCGTATGGGAAACATGTTTGATGTGGCAATCAGGGCACCACAGTACCTGATGCACATTACATCTTTGAACTGATGAGGTTGCCTGCACCCTGTGAGTACAGGTAGAGAAGAGGAAGTGAGTAGTAAACAACATAGTGCACTTCTCAAATGTGTACCTGTCATGTATCGACAGCTACTCATGTAGGGTAATAAATTATGGGAATGGCAGGTGAGCGTGTGCATGTGTGTGGGTAGCAGGGTGTGTATAAATGCATGTGTGACAGAACAGATACATATAGCTGAATCTACATAACAGCACATGATGCATTCCCATGGTCAATGTTAGCATGTGATGGTGTGCAGCTGGTACACTTTGGTAAGTAGTATGGGTGCAGATAACAATTGAGGACATTCATACAGTTACAGCAGCAGGACTGCAGGGATATACACACAATCATACTGGAACACTGAACAGTTACAAACATGTTACTACTTATACACATCTATGTAGTCACCCTGTGCATCAGCAACGTGTATACCCTTTCCTGCACCAATGTTGTAGTATGCAGGAGGTGGCACAGTGTCATCATATGCACAGGGTGTGGGTTAGGTATGCCCAAGCCAGCCACTGGTGACACCAATTGACATGTGTGTGTATGTGTGTTTGTGAGGGGCAGCAGTACAGGGTGGACCAGTGTTGGTCCAGTGTGTGTGTGTATGTGTTTGCCCTAGGTGTTAGGTTTCTGCATGTGTGTAAGCACGCACACAGTCACACATAATGGCTGCCATGTACAGGGTTTTGTGGACAGCCACAGACTGCACCTGTCAGGTCATCCAGATCAGTGTCTGTGGGCACGGACATGGTACCTGTGCCTGGCAGGGGTGCTACGGGCCGTATCCGGTACTAACCCAGACTGGGTACTGTCGTCAGAAGCAGGGGTGTGCTGACTGGGCACAGTTCCCTGTTGGGACTGTGCAGAGCCACGTGCACATGGTCTCCTGGGACGTCCTGATGACAGCACAGACCCAGCATTGCTGGGGCTGGTGCTGGCACTTGAGGTGCGTGAGTGGGCCTGTTGTCGTCCGCGGCCACTGCCAGCTGGTGCTGTTGCTGGCATACGGCCACGTCGATGTCGCAAACGC
This sequence comes from Protopterus annectens, assembly GCF_019279795.1. Taxonomy (NCBI): domain Eukaryota; kingdom Metazoa; phylum Chordata; order Ceratodontiformes; family Protopteridae; genus Protopterus; species Protopterus annectens. The sequence goes on along the minus strand of NC_056731.1, from coordinate 822,596,302 downwards.
ACACCATCGCCCTGGCCCATGGACATCTGGTTGTGGAGCAGCTGTTCTATGCCCCCACAACGTCTGTCAACGACATCTGTGAGGTTACGGATAGCATTCGCAATGTCACGCATGCCGTCTGTCATGGCTGTGCGACATGCTCTCAGCTCCCTCAGACCCTGTCTGGTGTACCTTTCCATACGTGCCTGTGCCTGCATGACAGTTCTGAACATAGTGGAGGTTGACATACCTCCTTGGGCACATCGACCAGAGGCAGTACGGCCACAGATGCCCCCACGAGAACCCATGGGCGTCTGTCTGTGTGGTACCATTGGAGGACACTGCTCATGGCTGCCTTGTGGGGATGCATGTACCACAGGTACCACATTACCCTGATCTATGCCCACTGCAGACTGTCCATCACCTAGGGACAATGGTGACAAAGGATGTAACGGCAGGATGACTGTGTGCATTGACGGGGTTGACAGCTGTGTACTGTCAATTGGCTGACCAATGGTGGACCCAGACACACCTTCCTGCACCATTGCAGACATTTCATCATCATCAGTACCTGGGGCACAAGATTCAGGTTCCCTGCTGCAGGTCACCAGAGCAGCACCAGAACCTACGGAGGAAAACAGGGAACACAGATTACAGTCCCAACACATATTTGACAGAGATGCACTTCAATACTAATGCACACATTCAGAAATGGACACATGCACTCATGGACACTAACACACATGCACACATGGGCACAGGCACACTCGCACACATGCACACCCCACAGTAAACACACACATCAGTACCGTGTTACACTACTCTTAATTTAGTACAACTGGTTATTACAGTTATTATTAACACACTCACCAGCATGTCTACTACAGCATTACACTACTCTTACTAGTATTATAAATTGTTTTTCAGGTAATGTTACAAACACTCACCAGCATGTATGGCCTGCCTCGTTGCTAGATGGGAGGGACCTGGAAGTGTGAAGAGAGTAATGTCAGTGGGCACAAGTGTGCCATTTGTTTTGCACATGATACAGTACAGTAGTACACTAGTTCCCTTATCCACATCAGCTGCTCATAATGTCTGTATCACACATGCACAATTACATATCATGATGACATATACATACCACATGCACACCTTATGCGTGCATGAAGTAACAGTGTACAGAACAGTCATATGTACATACCAGGAGTTAACTCTAATCTCACCCTTACCTCTCTTCAAACGACAACTCAAACTGTACTTCCAGAACCACTGGCTTTGTTCTTGTTGGACTCCAGGCTAATGTCCCTCTCCCCACCCTCTCTTTACCTTTAACCCCCTCAATGTGCATAAAAACTAGCTTCTACCCTGTTTCTTTCACCTTGATGTCCTTCTATGCTCTGACCTACTTCTCCCATCCCTCCCACCTCCTCTTGACTGTCTTCCTTCTTTTCCTCACTTCCCTTCTTGACCCCTGCCTCTTCCCTATTATTTTATCTTTCATACTCCTTCTACTTCTCTACCCTTCTGAGCCCTAAGTATTATCTATATGGCTCTTGCCTTATTGCATAACCGTTATGCTTTAGGTAGAATTGCTTTGAAACCGACAGTACATTGTGTATGACTCTAAACTGTTTGAGTTCCTTAAATGTATGTTGATTTAATTAACAGGCTGGTGTATATTTCTATTCTGTTGGCTGTCTGTATTAACAACTTGTCTGTCTGCCTTTATTATGTTATGTGTGGAGCTTTTCTCCCCAGGCCTCTACTGAAAGTGGACATATATCCAGCTAGACTGTCTTGGTCAACAAATGTAACAGTAATAACAATAAATAGATATGGCATCTAACCTGCATGCTCGGTGTCTTGCTGCTGTGTGGATCCAACCTCCATCATGATGCATGGCTGTTGCTGTTGTTGTTCTGGGGCTGGATCCACAACACTTAGCAGTAGCCCCTCCTGTCTGGTGAGGGGGGGATGTGTGGCCACCCCCCCACCTGTGGCAACCTGTTGCCTGCGGATATCTGCAGCACGCTGGCGGACATTTCTAATCAAATCACTGCAGTGATGTCTCACCTGCTCATATGTCTTATTATGCATGCCAACATCATTTATCCTACTAAGTAGGTTTTACCACAGTGCAGACCTCTCCTGCTGATTCTGGGTGGTGCGTGAGAACAGGATGGCATAGTCACGCACCAGGCTCTGGTGAATCACGTCATCTTCTGCAGCAGAATATGCTGGGTTCCTTTTTGGAGCCATGTTGATCTGGAAAGGTACACAAACAGGTTATCAGCATAGTATCTCAGCAATACATGGTACACATTCTATACAGGGAGTATTAAATTGTACTTATTACTGCTTGGTTGTAACTTGATTACAGTGTAGCTATCATTCTAAGTCATTTTGACTAAGCACTTGGCCTTCAGGCCAGTTGTTTTACATTAGGGAGGTTTGTGGCAAGCACTGTGGTGGCAGGACACATATCTTTCATCCATTGAAGTTGGGAACTGCTGATTGAGGGTCCAGTGTACAAGTGTATTAGTTCTGGTATAGGCAGTTGGCCTTCAGACCAGTTATTTAACATTAACAAGGTTTGTGGTCTGCACTCGTGTGTGACAATAGGCTGTACTCTGCCATTCATAGCTGGGGACATCTGGTTTCAGGTTTATAGTGCCTGCATATCTGAGCTGTAACTTACTGACATTGCTACACCTTGTTTGCTGTAGCAAACACTACATCCAGGCCTCCTGGATCTACCTTTGTTTATATGCTTGTTATTTGTTAGCTTGTTATTTCACTGGTATGCTACTTCCACATAATACACAGCTTCTCAACACGTCTGTGACTCACTACTGATATCTGCATTGCTTACTGTACGTACTTCCATGTTACACATGACAGCAAGTGACTGCTTGTCATTGTTGCATTTACTTAATTGTGACACATTGCACTTGGGTTACCTGGCACTTGCTCACTGACGCTTTTATATCAGTCAGCAGTTGTAGGTAATATCAGTACACCCTCACTCCCCACTGGACCTTGTTTTCAATTATTACGGATTTCACAATAGTATTCTAGCATGTCCAGAGGTCAGTTGTCAGTTCCCTCCCCAGTCCAGCTGGTGAGTGTGGTACTCCAGAGACAATGTTAGAACAGCTGCATGTACACAGACAACCCCCTCCTCCTAACAACAAATTCAAACTCATGTGAGTGATGCAACCATATACCAAACTGGAGGCTAGGCTCTGTCTACTCAATACCACCATAACCAGTCAGGTAGCGAGGGAAACCACACTCACTACACTTCCAGTCTCACATAGACCTACCACGACAGCAGAACTAACACATGATCATACATGAACATACTTGTAGGCTCGGACTACAGGTCTGCCTACGCAGCAGAGACCTCCTAAGTAGACACTCAGGCAACCACTACCACGGAAACGTACACGTGCAACACATATAACACAAAGCCAATGTGCTGAACACTCACAGCCATTAACAGTACACAACACACCTCATACACCTGTACTAGGTGCCTCTATCATCAGGCACACTAACATCACATTCACCAGGCTTAACGAGGTGAGGGTAACGGTGTGCAGCCTGTCGGGCACTATGACCTGCCACATAACACAAACACTCAGGTAACCCCAAGGCAAGTACAGGTATGACTCAGTCAATGTCCATGCTGGTGTGTATGACCTGACACATACCTCCCTGGACTACATGACATGAGACAGTACAGAGCTCTCTGAGCACGTAGCCCAAGACAGTTTGACCCTGACCTTGAGTAGCACCCTACCCTCACCAAGAACAATGCCACAATATCAAGGCACGATGATCCCTTCCATCAATTGACTGACATACTGGTGTCATTCACAGGTGTGCCAATGCCTGCCATCTTGGGGTGGTATGCTTTGCTAGGGCCAGCTTGCACCTGTCACCCCTGTCCTATTGGAATTTGGCGGAGACTCTTGCTACACCCATAGTGCCTGTATTGGGCAAGGCTCATAAGGCAAACCCACATCCATTTGTATCACAAAGGATGAGGAAGTAAGAGTGATGCTACTCAACACCGGAAGTCTAGACCTCAGGATGCACGCACTCAAAACCCTACTTAGCATTCTGGACATCGATATCTGTGCAGTAACATGAACCTGTTTCAGGTTTCACAGGAGCACACCAGTACTACCAAGTTATAGCTGTTACCATTCTTGTTGGCCCCAACACTTGAACAAGGGAGGGGGAGTATCAGTATTCAATGCAGATTCCCATGCCTCCACATTGGTGGCAAAGTACAACATAGGTGTTAGGCCATTGAGTACAGAAGACGTAGTTGGGGACCTGGGGAAGAAACATGGTAGCGGTCTGTCATTTGTCAACCACATGGCCAACGTGGATTGAACGACATGTTATATAGCCCAGCTAATCATGAGGGATTCACATGTATGGCAGGGGAGGTCATTGTGCCTCTTTACTCATCCATCATCAGGCCTATAATTGCGTACAATGCACCTTTTGGGATGTACCTAACCAGACACCTACAGCAACTGGTACAGGACAACAGTACCTCATCAAGGGGATGCAATGGCTCACACAGATGTCATATGCTGCCCAGGTAAAGTAAATCCAGCTGGACTCAGTGGCATACTGCCTGTTCAGAGGCAATCTGTGCATGCCATATACAGCCATGTCCTACCCAGCAGTAATGAACATGCTGCACCTCAGGCAATCAGAGTCCCATACAGCCACATGCTCAGGAGAGCTGGACCTCAGCACTGACATACATGGACATGCTGGAGGGGCATATTCCTAACCGAGAGGCTCCCTTCACTCTGTAATGAGCTCACACTACAGGTTAGGCAGAGTCCCTCATTGACTCTCTTCCATAGGAATCTGGATGAGTGGATGGAGATCATAGTTGTACCCCAGGTATCACTTCTATGTCACTGTTAGACAGAGGCACAGTATACTAACGTCGGACAAGGGCATAGCAGCATAACTTGTAATTGGGTGGCGAAAGACAAACACATTCTACTAGGCTTACCAATGCCTTAGGGCAAATAGCCTAGTATGAACCTATGAACATGTGTGCACTGCTATAGTACTTCTGCCATATGTTGCATGTGTGTGTGTTGTGGGGGATGCACAGGTAATGGCCGGATATTTCTGCACAGGCGACACGTCTGACACATTCTGGGTGTTCATCCCTGCATACTGGATGTGTGTTGCCATCCAACCCTGTGATGTGGACACACATTACTCAGCCTGGATATACATATCCGAACAACACCACAAGCACAGTACACTACCTTGCTATGTATGCATGTAATTACACAGTTATTCACTAGTTATGACAGTGATGCTATCCATGCAGCCCATTGGGCCAGTGGAAGCCACAACACACACCGCCAGCACCTTTGCATATGCTTACCACAGACATCCCACATACTGCATGTACTGTGCACACACATATCTAACCCAGAACAACTGCACACCACTTATTAATCCTGTCCAGTGGACTACAGATACAGGCATATTGTATAACAATAGTAGGAGGCTACTGCAGCACAGGGCAGATTCACATGACGGCAAGGCATCTGTGGTCAGCAGTGTTAAGATGCTTCACATTCACCAAATGCACAGATATTGGCAACATTGTTGCAGACAGTTTAGGTGCAGGTACCTCTCCCATTCTGCTACACATGTGGTATTAGTTATCCCAGATGACTGTAACCTCCCTATCCTCTCACATGTCCAGGTGAGAGCCACCCTCATCATTGCAGAACACATAGCATCACTGTTGCGAAATGGTATCCCTGGATGTGTGCTACAGTCACCCCTGGAGGACATAGCACCACATGACAGACTGATATTAATCCCTGGCCATACTACGGGATATGTACCTGAACAGTGCCATACATACACAGTGGTCCCACACCAATGAGGAGTAACCTCTACTGACCCTGGTAACTACTGCATCATATGCACAACTGGCCTTGTGTTCTCATCTATAGAAGTTTTAAGTATGGGCAACATGTACAGCAATATTACATATGTGTATATTTCAGGACTATGTACACACAACCTATCTCATGGACATACCTATAGATAGTGAACTATGATACATTTGGAGGTGTCACAGTAAACACAGTATTGACCTGCTACTTTGCATTACCTTTGTTTGTGGCAGCTGTTGCTGTATCAGCAATGCTGCTTGCTGCTTGCAGTTTTCTGCTGCTGCTGCTGGTTTTGCTGCTGTCAGTCTGTTTATTTTCGTATTTCTGTTTCTCTCTCTCTCTCTCTCTTTCTCAGGTTTGTACAATGATTGTATTGCATATGTGGAGTGTGGGTACTGAATGCTTTTGTAGGTATCTGCATAGGCCCATGTGATGGCCTCTGCACCAATTGTAAGGCAGCATTGGCTAATTGCATACAGCCAGTTGTGTACTGATTGCATGTCTCACTGTGATTTCAGGACAGTGCTATAAAAAGGTATGTGAGATAGGCGTTGCCCTTTCAGATTGTAAGGGCGTGGACCATGCTGGTATGCTGTTGGAAAATGTTCTGTGAGTGTGAAGGTTAGTACATCTCTCATGCTTCATGCTGTGTTGTGAATTCAGGTTGCTGCATTTCTCACACCTGTTCCCTGTAGTGAGTGTGTATGCATACTGACACCCACAACTATATTTATTATGTATTGCTATATATACATATGTGTACATATACATACTGTCATATATGTACATTAGCTGACAATATTGGGTACAAGCTAACAATTTTCAGGGCTGTTTCTGTTAACACACACTAGTATGGGAATCCAGTAATTGGGACAGTGAAGGTCTGTCTGACATGCTTAGGGTAGTACACATACTATATTGCCTTTATCTTCATTCCTACTATTACATGTTCCACTTATTTAGCACTATATTCCTGTATGAGAGTCATGTCTTGCTGGTAGGTCGTACAGACTAGTGTTACAATGGTCTTGTGGTAGGGCCTACTAGTATGCTTGTATTTTGCTTTCAAATTGAGTACAGGGTCTATCAATCAAAGTGCTGGAGGCACCTTCCAGCAGTTAAAGGGGTTAGTAGGTCTCACAGGAGTCAGGCTGTGTTGCAGATTCTGGATGCTGCATTTATCTTCACTGTCTCCTGTAGTGAGTGTGTATGGATACTGACACCTACGACTATATTTCATATGTATTACTATATATTTATATATATGTAAGTGTACATTTACATACCTTCTTATGTGTACATTACCTTACATTATTATGTACAAGCGAACAATTAGTAGGGCTGTTTCTGTTAACACTGAACTAGTGTGGGAATCCAGTACTTTGGCCATTAAAACTCTACCTGAAATGCATTGGGTAGTACACCTCCTATATTGCCTTTATATTGATTCCTACTATTACATGTTATATTTATTTTAGCACGATGATCTCATGTGGTAGTCATGGCTTAGTGATAGGTCATATAGACTAATGTTACCAAGGTCCTGGGTTTGAGACTGGCAGTGGGAATTTATTTTTCTTTCCAAACCTTCCAGATGAGTACAGGACCTGTCAATCAAAGTGCTAAAGCCACCTTTAAGCAGTTAAAAGGGTTAGTGGGTCTCAGAGGGGTCAGGCTGTGTTGCAGATTCTGGCTGCTGCGTTTATCTTTACTGTCTCCTGTAGTGAGTGTGTATGGATACTGACACCTACGACTATATTTCTATGTATTACTATATATTTATATATATGTATGTGTACATTTACATATCTTCTTATGTGTACATTACCTTACATTATTATGTACAAGCGAACAATTAGTAGGGCTGTTTCTGTTAACACTGAACTAGTGTGGGAATCCAGTAATTTGGACATTAAAACTCTACCTGAGATGTATTAGGTAGTACACCTCCTATATTGCCTTTATATTGATTCCTACTATTACATGTTATATTTATTTTAGCACTATGTTCTTGTATGTTACCAAGGTCCTGGGTTCGAGACTAGCAGTGAGAATTTATTTTTCTTTCCAGACTTTCAAAATGAGTACAGGACCTGTCAATCAAAGTGCCATAAAGGCACTTTTAAGTACTTAAAACCAGGTCTGCGCTCGTTTGCGCGGATCTCACGCATGCGCACTTGCGTTTAGCTACGCGCACACAAGCGCACACCCGCGCTATTTTCTTTGAAAGAAAAGAAAAAGGGGTGACAGGAAAGTGGTGAAAAAGGGGTCACAAAGAGGGTAAGACAGTAGGGAAACAAGCGTGGGATTTGCAGGAGGGATGTAGGTAAGGCCCATAGATGCCCATGTCTTTAGCAGCAACAGCTATGCATTTCCATGTATTTTGGTGAGACATTTGAAACCTTCCACCCCTGAGAGAGGTGTCAGGACAACATTAATGTTTGTTGTAGAGCCAATTGTAATTAACAGTTTCAATGTCAAGCGGACATGTGTGCGACATGGACAGCTATGTATGGGGCGTAATTTTTTTTTGGGTACAGAGTGCCCTTTTTTTCAGGGAGAGTGGTATGTCAGGTGAAGGAAGTCGGTATAGCTGGGGAGGTAGGTTGGGTAGGTTAACAGACAAGACAGATGACGATATAGGGCGTGTATGACACACGTGGGGGTTACACAATTGACGGGACGGAGGTTGGGATATCCAAGATGCATGAGCCCACAGATGGCAACAGTGGAACTGATATCCCCACCCATAGGCAGTTGCCACTGTTGCTTCACAGCCCAGGATGGGCTGTGCTGGGGCTGTGTAGGCGGGCAACGGCGGGGCCGTTAGCTGTGCCACACGAGCCTCGAGCTGGCGTAGGGGCCCAAGAACGGAGTCTTGGATCTCCCTTCGCACCACAGACCGGACACCTTGGAGGGTGAGTGGACGAACTCCTCCGGCCACGCTTGCAGAGGGGGGACGGGCCCCATCCCCTGCAGCGCTTCCACCCGAAGGTGGCACAGGGCCACCGGAGGAGGGTCCGGAATGGGCACTAGTGCCAGGTGCAGTCGCCAGCTGAGGTGGGAAAGGTGGGTCCGCTGGGACCTGCCTTCCCAAGCGTTCTAGGTTTGTGAGTAGTTATGTTAGTTTGGGTTAGTGGCATATTATTCCATTCAGATTAGTTGTAACAGCATGCATTGGTATTCCCATTAAACAAACACCCAGATATTAACACCATTGAACAAGGGGCATATCAATATCACATGCATTATTTGAACGGAAATACACAATCAAACAAAATGCAGGGTTGATTAATGGCAACAGGCCATCAGATTTTCAGGTATGAACAGGGCACATGCATGAACAGACATGCATATATGTTTGGAACGGACAAATGTCCATGGTTAATGAAATGTTCACATACCAATATTTATTGGGTGTTGTTATATGGAATTATAGGGTTGGGTGGAGATAGAAAGTGATGACACATTCATAAGTTACACATTGATATACATTTGTAATAGGTACACAATTAAGTTGAGGCTGATGTTTCAAAATGATTTTTATTTGACTGTCATGCTACACCTGTTACAAATACATCACTATCCTACTTATTTTTAATTTGATCATATACATCATCCTGCTACACTTTGATGACAGGACAGGGGACAACTATGGCTGTTTAGTCTGTCAGATAATCATTCATTCTATCTGCAAATTGTTTACTGTTATCACCATATACAGATTTTGGCCTTGACATTCCAGATTCAGACACACTGAAATCAGTTTGGCATGTTAATTTGTACTTCACACATGCATTTAGTTCTGTGGAAACACACTGGGGCTAATATATTCAGGGGTTATTACTACTTTATTTATTCATACATGACCCTTTCTGTCACTCTCACACATCCTGCAACTTCACAGTTCATGTTGGTACTTCTAGGCTTTGTTCACATATTAAACCTGTGGTGATTCAAACACTTTCCAACAGCCTCACTTCTGTCATGATTCAGCATTTCAACAGGGGATAAATCACACATGTGACTACCTCAGATTCTGAAGCTGTACTCTGGAGACTACTGCAGGTTATACTACATTTAATTAATGGTGGGACATCTGTATTACAGCACTATTTATTTCTATAAATTATTTTTCCAGTCACACTTGCATACTGATGAACTTGTTGCAGACATACCTGCAAACTTTCAATTCTTGCTTGCACATTAGATTACTTTTAATCAATACACTGCAGTGTTCTGATACATGCTACACTATAATATTTATTTACAAGTACTAGATGGGGTTACTAACCTGCATGGTGGCGCAGCTGTGCCAGTCTATGGTCATGCTTCTCACGGTTCGCAGAGCGGACACCTGCAACTGTAATACAAAGGAAGTAATACTGGACTACACATCTCCATGGTATCAGCTAGTTGAAATCCTTACATACATGAGTAATATGTAACTTACTCAGTAGTGGGGCGTTGGGCATATCCCGGGCCTCCTGGATCCATTGGGTCAACTGGTCTTGCTTACGCCGCTTCAGGTCCGCATGGTGGTGACGGACCTGCTCACCAGTGCGTGGAATGCCAGTAGCACTGGTCAGATCATGAGCCAACTGGTCCCATGCCTCCACCCTGTACGCTCCCCATGAGACCTGGCCCTGCATGAGTTGGGCCTCGTGATGATGGACAAGGAGCCAGACCATGTATCTGGACTCCTCAACGCCCCAACGCTGTGCTCGAAAGCAATGTCCCTCACCTACTCCATTCATTCTGACTGCAGGTCTGTTCTACAATCGGTTATGGTGTGTATTCCCGCCTATGGGGCTTATATATGCTGCTTTTCCCGCACATTTCTCTGATTGGCCATTTTGGAATTGTATCTACTTCACTGAAAATGCTTTATCATGCTCCATTCTGTATTTTATCCCATATATATGCTATTTCTGCCTTTCTAGGTATTGCTGTCATGGCTTAGTGGTTTAGTACATTGACTCTAGTGCATGGTATCCTGGGTTCGAATCTTACCACTGATTTTTAATTTTCATGACAGAAATGAGTTGAGGACCTGTCAATCAAACATGCCATAAGCACTTTTAAGCACTGGCAGTTAGCTTGTGGGAGCGGCGCGCAAACGGTGTGCGCTGGGATAAACCTTAATTGGCTAGTGACACACATGTTGAGCTAAGCACAGCTAGTTGCAAACAGTTTCAGCATGTTAAACCGGTGCTTAGCAACGGGCATACTGATTGCAGCTTTTTAAACACTACGCAGCTACGGGCACTGTGTCTCACAGCAGCTTAGCTATCAGTACATTTCTAATTATTTTTATTATTGTGTTACTTCAATATGTATGCTCCATTTCATTCCATTTTACAAAAGGGTATACTTTTACATTTGGACAATACTGTCAGGGGCTTTTTTAGTGCTTATTTACAAAAAAAAAGGTTGTTGTGTGGGCTCGAACCCTGCCTGCCTACTCTTAAGCCAGCAACTCTACCACTAAGCTATTTCTTCTTGGCTTACTTTGCATATGTAGTTCTCATATCCTTTTCCACTGATTGCTAACTGCAGTTGCGCTAGTAGAACACCCGCGCACACGAGCGCACACAGTAGCACACATTTACGGGGGTTAAAAAAAATAAAACAGTTTTTATTTTCATTTTATAGCCTCTGTTCACTTTGTACACTGATGGTCTGTGGGGGAATGTGTTGTGTAGTGTGTTTGTTTACATTTCCATGGCTTCTCTCGTGGCTGTTTACTTTCAGCCATTATACACTTACGGGGGCGTGTCCGCATGCAGGGCTTAGCCTACAGACACGCCCCCTACTCTCTTACACGGACCATGTAAGAGTTACAGTGTGATTCAGCATGCCTCATGCGCCTCATGCATATGCATGACATGCTGACATCACACCGTTTAACTGCAGCCTCCGTGTAAGAGTTATAACTCTTACACGGAGGCTTCCTGAATCTGGCCCATTGTTTAACAGTGGAGAGATTGTAAAGTTTTAAATAGCTTTGAAATAGTCTCTATACATTGATGAAATGTTCAGGTTCAATATGAAAGATATGGAAATTGCTTTGATTGATGGATTGTCTCTATGTGAGGTGCTTTTATGGTAGTTAGATATGAAGCTTTCTCTGTGTAAACAACTAGAGTTCAGTTGGAATTCCTGCCTAAACAAGAGAACAGAGCTGTTCATGTTCAGAGGCTCTGACTGACAGGCAACTTTAGAATGTTAATTTGAATAAAAGATGGAACCTTTTAAATATGCATTAGCTCAAATTTCACTGCAACTGAAGTTAGACATATGTACTGGCATTGAAGAAGGGAAACAATTATAATGTTACACATACTGTGAAATACCTTTGGATACATTTTTAAGTAAATATATTTGAAATCAAGCATTTGAAGTTTGATAGTAGTTGTCACTGTCTAATCAGACTAAAATAGACAAGTCTTTGTGGGTTTGCAGCTTTATTATGTAAAAACACATCAGGATTGAGGCTTAATAACTTTAACTTAGATAAACTTATAAACAAACTATTACAGTCATACATGCTCACTCTCTGGCTGCACTCACAAAATGGCACTGAAGCTAGCACGTGCTGGCTATTTATATGCACATGGCAGCCTTGAAATGCTTCTTAAAGTTGCAACATACACACACACACACTATTCTACATTCTTCTTTGAGAAATAAGTCATGTAATGTTGACAACATTAATTGACATGCAAGCAATACAAATAATTTGTTTTCATACAATTATACAGAACTAAATATATATAATGAGTTATGTCCACGTTGCTGTGTATTTCACACTAGGTCTGGAAATACGATCAAATCATGTGACATAAAAATTAGAATCAGGTCTAGCAACTGGGACTGTCTCTGCTGAATGTTCAACTTTAGGGACATCAGGAACATCATCAGGAATGGAAGTAGAAGTTAAGACACGTTCTGCAGCAGGAACATTGTCTAGATTGTTCTGAGATCTAGAGTCTGTATCACAGGAACAATGCTGCAATATCGATTCTGGTACAAGAAGATGTCTGCGAATTCTCCTGTACTCCACACCCTCAGATTCTATAAAGTAGGATCTTGGCTTAGTACATATACCTGTTACTTGACCAATTTGGTCGAAACCTTTCGCCATTTGTATCTTCACTGTCTCTTCATCTTTCAAAGGATGAAGAAATCTGCTCAATTTATCATAACTGAACTTTTGGAAAGAATGCTTTCTGAATAATTCAGCTCTAATTGTCCTGTTGTTCTTTGCTTTAGGCCTCAACAAACTGGGAACTAATAGGCAATGTTGTTCTGGTTTGCCTAGACAGACGTCTCTGAGCAGATACACTAAGTATATCATCACGGGGTTATGTTTTTGAGATTAAGTAAATTCAAAAAAGACAGTGGTATTATCAGGCTTTGACCTTTCAAGTAATTGCTTTGCACTCTGTATTGCATGTTCAGCTAGATCATTTGACTGTGGATGTTCTGGACTACTAGTAACATGTACAAAGTCCCATTCTCTTGCAAATTTCTGAAACAACTGACTGGTAAATTGGGTACCATTGTCAGAAATAACTTTGTGTGGACTACCATGGACTGAGAAATGATGTTTCAACCTGGTGAAAGCAGCGGATGTTAGGTTAGGTAGCAAATCAATCTCAAACTAGTTCGAATAAGAGTCTGCCAACAATAAGTAATGCTGACTGTTCCACTTGAATATATCAGTGGCTACTGTTGACCAAGGTAGTTCAGGAACTTGACTTAGCTGAAGTGGTTCTTTTTGCAAATGCAACTTAGTACTATTGCATACTGAACAAGAAGAAAGTACTTTATCAATGTCTTTTAATAGAGAAGAACAAAATACTAATTCTCTTGCCCTTCTTTTGGTAGATTCAGAACCTGGGTGACCACAATGCAAAATCTAGATATATTCATGTTGTAAGGAAGCAGGAACAACAATTTTGGGAGCTTTGAAAATAATGCCATCTTCCATCAACATTTCATCTCTGTAAGGAAAATAGGTTTGCACTTCAGGTAGTACACTAGATTGCTTTGATGGACATCCAACATTAATATAGTGGTTGAGCTTTTGCAAAATTGGATGAGTCTTTGTATGATTTCTCAGCTCAAGTCTCGTGGTAGAAAAATGATGCACTTCCATGATGTCAAAGTCAAAATTCTCTGCATGAAGCTGTTCCATTGTATTTCTGGATGATAATGTATCAGGCAGCTAAAATAGTTTGCCTTTTGTACAGACCATTTTGAAGTTGTACTTTTGCAATTTGAGCATCATTCTTTGTAAGCTCACTAGAGCTGAATGCATAGGCTTCTTTAGTAACAAGAGGTTGGTCATCTGTTTCAGTCTGAATAGCTTGACCATAGATATAATAATGAAACTTTGAACATGCACATACTATTGCCAAAAGTTCTTTCTCAGTTTGAGCATATTGCATTTCAGTTTGTGTAAGAGTTCTAGCTGCATAAGCTATGAGTCTGCCTTCTTGAAGAATAACTGCGCCAAAACCAAAATTTGAAGCATCACAAGAAAAAGTTACTGGTTTATTGACATCATGGTATCTTTATGTAGGTGGGGTGTCAATTTTCTGCTTAAGGTCTTCAAATGCCTTTTGGTGCTGTTCCAACCAAGACTATGTAACATTTTTGTGCATCAGCTCTCTCAAAGGTACTGTAAACTCACTGTAGTCTGGTATAAACTTGCCTAAATAGTTGACCATGCCAAGAAAATGTTGCAGAGCCTAAACATTGTCTGGTGCTGGTATCTCAAGAGTGGCTGCTTGCTTGGATGGGTCTGGTCTCAAGCCAGTGCTAGGAAATAAATGACCGACATATGTAACTTCTGGTAGTCTGACTTTGCACTTCAGAGGACTGAGCTTTAAGTTCACTTCACATGCTCTGTCTAGAACTTTCTTAAGGTTTCTGTCATGCTCTGCTTCACCATTGCCTCCAACTAATAAATCGACTATTATGGCGCAAGAATAACCTGAATAAATGTGCTTCATTGCACTCTGGAATACTTCACCTGCAGAATTTATTCCAAATGGCATCCTGAGAAATCTATATCTGCCAAATGGAGTACTGAAAGTAGTCAGTAATGAGGATTTGTGATCAAGCATCACTTGCCAAATTGAACTTTTTGTATCCAAGACAGAAAAAACAGTTGCATTTGGTATTAGGGCTGCGACTTCCTCGAATGTATGCATTGGATGATGCAGTCCTTTAATGCTTTGTTCAAATCTCTTGGGTCAATACATATTCTGATTTTATAACTGTGGACAGCAAACAACAAACCAAAATGGATACACACCAGTAGAAGAAAAAACAAGGTACTCCAAAAACACAGATTTATTAAGAACATACAGTTGAGCGCTTTCATCTGTTACATCAACCAGACTACATCAGAACAACTCCCTTTCTTAACACTTCTCTTTTATACTCCCCCAAATTGATCAATTACTCAGTTTTAATTCATTCCATTTAAAAACACACGTACACTAAATATGTAAAAACAAATATATGTATATATATATATATATATATATATATATATATATATATATATATATATATATATATATATACATATATATATATATATATATATATATATATATCTAGGAAAACTGTTAATACACTAATATACCTGATATAAATGTAATATAAATAGTTATACACTTAAATGACGCATACAACAATCTATAAAAAACAATCTATAAAAAACAACCATATTTTTTCATCTTCAATATACTCGATAAACTAGTATATTCATTTAAACCTGGGAAAATGGTGGTATTCAACCTCAGCTGCCAACATAATTCACATGCATCTAAATGTTCAGGCGTAACCCTACCTTGTACATCATTAATAATATGTTGAATAACCAAGAACCAAAACTTGTGACTACTATGTTTCTCTATATGTCTACTCAGTGCATTAGTTTTCACCCCTTTAGCTATATCAGAGGTGTGTTCATATATTATTGTTTTAAATGCCCTGGCGGTTTTACCCACATAAAATATAGGGCAGTCTAATCACTTAGCTAAATGCACCACATTCTTAGAACAACAATTATAATGCAAATTAATATATATTTTGTAACCATTCAACATAAAAAGGTGATTCGTTTCAAATAAATATGTACATTGGTTATACCTCCCACACTTTAAATGACCTTTTTTTGGTTTAAATACATGTCCTTCAAGTGTGTACCATTCCTTTCCAGTAGATTTTTAAAATTAAGATCTCTTTTAAATGTAAAGGCTGGTACATTCCCAAACCTACTTAACAAATCCTGATCAGCAGTCAGTACAGCCCAGTTTTTCTTTATAATTGCACATACACTTGTAGTGTCCTTGTTGTATGTGCAAATAAAAGAAAATCTACCATTGGTAGTCCTAGAAAGTACAGCACTTGTACTCACTGGTGCTAAACATTCCATTTCCGTCCTTCTTAGAATGGGTAAATAAATATTATTGTTATTGTTTGCACATTTTATTCATTTACTTTAATATAATCTTGCAAATGGGGAATAGAAGGGTCTCAAAGTACATCACTCTTAAGGTGGGAGACTGTATATGTTAAATAACAAGTTAAGATGTGAAATAATTGTTCTACTATTATAAATTAACAATGCTTTAATTAATACAGGTTATCTTTATTTTACTGTTAATGACATCATATTTGATTGTAGCAGAGTAGATTGTGTTTTTTTAGCCAGAGTATTGGATGGATGTGTTTGCTTGGATGGTTAGACTATTCAAGCAAGGAGTGTTAGACTCCATGGGGGGGGGGGGGGGGGGTAAGATGGCTTTTAAAAGCAAATGTTTATTGCTAATTATATTTTTTATTTTTTCCAGTGTTCAAAATAGTAACTATTTTATATCTAATCAAACCTTCAAATGTTAATGTTCATATGATGATTACTAAGCAGTTCTTTAATAACAGATTGTCATTATCTATGAGAAGTACATGTATATTTGATAAGTAGGACAAATGGCATTTATTAACTGTATTTCCATAAATGTCAATGGATTAAATAATGGATGTAAGAGGGGTAACTTAAACAGATATTTGAAGTTGTTTAATTCTCAAGTTATTTGTTTTACAGGAAACACACTTATTAACAGACATAGACAGGTTAATGCTAAAAACTACATTATATTATCCAGTTCACAATATAATAAAAAAAATGGGGGGGGGGGGGTTGCTGTATTATGGAGAAATTCACTGCCTATCCCTATGGTTATAGAAACGGGTGTATATCACAACATCGAATGATGAATACATTGAATGAGATAACATCGAAATGACTTAATCGAACATCACAACATCGAAATGGGGAAAAAAACAAACAAAAAAAAAAACAAACATGTGGAGTGTGGATGACAAATTGCTCCATGCAGGGGGGGTAAGACCCCCTGCACCCCCCACACCCCCTGCCACTTAAACGTACCACTTCGGAGATCGCAGTTCAGTGCACTACAGTGCAGAAATGGAAGATTTCCATTTCCTACACTGTAGTGCAAACTTGGAGTTGGTATATTTAAGTAGAAGGGTGTGTGGGGGGTGCAGGGGGCTTGCCCCCTTGCCTACACCCTTAATCTTGTATGGCACTATTGGAGACTGCCATTGACATTGTTTTGATGTTTTCAGTCTTCAATGAAACCTGTTCGATGTTTTCACATTCGATGTATTCATCATTCGATGTGATATAAACCCTATAGAAACCTAGCAAGATTATAAAGGTATGCTTTGTACTGTAACTATAAAGTATACTAACAGGATATTAACTCTTATTAACTTGTATTGGATTCCTGGAATAGGAATTAAAACAGTTGAGCAAGTAATTCAAAACTCAAAAAGCAATATCATTCTAGCAGGAGACTTGTAAATTGTTACCAAGTGATACTCACACAATATGTAAAAGGAGAATACAGTCATCTGCAAAGGCATTGTTAAAATTTACTGAATTGTTTCATGTTAGAGACATAAATGAATTTTCAGAACCAAATTCATTATTTTTTGCACATTATTCCCATAGACATGGAACGCAGTCCAGAATTGACAGTTTATTTCTTTAACGACCTGATTTATACACTAGGCAAAGTCAAAACAGTAACCTGTCTGCTTTCAGATCACAATGCAATTACTTTTGGGCTGTTTTTGAAATCTAATAATAGTGTTAAAATCAGATTATCAGCATATATAACTTGTTTAAAAGGATTTAAGGACTTTTTAATTAAAGAAATCCTTTCCTTTATATAAATTAATAATATAGAACATACTTCAGAAATGTATTTATGGGATGCACTAAAATCATATATTTTTGATAGAATCACTAATTGGCTGTGAAATTAAAAAAAAACAATGGGACAAAGAATTACATGGGATACAAGAAAAACTTGATAAGTTAAAATGATAAAATCAGACAAATAAAAATAATGAGAAGTTTAAGATGATTGACTTCTTTATTAACCCAAAAGTTATGCACAATTTAACCACAAAAATAAAATTACTCAGTAAGTCCAATCACATAAAAGAAATCTACTCACATAGGAAGAAAAGAAAAGTAACAGAAACAGGAGATATTCTAAAGGAATTCAGAGATTATTATAACAAAATCAATCAAAATAAATAATTACAATATATATATATATATATATATATATATATATATATATATATATATATATAAACAAAGCCAAAAGGTGGAAGAAAGAGCTCAAAGTCAAGGATAAAGTCAACCTCTTTAATGAAGTAAACGCTACAACTTTTCACACGTTTTCATCTCCAGACTTCATCAGAAATACAAATAACATTTCCTCAACTGTCTTAAATAATCCAGTTAATTAAAAACCTACCAGTCAGTGTCTAAGCTTCATAAATATTAAGACATAAACATAAGACATTCAAGATAAAACCTTAATTACTTAAAAAATATACTGAATTACATATAAAATATTAATACACATTGTTAATATTACTTATACCAATATAAATACATATAGAAATTATAGATAAAAAATGTATGTGAACAAACAATTCTCATAGCTTGTATGTGTATTATCTAAGGCAATATCACCATCTACTGGCCAATATATAATACCAAAACCACACAGACACAGTGTGCTACAAATTGTATTAACCTGGTTTAATACCATTACAGTTTTGCTGCCCTGAGTTTTAATAAAGGAACTATAGATAAATGTTCATTCAAACCAGGATGTCTGCTAGCATCCAGGGTAACCTGCCAAAACAATCCATGGTATTCAAGGCGAGTTTCCCAAGGACCCCCCCTCTAATACCCATCGGGATACTCTCAAGGACAAAAAAGTAGGACCTAGTACGACAATCTGTATTAGTGAGTTTAAAAAGTGCATTTTTCACATTCCTTGTCCTTATGTCATATATATGTTCATAAATACATCTTCTTAACCTTCGCTCGGTCTTCCCAGTATAGAATGAACCACATTGGTTATATTCTGTGAGATATACAACCCTCTCACTATTACAATTGTAATAATCACTCGCCACCAAGTTCCTACCCCTAATAGCAAAATTAATACTTTCTTTGTTAGAAATAAATTCACATTGTTGACAACTTCCACATTTAAAGGTACCTTTTCCTTTTCTACTAGAACTTCTCCTATCCCCCTTTTGAGACTCCAAAAAACTTTTAAGATTTCTACCCTTTTTATATATAAATTTTAAGGGTCCTGTCTTTGAAAAGGGAAGGTCTGTAAATTCCAGAAAACTTTCCCATTCCACTTTCAGAATGTTATTCAAGTCAGTATTATCTGTGTTAAACTCAGTAATAAATGCTTTAGTCATATCCACATTGTTCACCACATTTATATTCTTTTCAGTCCGTGCATTAATATTTTCACCTAAAATGGGGCAAAATTTTCCTTCCCTGAAAGCAAGGACTTCAGCTTTAATATTTTGAATCAGCTCTCTTAGATAACCCCTCTCCTGAAAGGACAATTGAAGAAAATCACATTCATCACCAAAGTCTGAGTCCTGTGAGGTCATTCTACTTGCCCGGATAAATTGTCCTTTCACAATACTCTTTTTTTTGAAAGAAAGGGTGTGGACTAGTATAATGCAGGAAAGAATTAGAATGTGTGTTTTTATGATACACTTTAGATTTAATACCTCCATTATCCATTTTTTCTAGTGTAACATCTAAAAAATGTAAGGTATCCCTGGACATAGTATAAGTGAATTTAAAAAAATCAGTAGTAGACTCAATATAATTCAAAAACACATGAAGCCTAGATTCCGTATCCACCCAAAAAATACAGATATCACCTAGGAACCTAACATATTTCACCCAACAGTCGCTTTAATCAGACTGAAGTATATAAATTTTTTCCCACTATGCCAAAACTATATTAGCATAAGTGGGGGCACAGTGTGTACCCATTGCCACACCCTTAATTTGGTGAAAAATTTCACCACCAAAAAATATAAAATTATTTTTGAGGACAGATTCCATCAATGTTGTAATCACATGTAGGTCATGTGAAGAAATTTTAAAATCTTCAGTCAAAATTGCCTCTAACCTACTAAGTCCCATTAAGTGAGGAATAACAGAGAAAAGATCCTTGATATATATGGTCACAAAAATAATGTTTCCAAAATTACAATTCCCATCTATATTTTTAAGAAATTCCCAAGAATCTTTCAATATCTGACTACTAGACAACCAAATAGATTTGAGCTTAACATCCAGATATTTTGCTAGAGGTGCTGTTTTTGACCCTTCCATTGACACTATAGGCCTCAGAGGTGGGTCACTCAGATCCTTGTGTACCTTTGGAATTCCAAATATGGTGAGAATAATAGGTCTATCGTTACTAAGAAAGTGATGTGTCCATAGTAATGAGACCCTCCATCAAAAGGTCATACAAAACCATATCTATGTTCTTATAGGTGATATTAATTTCATTTTTGAAACCCTAGTATAGGTGCCAAGGTCACCTAGAAGGTTAAACAGTTTTCCTTCATATATAAGGGAACTCATAATAACAGCACACCCTCCCTTGTCTGGCTTCATAACTCGTATACTATGATCTAATTTTAACTTATCCCATTTATCTTTGTTCATATTAAATGCCCTACCCCTAGCATCATTGTAAAAGTGTCTTATTTCCTTCTCAACTTTAGACTCAAAATTCTTTAATTGGGGGTGTATGGGAGGGTTAAAAAGACTTTTCTGTTTAAGATTTTGTATTCCAGAACTTGTATTTTGATCACAAAACATAATTTCCAAGTTCATTTTTCTTGTAAATAATTTTAAATCAAGGATGTATATAGAAATATCACTCTTAACATGGGGCACAAATTTAAACCCTTTAGATAAATGTTTAAAAACCACAGCTGTTAATTCAAAGTCTGAATAATTAAATATATTAAAATTTTCATAACTATGTTTAAAACATTCTGAAAAAAGTACCATCACTCTGTAAACCATTGTTCATACCAGAAGTACCTAAAACCTCCCACTGCTACCCCGTCCCATACCCCACTTTGCTTCCACCCCATAATTCTGAAAATATTGAGGGGGTTCTTGATTCATAATCCTCTCGGACCTGCAAAATGGGGGAAAGTGTAAAGGGCCATTAGGTGAAACTTCCATTCCATTAAAACCATCCCCAATAGCATAAGATTGTATATTGACCCACCCACTATTGTCATGTCCACCCCTGACATAACCCATTCCCACATTCCTTTTTGGGTCTGGGTAGCAAGTTTTATTTTGGTATTTCAACAAATCCCTTTCTAATTTCCTCATTTTCCTACTAATATTAACCTCACATTTCTCTTCCACATTACTAAGTACAGCAAAATATTTATTCTTCTCAGCATCCACTGTGAACATTAAGTCAGAGGAAATATTCTTATTCGATACTTCAATTTCAGCACGTAATTCCCCAAGAGTAATCTCATTTTGTTTAATGGTGACCCTCACAATATCCAACCCACACTTGTTTAAAATCTCAAGTAAATCATTATAACAGTCAGTACCTTTCACAATATTATTAGGGTATTTTGAGAATAAACTGTCTGATGTCCAAATGAAAGTAATTGACAAGCCGATCTCTATGCCTGATCTTCAAACTCAAATTTCTAAACTGCAACCTAATGAAGCGCCAACTAATGATGGGATTATATCTGAACTTTATAAGCTTTTACCCAAAGAAGCCCTAGATATACTATGCAAGTTTTTTTCTATAGTCAAGGACAAGCTAAAGTTATTACTTCCTGGAAATATACCCTTATCTTTCCAATTTTAAAAATTGACAAAGATCTTATTGAATGCTCTTCATGCAAGCCGATTTCACTTTAAATGTAGAATATAAAATGTTCATGACAATTCATGCTAATAGATTAAAATATATTCTACCCTCCATGATTGATGATCAAACCAGCTTTATCTTAAATAGAAATATGTATGATAATATTAAAAGAATAATCGCAATAATTCACTATGCAAATAAAACAAAAGAGAACTTAACATTAATGAGTCTTGATATTAATAGTGCTTTTGGTTCAGTAAACTGGACATATGTGTTGCTGGTTGTAGAAGAATATAATTTCTCAAGTAACTTCACACATCTTATTAATCTTCTTTATAATGATTGTTTTGCATATGGTAAAATAGGTACTTTTACTTTTGATTCTATACAAATTTTGAAAGGAACCAAACAAGGATGTCCTCTTTCACCTCTGCTTTTTACGCTAATTATGGAACCATTTGCTAATTTTCTCAGATCAAATATAGCTATAAAAGGTATTAATATAAATGAGAATTTAACGTCTAATATTCAACTGTTTGTTGATGACATCCTACTGATATTAAATGACAATGATAATACTCTATCTGCAGTTTTCTTAGCAATGAATTTATTTCAAAGAAAATCTGGTTTTACATTTAAAAATGACAAAACAAAGATCTTACCTATAAATACAAATAAGAATAGAAGCAAAAATAAATTCATTAAATATATTGTCAAAGAGAAGAAAATTAATTATTTAGAAATAATTATAACAGATAACATTAACGATATAATCAATCATAATTATACTTACAGTATAAACAATATAAAAAATCTAATAGACAAATGGAATAACAATTTCTTCACAATGGAAAATAAGTTATTTATAATCAAAATTATTATCTTACCAAAAATCTTATATATTATACAATCACTATCATTACACCTCCCCCCACAAAGAGTTGTATTAAAGAATTTAACACTTTAATTTTGGGATTTCTCTGGTATCCCAACAAATCAAGAATTACTTTAAACCATCATATGAGAGACTGGGCAGCTGGGGGGATAGGGCTTCCAGATCTAGAATTATATTAATTATCATAAATTAGATAAACAATGTATATTTAGATTAAGAACACACAGCTAGGTGGAAAGAGTTTTTAGGAAATCTTTTTTATAAACTCTAGACATAATAGATATTCTGTTAATTATGTCATACTAAATAACAGTCTACATTGGTTATTAAAGGATTATCTTATAGGAAAAAGTCACCAAACAAGTGGCTCCTATTTAATTTCTACTACATTAAGCACTTTAAAAAAAGTATATATAGAAACCTGCTATATAAAGCATGGATATTCCTTATATTTCTTATGGCATATACCCAAGATAACATTGCCACCTCAAAATTAGAAATAATGATCACATTTAAAGAAAATTCTTCTTCTTCTTCTTTTGGCTTTTTCCCGGTTAGGGGTTGCCACAGCGGATCACCTGTCTGCTCATGATTGGCAGTGATGTTTTTATGGTGTCGAGTTGCCAGCCCGGCACCCAACCTTCCACAGAAGGCACTCATACACACACCTAGGGCCAATTTAGAGTGTTCAATCCACCTACAGCATGTCTTTGGGATGTGGGAGGAAACAGGAGTACGCAGAGGAAACCCACATGACCACAGGGAGGGCATGCAGACTCCATACGGAAGGCACCCCAGCTGAGGATTGAACCAGAGAACCTCTTCCTGTGAGGTGGCAACGCTAACTGCTGCACCACCGTGGCCGCCCCTCACATTTAAAGAAAATAATCTGCTATATTTGGTTTCAGTTAATGAAAGATGAAAAGCTACATTCTGTTGTTTATATTAAGAACAAATATAATTTAGATAATGACATGTGGCTAGGTATACAATCCTGCAGACAACATGTAGAAAGGGAAATTAAGTTAATGCAAGCAAGGATAAGAGATCACATCTGAAAATTAATTGAATATCTGATATTTTTAATGCAACAAAACACATTGGGTCAGGGTCTCTTATCTAAATTATATAGAGTTGTGAGGAAAGAAATAAAAAGTTGCAATGACAATTATTGGAACTACTTTACCCAAATTAATACTAGACCTCTGAGTGATGAAGAAGGTAAAAAATAATTCTAATATCTTCTAAACATACAACTTCATCTCTTAGATAAAATCTCTTTACTTGGAAATGTTTGCATAGCTCTTTCTTCACACCACATAAAATTAAATTATTGTTCAAGCAGAAACAAGTTTGGTGGTGATGTAAACAAGACCTTAAAGTGGACTGGCAACACATTTTTTTTGACTGTACTGTCTTAACACCTTATTGTTATAATGTTAATCTCTTTTTACAGGCTTTCTTGAAGATAAATTTGTTTTATCTAAAATCACTAATCCTTTTTAACACTCCTATTCCTATATGTGTTAAAAAATGAAATATCACATTTTGTGGTCTACACTATCTGGGCGGCCACGGTGGTGCAGTGGTTAGCATTGTTGCCTCACAGCAAGAGGTTCTCGGGTTCAATCCTTGGCTGGAGTGCCTTCTGTGCTGAGTCTGCATGTCCTCCCTGTGGTCACGTGGGTTTCCTCCAGGTGCTCCAGTTTCTTCCCACATCCCAAAGACATGCAGTAGGTGGATTAGACACTCTAAATTGGCCCTAGGTGTGAGTGTGTGTATGTGTGTGCCTTCTGTGGAAGGTTGGGCTGGCAACTCGACACTGTAAAATTTCACTGCCAATCATGAGAGGACAGGTGATCTGCTGTGGCGACCCCTAACTGGGAAAAGCCGAATGAAGAAGTGGTCTACACTATCTATAACGAGAAATGTTATAACTCAGAAATGGAAGAACAAATCTAAACCCTCCTTCCAAGAACTTATAAATATTGCAACTGAAGTCTATCACCTGGAAATCTTTACAATTAAGTCAAGAACAATCAGGATTACCTCTTGCTACAGTGCATGGACAAAACTTAGAGATCTGCTTGATAAGCAAAAATAACTGCATTTTAGATTTAATGTTATGTATAATAACTTGAACGACTTGATGGTTAACGGACACTCCTGTAAGTAGTTGTTTTTTTATTTTGTGTGTGAAGTTTAGTTGTAATTTTTTAATTTATTATGTTTACAAATCTCTGACTGTAAATATTGTGATTATTTTTCAAACTGAAAATCCAATACAAACTTTAAAAATATACAGAGGCCTGGAGAGATCCTGGTATAATAGGCAGGGGGTTAAATCTTATAACTGTTTACTATCACATGTTCATTCGTCTTTTAGACGAACGAACTATGTGCGAAAACCATTTCCCGAAACCGTTAGCGCGATCACCACAATGCTGAAGCTGACATGAGCAAATGGCCTCTGTTGTCAGCTCCAGTATTGCAGTGCAGATTGCACTATAGTGGGAATGGGGAAATGTACCCTTACCCTCACTGTAGTGCAATCTCGGAGTTTGTAGATATAAGTAGGGGGTGTGGGGGGTGCAGGGGGGCTTGCCCCCTGCAAACAGCTGTTGTAGTGTGTTGTTTAGGTAGGAGCATTTCAGTGTAGTTGACATTTTTGACATTCGACTGCACTGAAATGTTCCGTTCGACATTAACATTGTACGGTGTTCAGATTTCCGAACATTTGGTTCAGACATCTGTATTATTGAACAATGTTGAGTCGAACATGTGATAGTAAACCTCTTATAACATCTGTCTGTCTGTCAGAAAACCATGTCAGACAGCAGAGGCTTACACACAGACAATAGTTATGGCACAGTCAGAAGGCCTCCTTTTTCAGGCCTTGTCCTACAAGGTAGGGCATCCATACTCCTTATGACAGGAAAGTGCTGTAAGCCCCTATAAGCCCTTCAAGGTTGTTCTTCATGACATAACCAATATGCATATTTCTGTGGCATCCATGATTGATATGTATCTTGCTGATATTTTTCCTGGCATGTGTTCAAAAATGACATGATGTGAAAGTTTATTATATCATTCATTGCTTACAGGTATTACATGATCCCACAATAATTATGCTTTGTATTGCATGTCTTCATCTGGACATATCTTTATTACTGCAATTGTTTTCATCTCACTGTCCAGCTTAATGGCAGATGAGGACTTTCATAAATCTTTCTGTATGGCATGCTGCCACACCATCAGAAACTGTGAATGGTCCGCTGTTATAACACTTTCTTGTGTGTTGGTGCTGTTGAATTGCTGTTATTGGTCCCTGTAATTCTATGTAAATATGTCCAATATAATAATGTCTGAGATGTTCACAAATCAACAGTGGCAAACTTGAAATCATGACATTTCATCTGATCTGTGTTGTTATTTGTCACTTATGTATGTTGTGTGTTATTAGATTTCCATTTAGCATTTACGTGACTATAAATATTTGCTTGTCTATTACATGTTCATAGCTGATAACCTGCTTTCCTACAGGTGCCCTAACATTTCTTTGCAAAAACATGCCCATTTTTGATATACCTGATATCTATCACAGCTGTAAAGTCCATTTGTTCTTGTGTATACATGCTGAGGTGGAGAATGCAGTAGTGGTGGCTTGCAAACATAAATTCCTTGTATGTACATCTCATATGCAATAACTGCAGTCTGTGAATTCATCCCATAACGTGTCTTCTGTCCTTGATAACTCTTATCTCAACTTAGCATTTTATTCACATGTATATCATACTTTTACTCCCCTTTGTTACACTGCAGCTTTATAACCCATCACATCCTTTGTAGCATGTCTGTTTTTATTTAAGTGCATAACTGCGATATTGTCATTGACATTAATTATCATGACATCCATGTTGTAGGATTTATGTTAGAAATGTTTCTTTGACACTTCAACACATTTCCCTGCGGTATATCAGCACACTTTCACATTTCCCCTTCTATATTAATTAATCATGCAGTACAAACAATTATTATATGTGTACAATGCCCCCATTTCATTTCCCCTCCTTCAGTATTCTTTCACTGTACTTGCCCTTAATATTTCTGGGTTACAACACATGCTCGTATCTTAGCTTTACCTATAAGCAAGGTGTTTTGTTTACAATCTGTGCTCATGCTTGCAAGCAATTTCCATGGCTGTGGACACTACTGCTGGCCATGAAAAGGTAATTGCAAATGTGTAGGTGCAATGAGCAGCTTGCATATTTGATTAGCGCTGCTACTCATCGTGCTAACGTGCTTAATTGTGTAGGCTTACTGAGAAGCCTACATGATTTTTAATGAATCCCAGGGATTACTTTTTTATTTGCATGCTCTGCAGTTTTGTCCTGGAGCAAGTGAATAAGGCTTTTTATTTGTTAATCATTTTAAGTCAACTTTTTCATGTTGACATTTTTCTATTTAATTAATTTTAGGCAGACCTATATGTGTGTGTGTGTGTGTGTGTGTGTGTGTGTGTGTGTGTGTGTGTGTGTGTGTGTGTGTGTGTGTGTGCGTGTGTTTGCGTGTGTGTGTGTGTGTGTGTGTGTGTGTGTGTGTGTGTGTGTGTGTGTGTGTGTGTGTGTGTGTGTGCACTTATATTGGTAACCAATGGACAGCTTTTGGAGCAGTAAGTTAACCTAATCACAATGTTTTTGAAAGAAATCCATCTGGGCATGGGAAGAACATGTAAACTGTATTATACAGAGACCAACACTAAACCAACACCTGAAAGTAAAAAAGAAGCAGCAAACACTGCTTCTAAGGTGAGACAGTTTCTTAGTGTCTTTAATTATTACTAGCAAACAACTCCTTGTTTACAGATCTGATAATGAGTCACATTTTATACAGTAGTTCTTGGACTTGTTATAATTGCACTGGTAGTGAAAACTTTTGCTTGGATTTGTTACGCTGACTGAGTATAATCAGTGTCTGAAATGTTGTTTCATCCCTGTTTTACATTTTGCATTGAGGTCTGTGCCAGCCAAACTGAGCTGTTTATGTCTGCTTTTTGCACATAACCTCCATGACTGGAATGAGAGTCAGGATGTTGTAGTGCATTTTTAGGGTTATTTCTTTTGTCATCTCCTATATCTCATACTCCTCAGAATGGAATTGAAGTGGTCCTGGTTGAGAGTTATTCAGGCCCCTTTTCAGGAGAATCATCTGTCATAAAAGCATCTTCCCCCACAAATACACAGATTTCTACTGCAGTTTTACCTCCATCCAGTAGAAAGGTAACACTTTAGTAGGCATGGAGATCTACTTTTTCCATGAATAGAAAAGCATTTAATAAGTAATCCAGACTCCATAGCAGGCAGCACCAAATAGCAACAGCATTAACAGGTCTGCATGCAGAACAGCTTCAGTAAACAGGTTAATCTGATGTGTTCAGGTTTTAGTAGTATAACCACTTAATCTGTACACTTTGCTCCATCTAGTGACATAATATCTGATGTTACAAGAATGCTATACCCTCTTCTCATGCTAAACCCTTGTTGTTAAACTGCAGTTCTTGGTGCAAGCAGATATTTGCAAATCTAGAAACTATAATCAAACTTATACAGCATTAATAAGCAAGACATTAATGTCTGCATAAGTTTTTATTGTATTTTACTGACAAGATCAGTCAGGACAGACTATCATTCCTTCAGTGAAACTAGAACATGTTCTGCTCTTTTTAGTAAAAGCAGATTCCAATAAATCTAGCAGTCTTTGATGTAGGGTACATCTTTAATGCATAGAATGTCTAGATTGTATATCAAAATTTAAATCTGAGTATTTCACAGACATTTGTATTCCTTCATAACAAGGGTAATCATAGCATCCTCAAGTATTACTTCCAATCATTTGTCAGGAGGTCCTGATAACAAACATGGGGACCTCTACTTTGTTTAGTGAGTCTTTCATCTCTTTTTATTGCTGAACAGACTGAGCCAGTATCTCTGACTACTATCATTATTTAATTTACTGCCTCCTCGTGGATGCATTACCCATGACTGTGGGGCAACACAAAGATCCTGAACAATACCCCAGAAATCCATTTAAATTCATAACTATTGTTCTACATGCATACTTTGTCTCTACATGCAAAATGCTGCAACTTTTTTCTTCAAAATTTTTCTTAGCTCATTGTTTCTTTATGACTTTTGCTTTCAAAACTTGTAAAAACTTATCAGATTTAGATGTCAGCATTTGGTATCCTTTCAATACATAAAAAACAAGTGTAGCATTACAGGAACAACTGGGAATATACAAAAAAGTAAAGCAAACAGCCAAGAACCAGGAACTCATCACTTCATATCCTTAAAGCTTTTTATTCATATAAACAAATGTAAAAACATTGATTGAGCATTTACATCCTTTAATAACCAGGGCTTCATCACAATACTGAATAAAACAATTTAATTCCCTTATATACACTATTAATATACAAATTAGCCCCCTTAACTAAGTAATCTTAAAAGGTCTTGAAGAAACAGTTCCCAAAGTTAATATACAATTCATTAGAAGTACCTAATGAATGTTTTATAAATATATTATTAAAAAGACAAAATCAGTATGTGTTCATTGAAAAAATGAAAATTATAAAAAATTAGTAAACTGTATATGACCTCAAACAACACCTGATCTCATATTTAGCACAGGTTGTATAGAAATGTTTTCATTTATGGCAGGGTCTTGCGGGACATGCAACCTTAGTTGCCACTTAACGTCTCTGGTTTCTATTAGCACTTTGATATCTTCCCTTCTGGGATTTGCTTTTACTTTTTCCAATATACCAAACTTTGTAAACTGCGTACACATTTTTGAATGCTTAAAAAGTGCATTGTTTTCATTTTGTTTCCCTAAATCATAATTATGCTTGTAAATCCTTTTTTAGAGACTTCTCTCCATTTTACCCAGATAAGAGGGAGGACATCCCAAAAACTTTGGAAGGTAGACTACTGCTTTAGTCTGTCAATTTCCCACTTTCAAAGTCACCAGGGGACAGAGGTCATTCTTGAATCTTAAGCTTTTTACCTATAAAATGTAGGAACATTGAGCACACATTCCACATTTTACAATCCCCCTTCTTTAGGAATCATAAAAATCAGAAAATAATTTACCTCCCTCAAAGCATTCCTTTAAAATTTGTCCTGTTTTTGTAGCTGAATAGGTGTTCAGACCCTAACAATTGATATATAACAGGATTAGCTTTAACTATATTCCAATTTCTTTTTGTTATATTTTTAATTTTACCTAATTGAGCTCCATATTCAACCACCAAGGGTCTATCATAATTCTTCCCCTATGTACCTGAACCGTACGTGATAGCCCTAACCCTAAAATGTGGTTTATATTTATCACCTGATTAGGACTGCACATACTCTAGATTATCATTCACTAATTGGGGGGATAGCCTCTAACATCTTCTAAATGTGATGGCATCATGGCTACTCTTATGCACTGCCCCTTAATCAAACTTTTCTTTTGGCTATGGGGATGACAATTAGAAAAGTCCAAATAGGGATTACTAAAAGTAGGCTTCCTTTAAATAGTGAACTTAAAAACATTTTCTGAGTGCATAATAAGTGTATCCAAATAATGTATCTTTTCCTTGTTAAAATGATAAATATACTTTAAAAACTTAAAGTGTGATTAAGATAATTCACAAAATTTGATATATAATTTTCTGGCCCATCTCAAAGGATAAAAAATATTGTCTAAAAACCTAACATATAACTTAATATATCCAAATTAGTCAGACCCAAGAAGAGAATTAAATTCCCAATCTAATATACCAAGTTAGCGTATATAGGGGCACAGGAGGCCTCCATAGCTACTCCTTTAATTTGTTTATAAAATTCCCCTCAAAAGAAAATATAGTTACAGTCCAAAACCAAGCACATTAATTCAACTATCAAATTTATCTTTTCATTTGAAAAATTAGTAAACCTGACCATGCTATTATAAAAATGCCCCAGCCCTTCTTCATTGGGAATACTAAAACTAGATTAACCGCATCAGTGGTTAAAAATATCAGCTCCGTGGTCCAAAGTTCTTTCTTTACTCTTTTTAAAAAATCCCAGGAGTCATTGATCAAATGAGGTACAGACTGATAAACAAATTTTAACCATCAATACAGACCCCAATATGATGGGTTTTTGATCCCTGAGCTGCTACAATAGGTCTAAAGTGGAGTTTTCTTGTCTTTTGTGAATCTTTGGAATTCCAGATATATATATATATATATATATATATATATATATATATATATATATATATATATATATATATATATATAGATAGATATCCTATGAAATTCTCTGGTTTAGTAAATATTCTTCCAAAAATGAATCAATCCTTTGATGACCAATATTTACCTCATTAAGGAACACTGGGGAATATGTTTCACTAGCATTTAAGAATTCAAAAATCCTACTGGAGTATTCAAAATAGTTAAATAAAACAATGCCTCCACCTTTATCTGGTTTCATAGCATGTAAAGTTTTGTCTTTCCATAGTGTTTCAAATAATTCTTTCCGTTTTCTATTAAGGTTAGGGTGATTTGAACATTTAGTTTTATGTTTCACCCGTAACTTATAAATATCATCTACTATTACTTTCTCAAAAATATTTAAAATTGGGTGCAGTGGTGGATTGAATACACTTTTCTTTTTCACCTCACTTTCTTTGTTAACCATTCCACTTGTCCTAGCCTCTTTTTTTTTTGTTAAAAAAATGGCTAAGTTGAGTTTCCTGACAAACATTTTGCCTCAACCAAAGAATCAACAACATCAACATTTGCTCATTCAATTGTTCCACAAGGTTTAAGGATTTTTAAATTTGCTAACTGTGTTAAACGAGGGGATCCTCTTTATACACTGAATTGGTTTCACGGTTTAACAATACTGGACTAACACTGATGAGAACTTTGGTTAAGCGTTATAAACATGAAATTGGAAGTTATAGAACTCAGATGGAACAACTTCATGCAAAACTTAAAAGTTCAAATAGTTTTCTTTCTCTCAGTACATTGTATTCTGATATTGCAGCCAAAGCTGATCATTTGGGAGCATCTACAGTACAGAGAAAACAGGGTAAGCTTAGAAGGGATTTTGGACCTTATTCTGGAGCAACAGCTTATCCCTTAAAACCCCGTTATGACTACACAACAGACGGGGGGGGGGGCAGCAAAAATATTGCCACTTTAGTTCTGCTTTGTGACGCTGCAACTTCGGATGGAGGTGTGTCTGATGCTTCTCTTAATGTTGCTCCCAGTACAAGTGGTAATGCACTTCAGAATAATCCCCCCCCCCCATTACCTGTTGGTTCACCAGGTAATTTTTCTAGTGCATCCTTTGGGGCAAATAAGGACACCAAAGTGGTCAGCCAAGAAACAAATGAAAGGCAAAGCAAGGAGGAAGAACAAGGGGAAAACATAGAATACAAAACTGAAGTGTTGAATCTTAGTGGAATTCATTTGGACCCAGTGCATGTTTCTGTTCTAAAAAAAGGGCTAGCATTCATTCCAAGCAACTTAGTTGCTTACTGATTTCACGCTATATATAAGGAAGCAAAATTTGCAATACATTATGGATGATGTTTCACTGTCAGATTTACCGCCTGATTGTTTAAAGAAATGAAATACATTTAATCCTACACTTAATGGTACTCTTCAAGGATTCAGCAACATCTATGAGGATGAGCTGAAGGCCAATTTAACTATAAGATCCAGATACTACAATTTAAGTGCCACTGAAAGGACTGCTTTGAAAGACCTTTCTGGTAATAGAAATTTAAGGATTATGAAGATGGACAAGGGTGAAATGTTGGTCCTTATGAATAATAATTATTATAACTGTGAGATACAGAATATGCTAATTGATGAATCAAGTTACAGAGAAGTTTCCAGGAATACTATCAAGAGGAGTTTTTCCATTGTTGATCATACGTTGTTCGATTTATACAATCTTGGTCAACTGGACATGGACATCTGCACCTATCTTCAAGTGGATTTTCCCATAATGGCACTTTTTTTGGGGATGCCAAAGATCCATAAGGATAGGAACAGACCTTCTTTCAGGTCGATTTTATCTGCAGCACATTCAAATACTGAGACAATTTCTACTTTCTTGGACTACATCCTAAACCCAATAGTACAGAGTTCACAATATTATTTCAGGGACTCATGGCTCCTTCTGGAGCTCCTGAATGATTTTTCTCATTAGAGACTTTAATTTTCATTTTTCCTCAATAGATGTAGTCTCCCTGTACACTTGTATTCTGCAGGAGGCTGGAGGAGAGTTTTTAAGGGACTACTTGACTGTTCATACCACTTTTAAGTTGCACCAGATTAATATGACTTGTTCCATTATGGCCTTGATTCTTGACAATAACTACTTTAGTTTTCTTGATAAACTCTACAAACAGACCTCCATAGTAGCCAGGGGGGGGCAAGAGTTGCCTCTGTTTTTATGAACTTGGTCATGGTTATGTGGAGAGAGAAATTTCTGTTGAAGCATCCTTTAGCGAAGAAAATCTTGTTCCACAGGAGATACACAGATGATCTCTTTTTTCTATGGAGTGGGACTCTGGATGAATTTAAGTGCTTTGTGGAATACATCAACAAGAGCACTGATTTTTTGAGTTCACCATCAGTGGTTTTGGTGATACCTTAGACTTCCTTGACCTAAGTATTTTATATTATACCGCATCTCATTCTTTTGTGAGTAAAGTCTTTCACAAAGAGACCTTTGTTAACCAGTACCTTCACAAAGACAGTCTACACCCCTCCCATATGAAAAGAGGGGTGATTAAAGGAGATATGATTAGACTCAGTGGACTTACTAAGGATGAGTTTACATTTCTGCAAGAGCTGACTAAGCTAAAGGCTTTTATCATAAGACAGGGGATATAATTCAGACTGGTTAGGTACCATCGAATGTGAGGTTTTGGCACTATGGACATCCAAAGCCATCCTATTTTGGACAAGAAGCATTTAAAGATGTCTGCTAGTCAGGCCCCTGATGTTTTTTCTGATGTCCTTAAAGAAAGTTTTTGTTTTGTTTTTCCTGTTCCAGTTTGTAATGAGATGTAGTTAGTCAAGAATATAATACAAGAAAATTGGAACTTCATTTTGGGAAACAAGCTTGTATATAAAGTCTTGGGTGACAAGCCCAGGTTCATCTTTAAGAAATCTGTTAATTTTAAATCTATGTTTCAACGTAATAAATTTTGCCCTGATGTTGTACCTACAAGAAAGGTCACCTTTAGAACTTACAGTTGTGGTTTTTGTAAGCAATGTAGGTTCATTAACAAGTCATCCTCAGCATTTTTTTCAACACTGTAATGTGGTGGTTTGGGTGAAGGAAAGGCTCAGCTGCATTTCAAAAAATGTGGTTTATGCAGCCGTTTGTGATTCTTGTAATGCATTTTATATTGGCACGACTGTCAGATGTTTGAACAGATGGATTTATGAGCATGTTTTAGCTATTAGGAAAAATGACCATAAAAATGCACTAGCCAAACACACTGCTTTTTGTACGGATTTTAAGAAGTTTTTCTTTTGTGTAACTGACTCAGTTAATGCTGACTGTTTTACTGGAGATTATAAAGTTCATTGTAAGGAAAGCAGTTGGTAGATTAGACTGAGGGCAGACAGAGCTCCAGGTATTAATGAAACAATCAACATTAAATGCTTTTTCCGAGATTTAAGGATTTAATATTACTTGGAAGTTGACTTTGTTTATACATGCTTTTAACAAATTGCAGTTGCTTTTTAGTCCTATCACTTTAAATTTTCAGGGGAACTTTATATGTTTGTGACCTCATCAGTTTTATCTTTTAGTGGCTGTATGGCTCACATGATTATGTGCAGTCTTTTTAAATTCTTGTGGTGGATCTACATTTTACAATTTCTGATGAAGTTCTGTTCTGATTAAAGTAGAACGAAAGTGCTAAACTTTGTATCCGGAGCCTTGCCTTGACATTACTGTGTTTTTATTTCATTTTTTCAGTTTGGTTTGTTTTTGTGAGCCTAGTACATCTGACATCACACATGTACATGCATATGTTTCTCCTGCAAGTGAATGCATATCATACTTATGTGAATGCCACACATATTTTTGCAGTGATAATCACTGAGGTGATTACAGGTTAAATGCAGACATTACAGTTACAGCAGAACACTGATTTGTACATCTGCCCCAAAAGGACCTATACCATCTGCACTATATTCCATCAATTTGGCCAGACCACAGCCACGACCCATGGCCATAGATGACTCCTTCAGGAACCTCATTGGAGACCTCACTTATGATGAGATGCAGAGCATGATGCAGCAGTTCTTTGGTGACATGGATTGCACCATGTGGGACTCTGTCAGGCATGTAGTGTCTGAACTCATCCATGACTTTGGCCCCACCAGGAAGTTTCCTCAAGTGTTTAAGTATGACCTCTGTGGTCCTTCAGTGTTTCATGTTACCTTTATGTTCCATATAGCCTACAGTATAGAAAGTGTAACACATATTTGTGCATTGCTCAAGGTTATGTAATGTCATTTGAAGGTTATGCTTTTACTGTAGCACTATTGTTGCAGTACCACAGAAATGCATGTTTTGCCATCTCTTGTCCTCTAACCTTTTATATGTTCATAGGTTCATAGGTTGGTAGTAGGCTATCGGCCCTAGGGCCTATACAAGCCTAGCCATAACAATTCCCTGGATATTTCTTCCCACATTTACTTCCCTGGACCCCTGTCCAGCAGGTCGACTGACATGATCCCCGGGGTGAATTTCCTATCTCCCAACCAATCATCAAGGTTCCTTTTGAAGAGGGCCAAGGAGGCGGTCTGCTTGACATGTATGGGCAGTCTATTCCAGAGTATGGGGAGTCTCTGGGTCAGGAACCTATCCCTCCAGCATGTTTTGTTCATTGTGATGACAAGGAGCTCATGGCTCTGAGGAATTGGGAGTTCTTTAAGTGGAGCATGTCCAACAGCTCAGGGTTTGACATGGCCTTGTATGTTAAGCAGAGATCACCTCTGAGTAGACGATATGCCACAGAGTATAGCTGGAGTATTTTTAGATGGTCAGCATAGGGCATCTGCTTTAGTCCTGTGATTCTTTTAGTGAGGTATTTCTGCAGCCTTTCCAGCTGTTGCAGATGTCTTGTGAGGTACATACCAAATGGGGCATTGTACTCTATAATGGGTATAATGAGGGATGAGCACAGTGGGACAATGACCTCCTTTTTCTGGATGAAAAGCCCTTAGTGATGTGGTGTGCCACATAGAAGGATTTCCGGACTGTTGTGGCGATGTGGTTATCAAAGGTGAGACCACTGTCCACCTGTGTCCCTAAGTCTCACATCACACTTTCAATGTTTAGTGTACTGCCACCTATGTGGTAATTCATGGGTACATGTTTTTCCCAAAGGGGATAACTATACATTTCTTGGCATTAAGCTTGAGCCCATGGCTCTGGCACCAAGCATCTGTTTCTGTAAGGCCCTTCTGTAGAATATCCACATCATTTGGGGATTCAGTAATGGCTCCCAGTTTGCAGTCATCTGCGAACTTTGTTAGCCAGAGTCTCTTAGTGTTGGCCTGTACTTCAGAGAAGTTGATGCCAAACAAGAGCGGTCCCAGGACTGAACCCTGAGGTACTCCGCTTGTCACTTGTCTGGAGCTGGATTTGGAGTCAGCTACTTTTACAGTCTAGGTTCTGTCAGTAAGCTTGTTGGCAACCCGAGTGACGTATGGATTTAGTAAGTTTATCTGTGATTCCAGAGTGGGGGATGGTGTTGAAGGCCTTGGCGAGGTCCAGATAGGTTGTGTGGACCTCCTTACCCTCATCCACAGCTCTGGAGACTGATTCAAAGAAGTCAACCAGGTTCAGGAGACAAGATCGGCCCTTCACAAACCCAAACTGGGTGGAGTCCATTGTCTGAAGGTTGCCAGTGTCTTTGTTTATAAGTTCTATGATAATGCGTTCCATGCCCTTGCAGATCAGGCTTGTCAGACTGATGGGACAGTAGTTCCTGAGATCCAAGGTGGATCCCCCTTGTGGAGTGGGATAACTGTAGCTGTGTGCCACTCAGTGGGCATGAAGCCTGAGGTGAGGCTATGATTAAACATGACACTTAGGTGAGGTGCCAGTTCATTTTGTAGTTCATATAATGCACAGCCCGGGATGTCATCTGGTCCCATGGA
This sequence comes from Protopterus annectens, assembly GCF_019279795.1. NCBI lineage: Eukaryota > Metazoa > Chordata > Ceratodontiformes > Protopteridae > Protopterus > Protopterus annectens. Next base: position 822,558,901 of record NC_056731.1, on the reverse strand, counting down.
TGCTGTATTCTTAGCTTTGGAGAGTGCGGTTTCTACCTGTGTGGTGTGATTACTGGAATTTGGCAATCTTTTGGCATTGAGATGGGCCCTTTAGGGGATGAGAGGGGGGTGAAGTTGGCACTAAATCGATCTGCCAGGATATTGGCATTATCCTTGGGATCAGTATATTTAATGCCATTCTGTTGTAGCTCAAAGCATATCTGAGCATTGCCATTTAGATTCTTGATATAACTATAGAATGCCTTGTGGTTGTCTTTGGAATCTTTGGCAATTTTATTTTTGTAACTAGCTTTGTAGGATTTTATGAGGGATCTCAGGTTCTTACTGAGGCTGGTAAGGGAGTTTTTTGCATCCTGGGATTTTCCTCTTTTCTGCAACAGTTATTTTCTTCTGTTGTATAGTTTGTTTAAGGCAGGGGACCACCAGATTGGCTTCCTTTGTTTGGAGGAGAGCATCTTGGTTCTATTTGGGATGGCACGATTCATGCACGAGTGGATGTGCTTGCACAGTGCCTTAGTGTAGGAGTCAGCAGTCGAACTTTTAGCTCCCATCTGCATGGGTGTCATGAAGATTGTCACTTCTGACTTGAGTAGCATGAAGTTAGCTTTGGAGAAGTTTTTTATGGAGGTTTCCCTACTGGGGGGTGGGGGTGGGATGTGGATGTCAAGGGTGATTTGCTTATGGTCAGACCTGACCAATGAGGGGTGACCACTGGTGTGAAGCATCTATCTCCCATGTTGGTAATGACCAGGTCTAGGATATTGGAGCCCCTGGTGGGACAATGGATTAGTTGATCCAGTGTGTTGTAATTTATGAATTCCAAGAACCGTTGGGAAAAGGTGTTGGTACCCGAGTAGTTTTCCCAGTTAATGCCAGGGTAGTTGAAATCACCCAGTATTAGGGTGTTTGGTTGTATCTTAATATTTTCCAGTATGTTTAAAAAGGTGTAGTGAGAATCTTGGGGCATGGTGGGGGATCTGTAACAAGCTACAATTTGGATTGCAGTCTTATCTAGTGCTAGTTGCACCTGGAGAATATCAGATGCATTGTGTTGGGCAACTAGCCTGGAGGTATGAATATCCTTGATGAATATGGACACTCCTCCACCTTTAGTGTTCCAGTCTTGGTTTGGTGGCCGAAAAGTGTGGTAAGAGTTGTAGCCTGGTATTGCAGGGGTGCTCTCAGGAACCTTGAACCAGGTCTCAGTTACTGCACAGATATCAATGTTCTCCATTTTTAGGAGTGCCTCGAGAGAGTGCATTTTGAGGTTTAGACTTCTAGCATTGAGTAGCATTACCTTCATATTTTGCATGCTTGTATCTGTTACAGTGGTGGTTTTGTCCTTTGAACCTTGCCTAAAAAAGGCACTATAGGGGTGGCAAGAATCCCAGAGGTGACAGGTGCAGACCATCTCTGGCAAAGCATCTTGGTTTGTCGATCATGTCGTCCCAGGCAGACAAATACTGGATCCCCTTTGAATGACACCAGAAGCTTAGCCAATTGTTGAAGTCAATCATTTTATCCTTATACTATGGTATCATTCTGGGCAAAGGCAGGATGCTACTCAGGGCTAGGGTCATACCTGCCTGGGCCACATGATCCGAGAGCTCTTCCATGTCTCTTTTCATGTAGTTCAGGGAAGTATGTCTCAAGTAATTCACTCCGACAAGGACAATGACAGAGTCGTATTTGTACTTGTTGTGGAGTGACTTGAGTGCATGTATTATGTGGCGGATCCTGGCACCCGACAGGCAGCTGACTGTAATTTTCTCCTTGTTCAGCCTGGTGAGTGGAACATCAGTGTGCCTGACTATAGAGTCACCTATGACTAAAGTGCTGGGTACATTGCCTTGCCTTAGGGGCTGTTGGGTGGCACACTGGTGTTGTGAGCTATGTGTCACTTTGGTTGTGACTGGTGTTTGCGTTTCAGCTTTGGAGGTCCTTGTTGCTTGGGCAGGTTAATGTTAAGGGCCTCTGCATTTGTGAGTTTAGTGTTGCTATGTGTGGGTGTTGATGGTGTGGGTTTTGAAGGGCTATGTGTTGCTTGAGGTGTAGTGCAGGTGTTGACCTTCTCCTCATTTTGGTCTACATCCCATGTGTTTCACCTTATCTCTGGTATAAATGTCTTGTGTCCACTGACAAACAGACAACACTGTTATTCAAGAGTTGAGTATAAGGTAACATATTGTCACTGAGTCCCAGGTCCATTCAAGTTTGGTAATGGTGTCAACTACACTGTGACACACTGTATGACATGTTTATAGGGCTGCGTCAATGGTTTTCATTGTTATGAATAGTTGTACTTTGTTGCAACTTAAACATGCCTCTCCACCCTGTTTCTGATGATGGGAACCAGGGCCAATTGTGGCATTGTCACAATATTTCTAACATGGTTCATTGCATTTCTAAGGCTGATATGTACCTTCCATGTAACATCAATAGTAGGAATGCTGGTTGTGCCATTCTGATGATGTGCAGATGTGATCCACCTCTGCAGTGCTTTCATATTCAATCATATCCTGCTTCCACTTTGCACTCTCATACAGGCCTAGCCATTTTTGATAGTGTTGATGGTTAACATGGGAATGTTGGTCTGGTATATGAAGTGAATATATATATATATATATATATATATATATATATATATATATATATATATATATATATATATGTGGCGGCTCTCATGTATATCAGGAGAATATAGTACTGCTTTGGTCCTTAAAGGTTATTGTGCAATACTGACAGATTGATCACTGACTTCAGAACATCATGCAGTTCCAATTGCATAATGGTTAAGATGTTTGCCTTACATAACACAAGGTTCAGTGTTTGATACTCAAATGGGATAATTGGTTGTTATTAAAATGGCCCACAAGGACAGTTAGCCTAGCACTTTCCTATTATCCTATGACCATATGTAGGATTCCATGCAAGTACATCTTCTTAATGTATCTATACCTGTGGATTGTGCATCCCTGCTATTTCACATATTCCACATATAAGGGCATTCAGGTGTTACAGAGAGTGCCATGTATCCAATGCAAGTGTTCCACACATGAGTGTGTCTTTGTGTGTCTCTGCAGGGTCATAGCTGTACAACACAGTTGTACACATGTGAAATGTCCACTGAACAGTGTTTAGGATCACATTAAGTGCAGCTGAGTGGTTTCTGAATAATATGAAATGTTAGGCCTGTGTTCGAGGCACTTGCTTGTGTACAACTATATGTGCTTTCATGTAACTCACCACAATAAGGTGTGGCATAATCAAGTGTGTTTTCATGGCTATCTCATAGATACCTGTGTCTGCATGTGCTCATTTCAAATATTTCAAAATTTCAGAGAAACTTTATTGTCATTTAGGACCACACAAGTGCAGCCTAAACAAAATTTCAAATGTCAGCTCATGAGAGAAATGCAGTGCAAATAACATAGATACAGCGGTATCAGAGAATAACATAAGAAAGAAAATAACAACACGTATGACATGAAAGAGGTAGTTCACATTACAAAAACACACTCAATACCCATTATCCAGTGATAAATAATAAATAAATACCCACCACCAAACTCCTTCACTGTTAAGATAGAGAATAAATAGACACTAGTGAATAGCAGCTGCTTAGTTACCGTACTACACTTGTTAACTGTAGACATCACTCAGTATATCCATCATATTGCATAATAGTAATATTGGTGGTAGTTGCTCAGAGCAGCAGGATTCAATGAAAAAAAGAGGCTTCAATGTATCAGGTATTATGGTTGGTGTCCGAGTTAATAAGTTTTGCAGCTGTAGGATACAAACTGTTCCTGAATCTGGTAGTCCTTCCAGATGCAAGTTGTGAGAAAAAGTTGTGGGCCTGATGGGTCAAATCAGCTAGTATTTTGTATGTTCTCTTTCTTGCTCTTGTAAAGAAAAGCTCCAGAATAGAAGAGAGGTATTGCATATGTTCCTTTGTCACATTTGCAAGGATCTATGCTTACCGATCAAACAAAATCTTCATCAAACAGCTACTCGTCGAACACTTACCACTGAACATCCATTTTATCGAACAGTCATATCATTGTAAATAAAATCATTGAACTGTCATGGTTGGCCAACAACAAGGAAATAGCATGTAGTACATGTAAACATCACACTAAATTTGCTGATATTATTAATATACATTTGCAGTGATACCTTAAGTGTAAAATTAAATACTTTATTAAAATAGTACATTGAACCAGTACATTTAATTTATTTTATAGAAAGCAAGATATATTATACAGTTTTAATGTATATCAATAATGCATATCCTTAGGGTATGACTTTCCTGTGTCAGCCCATCACTCCAGGAGGGGCTGACACAAACGACTGGTGTCAGAGTCATGGACTAAAACTAAATGCCAAGAAATGCATAATAGTATCATTTGGGAAGTCATCCATCCCTGGTGACTATCATATTGACAACACACCCCTTTGAGTTGACCCAGTAGCCAGGGACTTAGGGACACACATAGATAGCAATCTAGCCTTTGATCATCATGTGTCTACAGTGGTGATGAAATCATTCTATGATGCACAACTTACAAACAAAGGTATGGCATATAATTCCAAGGAAGTCATTGTTCCACTGTATTCGGCATTCATCAGACCTGTCACTGAGTACAATGCACCCTTTGGTATGCACCTAACCAGGCATATCCAACAACTGGAATGTCTACAGAAGTTCCTTACTAAAAGAATACAGGGCATGAGTAATATGTCCTGTGCAGACTGCCTCAAGGCCCTATCCCTGTATTCTGTCTCCTACAGCGTTTTGAAGGGAAATCTATGCCTGGCAT
>NC_056731.1:822194078-822251578 GCF_019279795.1 Protopterus annectens | reverse complement strand
ACAAGCACTAATATACCCTGACACTGATTGCCCAGTAGGGCAAGGCTCTTTATTCACTCCTCACTAACCAAGTGACTAAGCAGCTCACCCTACTATTCAAGCATGGCCAAAGGGCAACTTCAGGTGCACTCTCCAGTCCAGCTGGTGAATCTGGGTATCCTGAGGCAATGTTACAACTGCTTTATGTACACAGACAGCCCTCTCCTCCTACCACAAAACACTAACATATGCAAGAGATGCAATTATACAGCCAAACTGGAAGCTAAGCTGTCTCTACCCAAGACTGGAACAGACAGTCAAGAGGAGAAGGTTAACACTTGCACCACAACTCCAGCTGCACACAGACCTACTAAAACAGCACTGGCAAAAAATACACATAAATACACAAAATCATACTCAGAGGCTCTAAATAAAAACCTGCAAAAGCATAAGAGACCTCCAAAGCAGACACCCAAACAACCTGCACTTCCCGTCACAAACAGACAACACGTAAAACACAAAATCAATGTGCCACACAATCACAGCCCTTAAGGTGAAATAACATACCTAACACACTAGTAATAGGTGGCTCTATAGTCAGGCACACTGACGTCCCACTCACTAGGCTGGACAAGCAGAAGGTTACTGTTAGCTGCCTGTCGGGAGCCAGAATCTGCCACATAACACAAGCAGCACTCCAGAACAAGTACAAATATGACTCTGTCATTGTTCATGTTGATGTGAATGACCTGAGACGTACCTCCATGAACTACATGAAAAGAGACATGGAAGAGCTCTCTGATCATGTAGCCCAGCCTGGCATGACCCTGACCCTGAGTAGCATCCTGCCCTCACCAAGAATGATACCTCAGTATAAAGAAAAAATTATCAATTTCAACAATTAGCTAAGCTTCTGGTGTCATTCAAAGGGGATCCAGTGTCTGTCAGTCTGGGATGACATGCTCGACAAGCTGCGCTGCTTCGCAAGAGACAGCTTGCACCTGTCACCCCTAGGCTTTCGAATACTGATCAAGGCTCTTGCTGCCCCCATAGTGCCTTTTTTAGGCAAGGCTCAAAAGTCAAACCCACCTCCGTAAACAGCACAATTAACAAAAAACTGAGGGTTATGCTACTCAATGCCAGGAGTTTAAATCTCAAAATGCACGTGCTCAAAGCACTCCTCAGTATGGAAAACATTGACATCTGTGCAGTAACTGAAACCTGGTTCAAGGCTCCAGAGAGCACCCCAGCACTACCGAGCTACAACTCATACCACACGTTTTGGCCACAGAACACGGACTGAAACACAAAAAGGGGCTGTATCCATATTCATCAAGGATACCTACACCTCCAGGTTAGTGGCGCAGCACGATACCTCTGAGACCATCCATGTGCAACTAACATTGGGCAAATCTGCAATGCAAATTGTGGCCTGCTACAGATCACCCTCCATGACCCAGGACCACCACTCCACTTTTCTGGAGACATTGGAAAACATGAAGGTCCTACCAAACACCCTGATGCTGGGCGATTTCAATTACCCTACCATTCGCTGGGAAAACTACTTGAGTAAAAATTTCCGGGTCCAGTGCTTCCTGGAATTCATCAACTCAAACGCCCTGGATCAGCTGGTAAACTCCCCTACCAACCAACATGGGCGACAGGTGTTCCACACCAGAGGTCAACCCATCACTGGTTAGATCAGACCATAAACTAATCACTCTGGATGTCCACACCCTACCACCACCCCCAACTAAGGAAACCACAGTAAAAAACTTTTCTAAAGCAAACTTCACCTTACTTAAGACAGAGGTGGTACATTTCGCAGCCCCCACGCTAAAGGATAACGCTGCCCAAGATGCAGAAACCTTTACAAATGCACTCTATGAGCACCTACAAGGATGCATGGATCATGCAATCCCTAGCAAAACCAAGACTCAGTCCTCTAAGAGAAGGAAACCAGTTTGGTGGACCCTTGCAATAAACAAGCTATACAATAGAAGGAGGAAAATAGTTCAGAAAAAAAGCAAATCTCAAGAAGGAAAGACACCCCTGATCAGAATCAGTAAGAAACTGAGGTCCCTCATGAAATCATCCAAGGCTAACTTCGAAAGAAGAATAGCCAAGGATTCAAAAGATAACCACAAAGCCTTCTTTAGCTATGTTAAGAATCTAAGTGGCAATTCGCAGATATGCACTGAACTAGTGAAAAATAGCACAAAATATACTGAACCTACTGATATTGCCAACATCATGGCAGATAGATTCAGTGCAAACTTTACCCCGCTCTCACCTCCAGAAGGGCCCACAACAATACGGGAAAAGTGTAGTGTCCCAAAAATCACAGACGCACAGGTGAAAACAGCCCTTTCAAAAGCCAAAAACACAGCGTCAATGGGACCAGATGGTGTCCCAGGCTGCATCTTGCATGAACTACAGAATAAATTAACCCCCCACCTCAACACGCTGTTCAACCTCAGCCTCTCCACAGGCTATGTGCCCATAGAATGGTGCACAGCAATGGGTATTCCTCTACACAAAGGAGGGGCCACAACTGACCCTGGCAACTATATCCCCATAAGCTTGACTAGCCTGGTCTGCAAGGCTATGGAGCGCATCATCATGGAACTCATTAACAAAGACATTAGGAACCTCCAAACACTTGAAATGACCCAGTTTAGCTTTGATAAGGGCAGATCATGCCTACTAAACCTGGTTGACTTCTTCGAGACAGTCACCAAGGCCATAGACGAGGGAAAGGTGGTTCACACAGCCTACCTTGACCTCGACAAGGCTTTCAGCACCATTCCCCACTCCGGTATTACAGAAAAACTCACCAGCCTGAACATAAACCTCTACATCACGAGATGGGTTGCCAACTGGCTTACAGACAGAACTCACATGGTAAGAATAGCGGGCTCCAGGTCCGACTCTAAACCTTTCACAAGTGGTGTCCTGCAAGGCTCGGTCCTGGAACCCCTACTGTTCGGCATATACTTCTCAGAAGTACAGGCAAACACAGGAGGACTATGGCTAACCAAGTTCACCGATGACTGCAAACTGGGAGCCATAATTGACTCTCCGGCTGACATGGACATCCTTCAAAAGAGCCTTACTGAGACGGACACCTGGTGTCAAAGTCATGGCCTCAAGCTAAATGCCAAAAAATGCATAGTCATCCTGTTTGGGAAAAACAAAATACCCACAAATTGCCACATATGTGGCAGCCCCCTTAATACAGAAGAGGTAATATGAGATCTGGGGACCCAGGTAGATAGTAATCTCTCCTTTGACAATCATGTTGCCAAAGTATTTAGGAAATCCTTCTATGTGGCCCATCTAATTACTATAGGGTTTGCATCTAGAAATAAAGAGGTTATAGTGCCCCTCTACTCATCACTCATTAGACCCATCATAGAGTACAGTGCCCCATTTGGGATGTACCTCACAAGACACTTCCAACAGCTGGAAAGAGCACAAAAGTACCTCACCAAGAGGATTACTGGTCTCAAACATATGTCCTATGCAGCCCGACTGAAAGAACTCTGGCTGTACTCAGTGGCATATCACTTACTCAGAGGTGATCTCTGCCTGACTTACAAAGCCATGTCCAACTCAGAATTGATTGACATGCTCCACCTAAAGAAATCCAAGTCACTGCGAGCCACGTGCTCTAGTGAGCTAAACCTCACCACAACAATAAATAGAACACGCTGGAGGGATAAATTCCTGTCACAGAGACTCCCCATGCTTTGGAACAAAATCCCAAATGACATCAGGCAGAGACCCTCACTAACACTCTTCAAGAGAAACCTTGATGAGTAGATGGGTAACAGAAAATACACACCTGGGATCACTTCATTGGCTTTGCTTGACAGAGGATCAGTTAATTTATCAATGGGGTGGCGAAAGCCAACACACTCTGACTAGGCTTATAAATGCCCTGTGGCAGATAGCCTAGTACCTACCTACCTATAAACCTATGAACCTATAAGATCATAAGATCGAATTTTTGAAACTTTGAACGTTTTGAATGGAGGTAGCTGTACAGCACAAATGGAAAATTTAACATTTTCCTCACTATAGTATAATGTTGGAGTTGGAATATTTATTTAACTGGAGGTGTTGGGGTGCATGAGGACTTGCCCACTTGCAAAAATGTAAAAAATTTTTAATTTTAATTTTTTTTTTATTATTTCGAAGTTTCAGAACTTCGACCTTATGGTCTCCACCATTTGCAGTTTTTAGTTTTGAAACTTCAAGCTTGTAAAGTAGATCTATATATATATATGTGTGTGTGTGTGTGTGTGTGTACTTATATATATATATATATATATATATATATATATATATATATATATATATGTGTGTATATATTCACACACACACACATATATATATATATATATATATATATATATCTATATCTATATATATATATATATATATATATATATATATATATATATATATAGATAGATGTGTGTGTGTACATATTCACATATATAAGCTACATAGACCTAAAGAGAGAACATCCCTGTCAAACTGTCAAAAAATAGATTTCAGTGATGGAGTACTTAAATGATTCTCCTCCTATCTAGCCAACAGGATGTTTAGAGTAGTTAGAGAGTAGTTAGTTGCAATACATATCCAGACAGTGGAGTGCCTAAGGGTTCAGTACTCAGGCATCTACTAGTTTACCTTTTGGAAATAATCTAAATAATAATTTCACAAAAATAAAAGGCACAATTTGAGCATACAGCATAATACTTCTCCAAGCCAATGCTTATACAAAGGCCTTAGAATAACAACATCAGAAAGACTTTCAAATGCATGGAAAATGGCTACCATAGAAGGGACGTATAAATGAGTGCAACAAAACATCATTCATGTTATTTGGTACTTCACAAAAATTGGATAGCCCCCTAAAATTAAATTAAAAGACCCAAGTAGGTCCTCTCTATCTCATGTAAGTCAAAAGAAATTCTTTGAATTAATCAATTAACCTTCTGAGCGGTGACAAAAAGTCTGCTCTTCAATTTTTCCCTTAGATCTGCTAGTTCTCCCCTCTCCAACACCTTTTCTAGCTTATTAGTCTAGCACTTTACCAGACTTCTTGTAGCAATTATTGTACAACACAAAAGTGCTACCAGCACTAAATGTTCTACAAGGAAACAGCTCCAGTACTTACTATTAATGTCCACCCCTCCAGGTATGTCTAAAGGTCAGTAACCTGTGCTTTCTCCTATTAACCTGGTGAACTTGGGCATCCTGAGGCAATGTAGCAACTGCCTCATGTATACTGACAACCCTCTCCTCTTACCTCCCAACACTCAGACTTGCGAGAGATGCACTTATATATCCAAATTGGAAGACAGACACTCTCCAGCCACGATTGGAATAGCTGGCCAAGATGAGTAGGTCAACACTTGCACCACACCATATGGAATACATAGCCCTCCAGAACACACACCAGCACTGCCTTCACATGAAAACACAAACCACACACCCACCTTCGTGGAGGCTCTCAATAAAAATCTGCCCAAACAGCAGTGACCTCCAAGGCAGAACCACACTCAACCACCACAACACAACACTAATCATGAAACACATAACTCTCCTAAACAGTGTGCCACTCAACCAAAGCCCCTAAGGCAAAACAGTATGCCCAACACACTAGTCATAGGTGACTCAATAGTGAGGCACACTGATGTCCCACTCACTAGGTTGAATAAGGAGAAAGTAACAGTCAGTTGCCTGTCAGGTGCCAGGATCCACCACATAATGCACGCACTCAGGTCCCTCAACAACAGGTACAAATATGACTGTCATTGTATATGTGGGTGTGAATGACCTGAGATGTACCTCCCTGGACTACATGAAAAGGGACATGGAGGAGCTCTCGGAGTATGTAGCCCAGGCGGGTATGACCCTAGCCCTGAACAGCCTCCTATCATCACCCAGAATGATACCACAGTACAAGCAGAAAATGATTGATTTCAACAATTGGCTAACTTTCTGGTGGCATTTTAAGGGGATCCAGTATCTGCCTGGGATGATATGAGTGACAGACCTTGATGTTTTGCCAGAGATGGCCTGCATCTGTCACTCCTGGGCTTCTGGATACTGGCCAAGGCTCTTGCCACCCCTATAGTGCCATTTTTAGTTGGTGTTCCAAAGACCAAATTACCACTGTAAAAGCTACAAACAAATGCAATCTGAGGGTCATGCTGCTCAACGTTAGAAGTCTAAATCTCAAAATGCACTCACTTGGAGTACTCCTTAAAATGGAGAACATCGACATTTGTGCTGTAACAGAGACCTGGTTCAAGGCAGCAGAAAGCACTCCTGCACTACCAGGCTATAACTCATTCCACACCTTTCAGCCCCAGAACTTGGTCCGAAGCTCCAAAGGCAGTGGTGGTTCCATATTCATAAAGGATGCACACACCTCCAGACTGGTAGCCCAACATAATGCATCAAAGATACTTCAGGTGCAGCTAACATTGGGTAATTCAGGTCATAGCCTGCTATAGGTCCCCAACCATGTCCCAAGACTCACACTCCATGTTCCTAATCACCCTGGCAAATATTAGGGTCCAACCTAACACTCTCATACTGGGCGACTTCAACTACCCCTCCATTAACTGAGAAAACTACTCATGTACCAATACACTTGCCCAGTGTTTCCTGGAATTCATTAATTCCAATGCCCTGGACCAACTCATTCTTACCCCCACTAGAGGTAGCAATATCCTTGACCTGGTTACTACTAACATGGGCGACTGTTGCACTACAGCAATAGTCAACTCCTCCCTGGTTAGATCCGACCACAAACTAATCACCTTGGAAATCCACCCCCCCCCCACCCACAAAGGTAACCACCATAAAAAACTTCTCCAAAGCTAACTTTGGGCTCCTTAAAACAGAGGTGGCTAACTTCATGGCACCCATGCAATTGGAGAATATTTGCATGACTGCCGAATCATACACCAATGCACTGTACGAACACGTACACAAATGTATGGATCTTGCCATACCCAATAGAACCAAGATGCTCTCCTGCCATAAACAAACTCTACAACAGAATGAGGAAACTGATGCAGAATAAGGTGAAGTCCCAAGACTGGAAAAACTACCTTATCAGCCTCAACAAAAAGTTGAGATCACTCATTAAATCCTCTAAAGCTAGCTGTGAAAACAGAATTGCATCAGTAAAGACAACCACAAGGCCTTCTATAGTTATGTAAAGAATCTCCACGACAATACCTAGATTTGTTCTGAGCTACTGCACAATGGCACCTCCTATACCGAGCCAACAGATATTGCCAATACACTGGCTGACAGATTCATTGCCAACTTTCCCCCTCTTTCCCCCACCAAAGGACCAATCACAATACCAGTAGATTGATAGACACCCAGTATTACTGCTGCACAGGTTAAAACAGCCCTGTCCAAGGCCAAGAATACAGCTTCTATGGGACCTGACAATATCCCTGGCTGTGTTCTACATGAACTACAGAGTGAACTGGCACCTCACCCATGTGCCCTGTTCAATCACAGCCTCACCTAAGGCTTTGTCTGTACCGAATGGCGCACTGCTACAGTCATCCCTCTCCACAAAGGAGGAGCAACTACAGACCCTGGGAACTATTGCCCCATTAGCCTGATGAGTCTGATATGCAAAGCTATGGAACGCATCATCATGGACCTAATAAACAAGGATACAGGGAATCTCCAAACACTGGATCCCACACAGTTTGGTTTTGTGAAGGGTAGACCATGCCTGCTCAACCTGGTCAACTTCTTTGAGTCAGTCACCAGAGCTGTGGATGAAGGCAAGGTGGTTCATACAGCCTACCTTGATCTGGCCAAGGCCTTTGATACCATTCCCCACTCAGGAATCATAGAAAAACTCACTAAGCTAAGCATCAACCCGTATATCACTAGGTGGGTTGCAAACTGGCTCGCAAATAGAACCCACAGTGTGAAAGTAGCTGACAACAAGTCAGACTGCTGACCAGTCATGAGTGGAGTCCCACAGGGTTCGGTCCTGGGTCCTCTCCTGTTTAGTATCTACTTCTCTGAAGTCCAGACTAACACAAAGGGACTCTGGCTGACAAAGTTAGCAGACGATTGCAAGTTGGGAGCTATTATCAACTCTCGAAGTGATGCTGACATACTACAGAAAGGCCTCACTGAGACCAACGACTGGTGTCAGAACCATGGCCTTAAGCTCAAGGCCAAAAAATGCGTCATCATCCCCTTTGGGAAAAAACATTTCCCATGAATTACCAGATCAATGGTAGTCCACTGAACACAGAAGGCATTATAAGAGATCTGGGAACACAGGTTGACAGCAACCTCTCTTTTGACCACCACATTGCCACTGCGGTAGAAAGTCCTTCTATGTGGCACATCTCATTACTAAGGGTTTTGCATCCAGGAAGAAAGAGGTCATTTGTCTCCCTCTACTCTTCCCTCATTAGGCCAGTCATCGAGTAGAATGCCGCATTTGGCATGTACCTCACTAGACATCTGCAACAACTGAAGAGGCCGCGAAGCACCTCACAAAGAGGCTCCTAGGCCTCAAACACTTGTCCTCTATGGACAGACAAAAAAACTCCAACTATTCTCTGTCTCATATCACCTACTTAGCCATGTCTGACCCAGCTCTGTTAGAAATGCTACATCTAAAGAAATCCCAATCCTTCCGCATCACACGCTCCAGAGACCTCAACCTCATTACCACAATCAACAGAACAAGCTGGAGGGACAGGTTCATAACCCAGAGACTGCCCATGCTATGGAATAGACTTCCCATACATGTCAAACAGAGCACCTCACTGGCCTTCTTCAAGAGAAATCTTGATGAGTGGATGGGAAATAGAATATTCACCCCGTGGATCACTCCAGTGGTTCTACTTGACAGAGGCACTGGGAACTAAGGTTGGGTGGCACAATGCCAGATTAATCCTATGGGCTAGGCTTGTAAAAGCTCCAGGGCCATTTGCCTGGTACACACCTATGAACCTATGAGTATTAGAACAAAACTTTGCTTTCACTCTACATTCAGCACAAGTAGTGGAGAACATCCTTCAGCAATTAAAGTATGCATACAAGTTGGCCAGCATACTAATCACAGAAGCTAGAAGAGCTATCTGACATGGTGTGCATGCCCTGGATTAGAATACTGCCTATGTACAGTAACACTAAACTCCTCCCAGAACACAAAAAAATGGAGAACATATATCAAATTTGTCACATTGTTTCAGGCCAGAGAATGCCTATTTTAAATAAATCTGACTGGCTATCAGCAGCTGTTAGGGACTTCTCATTGCTAAATTCCTTCACGTACAAATCAATAAACTCCAGCCAATGCTCAAAATTAGTGCTAGACTTTGCCAAAGGTCTTTTCTTATTCACTCTGCAATACAAATGATCAAGTTCTCATTCTACACAAGCCTAGACTTAATACTACTATTGGAGAAAGAGCATTTTGTAAGTAGCATGCATCTGCTGCCTGGAATTTCTGATCAGGTGTATAAGAAACAAAACAAGTATTTGCTTCTTGGAGAAAAAGTAAAACCTCATCTAATGTGTGAATGCACTGCAGTATCTGCAGTAAGTATATTGATATAATATAACAAGCTGCTTATTGTAGTCCAGGGTCTGCTGCCTTCAGCTTCCTTTTCCCCAATGTGTGACTATGAGGAAGACATTTGTTTATTTATTTAATCTTTGTTGACCAAGTTAGTTCTACTAGACTAGTGTCCACTTTTTTGGGGAAGACCTGAGGGTGTATTCATACTAACTAGGGATTTGATCTGGGCACCAGGGAACTTCCTGTATTCTTTTTTTTTTTTTTTTATCAGTGCCATAGTATTTTTTACATCCCTTTGAGTTACCACCAACTCAGGCAGCTCATGGTTTAATGTCTCATCCAACTGAAGGGCCTTTCAGGAGTGCAGCACCCCTTTTATGTTGCACTGCAGTGTCTGTACTGGAAAATGAATCCAAGTACCTGGTGTGGGAATAGAACCCACAGTCTTCTAAGCTGAAGGTCAAGGTGGCTACCTGGTGAGCCACTGGCACTGAGACAAAGCCATGTCATCAGAGAGTGCTCCTGAGCTGAGTCTGAAAAATGCCCATATGGACCAATGTTCTATCTCAACTGATGGATACAAAGAAACAAACAAATGGATGTTAATTTCAAAACAGATCTCATTTATGAGTGTAAAAAGGGCACATGCTCTGCATCTATATATGCCTTATTGATCTCAGTAAAATTAGAAGACATAATAAGTGCAGTCAGTAAAGAAACCAATGCACATGTATTAAGCATTTCAATTTGAAATATGTGCTTGTTGAATTAGTTTGCTTGAAAGAAATAAGTAGAACTTTACTGTAAATTCAATTTATTGGAACATATGTAATTATGATGTAACTCTCTCAGTCTCATGTCATAGCTGAAAAAGGTCCCTGGATCAGTCCACCTGTAACAACTGAAATGTATGCTGAGTACATTTTTTTAGAAGTTCCACTGTATAGCAGACTGCATTTTTTTAAATCTGGCTGTTTTATTTATCTATCTAGTTGCATATATGCTACTCACTATAAATTCTGGTTTAAAAATCTGCCTTAAAACAGGGTAGTTGTGAAGCCTTCCCATTACATTTCTCAACTATTATTGAAGCAGTTGTTATTTAGTAGCAACTAGATGCTACACTGACAACTATGTGCACAACAAATGTGAAGAGAAATTATTTAAGATACTTGACAATGTGAATCGGGTTGTACTGCTTCCATTAAAAACGTGGCATCCAATTATTTTTGTTTTTGTCATGATACTGGTTACGTTTTGGTTCTAATATGCCTTTTACATTAAATAATGGTTACATCAGGTCATATGGTTTAAATACTTTATTTCATTGTTACGTACTATGGAAAGTTACTGGTTGCTTTCAGATTCAAGAGTTCTGAGGAGGAAATCAAATTAGCTTAAAATGTTAGTTTTAATTTGCTGTGTCTAAAGTGACTGCATAACATGTATATATTCCTCTGATGCTGGTATTCAAGATGTTATTGTTTTTGTGTGCATTGCCAAGTAAGTTGTGTATATCCCTAGAACTGTATAATTTCATTTGTCCACCAGAAGTAGTGCTGTGGAACTTAATGTGCTCGACTCATAGTATGAACATCTTGCATCTAGTAATACTTATAAACATCACCCTGAATCAAAGTACAATGTTCTGTGGGCGCTTTTTAGTATACAAAGATTTTATTAGCTTTAATGTGGTTGAACTGCATGCATGAGAGCTAAGGCCTTCTGAAGTGTAATGTTTTCCACATGAATGTACATACCCTCCCTTATTTTTAATAAACAAATCCACATCATTTCATTCTTTCTTTTTCTTAAGTCGGCAAATGCTTCACTCAAGTGTTTTACTCCTTTTAGCCCATTAGTCCTTTTTTGAGGTTCTATTTGTATTTCTAGGATTGCATGGATTCAGGGACCAGTTGTAATAACCCTGCTGAGGAAGGTTTGAGATATCTAATTTCTGTTCTTTTTTCTAGTTACTTATGAATATCACTGGCAAAGTTGAACTAAATGAGCAAGTATACACATGTATGTTTAATGTCTAGCTGTGCAATAAGCCTTGTAGCCCAGATAGTGTCTGGAACTAAATCTTTGCAGTGACATTCTTCTTCAAGGAGAGAGGTTTGATTCTCACATTTTCTATTTTTACAGCATCTGATATATTGTTGATGTTGTAACTGTTCTACTGCCATTACTGATAAATATACAGAACAATATTTAAAGTGATTAATAATAATACTTCATGTAAATGTTATGAACAATATAGATCTAGATTGTAAAATGCATATAATAAAAATACCAAGCTGATAAATAACTTAACAATGTACTCCAAAGTTGTGTCGTGTTTTAATGGGGTAGTACAGTTTTGATGCAGAAACATTTCATATACACATATCACAAGGGGTTACAAATACGTTTCTGTACTCCATTATTACTCATATTTCATACTACAAATGTTATAGTTTTTGTTTCTCATTTCTTTGTCTAAATCATTTGAAATATCTTTTAACATTTCATTTGTTCTCATCATTCGGCTAATACTTTCCCCATCTTTACTATGCCTTTGTGTAAAACAATGCCTTGTTGATGCAGTTTTAATTATTGAATTTTATAATCCTGTACCATATTCCATCTAAATTATTTTTTCCTCTGCATATTTTTAAGCATAAATGTTTTCATCATCTTAACTCCTGGACTCAAACACAGCTTACCAAATTACTCATGTATGACTGCGTGACAGTGTTTATAGTCCCGTGTACTGCAGTCTTTCATGGTATTCACATTTCAATGGCCGTTTTAATTTTGGATAAAGTACCTTTGGACCTTCATGATCATCACATATTATAAACTGAGTTTTAATCAGTTGTAGCTTCTCTTACCTGGAAGAGCCAAATACTGATGTCTCCTCACATTAATAACCCTGAAAGACATCTGCAGTGTATGTCTTTTCTTCACTCTAAGCTGCTTACATCTAAACAGACTATATTTCTTAACTATATTTCTTTTCCAATTTTCCAATCTGGTATCACCTCCTTACCCTGTATTTGTCTTTTATTATTATTATTGTAGGTCTTTAGTCAATACTACCCTCTTCAGTGTATTAAATATCTGATCAAATATATGCTAAGAATATAATGTAGGCATTTAAACCTATTTATTGTACTTTAATCTTGACCAGAAACCATCCAAAATGTTTCACACATTTGATATACGCACTTGAACAAATGTATGTGCCATGACCCTGATCATGTAACTAAAGAAAACCTCATAGTCTATTGCAGTCAATATATAGTGTTATTTATATAGCACGTACTTGATATTTTATGTTTGACTTATAATTATGTGTTTATTATTCTTAGGTTATGTCTGAAAACATCCTCCTTTGATGAATACATTACCCCTTCAAACAAACTTCCTTTGGTTCTGCAATGTTATTGTAGAATCCTATGAATTGTTCTGTTATTTTTCACTTGTCTGTTACTAAGTTTAAAATTATTATAGTTTGTTTAATGTTTGCCCTTGGGATATATTGGAGGAAAGACCTATCTCCTTTTTTTGATTTTCTGAGATAAACTCTACTCCTTGCCTTTTCTTTCTCCCTCACCTTAACTGGCTTATTACTCCCTTTACCGTAGTATTATATTGCAATCTTCGGATAACATCCTCCTTTAACTTAGCCCCAGAGTCAAAGAATTTCTCCTGAACCATGTTAACTCACATTGGTTGTTCAATTATTGTATCAGAGAGAAATATCAATTCAGAGACTTGGTACAGTCGCAAAGAGAAAGACCTCATTAGAGGGTTATTATCATGTATCTGAACTGAACACTGTACTGTTAGGTCTGACCGTACTGATATTCCCAAGAAAGATCTCATTAGAGAGTCATTACCATGAAACTGAACTAAACGCTGTGCTGTCAGGCCTGACCATACTGATATTCGCTTAAGTAATCCCTCCATTTTGCTAGCAGATGTACCCCTCCTCCTTGCACACACATCTATTTAATAATTTATTTATTGCATTTGTTTACCATGAATGTCCAGCTGGGCAGAAACCCTTTTTTAGTGGAGGCCCAGGGAGAAAAGCTCCAGCAAGTTACATTGAATATATTAACAAATACAGCTCAGTTGTTCTGATGAAAACATTGCACAGCATTACATAGCATGTTCAGATGTACTGAGAATAACAATACAAACAAAAATAGAAAAACATACAGAACAACAAACAGAAAAACATACACTGGGATTCATGAACATTTGTGTCGGCTTCATGTGAAGCCTACATGATGTTTACATGTTATTGCGATGACCAGCAGTGCTAATCGCGTATGCATGCTGCTCATCACATTAACAGAAATACAAGCACATTTCCATGGCCAACAGCAACATTGACAGAGCAGCACAAGCATTCACAGTAAACAAACAGATTTGTCTTTGGGCAAACCTGTTAAGCGTGCTCATGGGACAGGATGAGGAGCTACATAAGGGAAATAATACATGGTGTGCCCAGGCAGATGAAGTGTACCGAGTGTACTGTGCACATAGATGAAACATATGAATGCAAAAATAACAAAGATGTGATGTGAGACAGCAGAAGCAACAACAATACATGGGGTACCAGACAGGAAAAGTGTACTGAGGACAAATGTACACAGAAATCAAAGAGATGTATACAGAAAGATGTCAGAGGGGAGGGTAAATGTTCCAAGTCTAGTATGGTAATTAATGCAAAGGTGCTTATGTCACAAAGATAACTTTCTAATAATAAAATTTCTCAGTACGTATTTTAGAATAAATAACAGTGGTCACTATTCCTGAGCAAATGTAGGTAAATAAAAGCATACATGCCATTATTGGATCTGACAATTACACAAAATCACATTGCAATGGGGGGAATGACATGACATATGAATGTCAATGACATGCTGAGTTGAGATGACAGTTTGCAAGGACAGTACATACATAAACAGATATCTGCACAATGTGCATTATGCCCATATAACATGTAGGAAAATAGGAATGCCTCATAAACCACAATCACCTTTTGCAAGAATTAAACCCATGCCATCAATGTCAACACTGACCTGTGTATTAACTGTGTACACCACAAAAAAGGTCTAACACATGTACGATGAGGCTCACCCTTGAAGAGAACTATGTACCTCAATAATATAATAGTTATGTTTGCCATATGTAGGTGCTGTTGGTGTTATAAATGTGGGAGCAAAGTGTGAGATATGCTAAAACCCTTGCATAAGGTACCCCTGCCTGACACAGTTATTGTGCCAACAGATAATATCAGATCCAAACACCACATCATGATGCAATGTATTCCCCAGTGCTGTGTATTGTCGACATCTACCACAGGAGGTAGCAATGTGTGTTGTGACAAACAAATGAAATTAATGTGTGAATTAAGAAAGAATACTTGATAATGAATGTCATATCAGTGTGTCAGACTGATTGCAATTATACGAGAATGCTCATGTGCACAAAATTTTGATCAGTCCTATATCAATGTTCTGCGATCAAGGATGGCTTCTCTGTACATCTGTACACATACCACCCAAGAACTGAAGCACATGTGTATACCACAGTACTCAATGCATGTGGCAAAGTAGCACTCTCACCATTACACTGGCAGAACAAATGTGTAACCTCAGGAAATGCATAGCTAAGTTCACATGTGTTTATGTAACATATCAAGGGATAACACTGAAATGACGTAATTATTGTTGTGTAATGTCAGTTTGTTTACACAAAATTAATTCCTATGCTAGATTTGAAAAATCAAGCTGTATAATGCCTGCCTCCAAATAACAAGACAGCTATTAATCACATTCAGTAAAGTGGAAATGTTATCACAGCCATTGAACTCCACCTATGTAAAGTCAATCAGCTGTACTTTATATGGCCATAAATTTTATTTGCTAAAGGTTGATGGGTGAGTCCTCAGCCACTCTATATGTACAAGTATAATTGGGGGGAATGTCAATTTATATATGCGTGGTTATCTGAAAGCATTACATCATGTGTATGAATGGAGGAATATGTGTCCCTGTAATTACTTAGAAAGAATTTTGCTGTATGTCAAACAATGTTGCCTAATGCTTGGTATACCCAAACACACCTGTAGCCACCAGCTGTTGTCACTGTGACTGCAGAACAACAATTATGTCCAATGTGGATATAAGCATGTATTGGTACAGAACCCCTTCACATGATCAAATTTTCACTTGCTCAAAACTTAAAAGGATGAGATGACTTCACAAAAAACTTACTTTCACGAACATTTGGGTCACTGGAATTTTACTCTGGGAAAGGAAATACTTGGCCACCATGGTGAACTTTGCCCTTTTCCCAACTGTAGTGCAATCTCAGAGTTGGCATATTTAGTTAGGGGGTTGTAAGGGTGTGGGGGGTAAAGCCTCACACATGGTTAGGTTTGATTTGCTTTGGTTTGTTTATTTTGTCATGGTGGCCAAGGGGTTCCTTTCCTGGAATAAAATTATGGTGATCCGAGTGTAAGTGAAAGTAAGTTTTCGGCCAAGTCATCTCATCCTTTTAAGTTTTGGGTAAGTGAACATTTGATTATGTGAAGTATGCAACTGGTCTACAGAAACTTTTTCAGATTTTGTGGAGAGACATCTGTGACCTGTTATAGACAAGAATAGATTTGTTCTTAAAGATTCTAAACAGTTTCTGCAAAGAGTTATATAATTTTACTCAACAACATCCGGTTGATTTATAATTTTTATTTGTAACAATGGATGTACAATCATTATTCACTGTGATTCCATATCAACATAGTTTAGAATGTTTAAGGAATTTAATTGTAAATTTGTTGATCTGCTTTGTTTATTTATGGAAATTGTATTGGAGAACAATGTTTTTTTATTTGATGGATGTTATGATTTACAGAATGATGGCATAGCTGTGGGCACATTCAGTGCCAATAGCTATGCTAACATTGTAATGGCTTGGTGGGAGCATGAGTTTGTGGTCAACAATGTACAATTTAGGGATATTTTATTATTTTAACATAGGTTTGTTGACCTTTTCCTCATCTGGAAAGATGGTACAGTTGAGCTGCAGAGGGTTTTTTGACTATGTTAATAACGCTCTCCCTTTTTCTGAAGTTTACAACATCCTGGTCTAATGTTAGGATTAGTTTTTTGGATATAGATATAGTTAGGAATGAGGATGGAACTATTAACACTAGAGTATATAGAAAACCATGTGCTAGGAACACCTATCTCCATAGGAAAAGTATGCATCGTAGCCATGTGTT
This sequence comes from Protopterus annectens, assembly GCF_019279795.1. Classification (NCBI taxonomy): domain Eukaryota; kingdom Metazoa; phylum Chordata; order Ceratodontiformes; family Protopteridae; genus Protopterus; species Protopterus annectens. Next base: position 822,234,707 of record NC_056731.1, on the reverse strand, counting down.
TTGGAATATAGTGAAAGGTCAAGGGATGTGTACTTCAAGACTTTATGCTGATGATAGTAATTTTACTGCTGAACTTCACACTTTGAGAGCTAAGTTCAAGGATAGAGAGTATAGTGAGAGGGACATTGATGTTTCCCTAAATGAAGTTATTACTTTGAGAGAAACCACAGCGAAACCATACTTTTCTGTTAATGACTATATTCATACGAATGGATTGAAAAAGAATCATGCAGTGGGTTTGACCCTCCACTATAGTAGTAGTAATTGTAAGGATATTATTAAGATTATTGAGAGACATTGGCCACTTCTTGCAACTGAGTCTACTATTAAAGATGTAGTAGGGCATTCTCCTACTTTTTGTTTTAGAAATAAGAAAACAGTCCATAGAATGTTATGTTGCCCAAAAACCCTAACTGACAATATGAATTCATCTCCCGTTGGTACAAGGTCTTGTACTTCATGTAATTATTATATTTACATTAATACTGACACTTATTTTTTGCATCCAGATACAGGTCAGATGTATCATTTTAATAATATAGCTGACTGCAACACAAGAAATGTAGCTTATTTTGCTGTGTGTGGATTGTGTCAGGTGTTTTATTTACAGAAGACCAACAGGAGCTTCAGACAATGTATAAAGGAGCATATATATATATATATATATATATATATATATATATATATATATATATATATATATATATATGTATATAAAAAACATAAGGAAAAATTCCGCTAACAATGCATTAGCTAAACATGTCAGGGATAGTGGTAATGATCACACTTTCAAATTTATGGTAGTGGATATTGTTAGGATGACTGATAAAAAAGGTGATATAAGAACTTATACTGAGTCAGTGGAAGCTAAGTTGATAATTAGAATGTGTGCTGATCAAGGGAAGTGTTTGAATGACAGATTTTCATTAAGACCATTCTTGAAGTTAAGGGGAATTCATTGTTAGGTTGTTCTAGGTCTGTTTAGATTTTTATATTTTCATTTTTATATGTTGTGTGCATATATATTTTTGTATTTTTTATATTACATCGATTTATAGATGTATTGTGTGTGTGTATATAAGTGATTTCATAATTGTTTTAACTACCCTTTTCTGCATTGTAACAATTTGATTGGATATTTATATTTATTGAAGAGATGATTAGATGAGTGATTTCATTTATAATTGGTTACATTGTTACTTGTTATTGGTGTGATGAAGCATTTTTGCAAAAGTGCTTGCCATTTTATTAAACAGTTTTGAATTATGTTGACTTTAGTGTTTTTTTTTTTTGTGCCAGGCTGGATTGTGCTTTGGTCATACCTTATTTTGGATTGTATTTTATAAATGATATCGTCTTATGTCCTCAGTCCTGAGGAGGTGTTTCACTAAGTGTGATAGAATGATATATATTCAAATGACACCAGCAGTCTTCAATGCATCCTTTCTGTAGGAAATGTAGAATAAACTCTTGTAACAAAAAACAACATCTACACAGGAACATAGCACATATGGGTGACAACATTGTTAACAAAATGTACATTGACTGTAAGCAGTGACATTGGGATTTTAACTATATATTTAACATCACAGGCACATGAAGGTTTGCTGAAACACAAGGGCAACTATGGATTCATTTCATGACTGTGACATTGTACATTTCAATGGATGACAACACCATTGTGTCTTACCTTCATGTTTCTGCTAAAAAGTGGTTGCACAGCACATTATGTATGTATTTGCAGCCTGGTCTACACAGTAAGAGGAAGAAACATACAGACACAGATGGTAGTCATTCTTGCATTCAAGCTCCCTAGCCATGTGCTTAAACAACCTACACACAAGTGTATTATACACACATTCTATAGGAAAAATTTGAGTGCATGTGAGCTGTACTGCATCTTTTAAAGGATGACATTGGCTGTGTCATGCAAAGGAGGTGTGTGTGCAGAAATGACTTCTGTGCTATGTTGAATTCTGAATGCTGCTATTACCAAGAGGTGTAGCACACTACATCCACATACAAACAATCAGGAGAACCTTACTGCTGTATTCGAGCTATCTACCTATTGACTGACACAATCTACACACAAGTGCATTACTGAAATGATTACATCATCACTGTGTTGCAGGCATATGCGTTTGTGGACAGAGTGAAAAGGGAATTCTGAATGTTGCTATTACCAAGAGGTGTAACACACTACATCCACATACAAACAATCAGGAGAACCTTACTGCTGCATTCAAGCTATCTACCTATTGACTGACACAATGTACACACAAGTGCATTATTGAAATGATTACATCATCAATGTGTTGCAGGCATATGCGTTTGTGGACAGAGTGAAAAGGGAGTGTAGAATTAATCTCACCATGTAAATATTTCTCATGATTTGGAGTCAAATGAGCACACCTGTTTAAATAATCCTCCAGTGATGCAATGGACCCACCATCACACATACAAGTTGATTGTTGTGAGATTAGAACACCATACTAATCTAGTTATACAACTTAGAAGGCATAGTACTTAATGCAAGCACCACCACAGAAGTCTGACTTACACAGTGTGAGAATGCACTTATAGAGGATGACATCAGCATTGTGCTGCTGAGACGATGATATTGGGAGAAGGGTGTGACATAGATGTGGACACTCCCTGCTGTGTAAAAATAATGCAAAACTATTATTTCAATAAGGCTGAAAGTAGTTAATTTTATATTTACACATCTCCATACAAACACATTAACTTTCAGTTGATCATAACTCCTTACCTATCTAGTTATGAAATCTAAAGGACACAGTACTTAATGCAAGCTCCACTGAAGAAGTCTGATTTATAAACTGTGACAGTTTACTTTATACAGGATAACTTCAGTGTGGTTTAGCAGAGAAGATGATGTTGGGAGAAGGGTCTGAAACTGAGGTGGTCACCCTGCAGTTTAAAATTAACTCCAGGGTACTACTGCATTGTGAACTGCAGTAGTTCAGGTCATAACTGTACACTGCCATATACACACACATGTTCATAAGTTGGCTGCCTTAAGATGAGAAACCCTACTTATCTAGCTTTGCAATCTAGAGAACACAGTACTTAACGCATATGCCACTGCAGAAGTCAAACTTTGCAGTCTGACAATACAGTGCAGGTAGAATTAGCATCTCATTATGTGTCAGAGGTGATATTGTGATGTTGAAGGTTTTGTGCAAATCAATATTTGTGGATATGATGGAGTAAATTCAATCTTATGCTGAATAATATATACGTACTGCTTACTTATGTCAGCTATAGGTTCATAGGTAGGTACTAGGCTATCTGCCCGAGGGCATTTATAAGCCTAGCCAGAGTGTGTCGGCTGTCGCCACCCCATTGATTAATTAACTGATCTTCTGTCAAGCAAAGCCAATGAAGTGATCCCAGGGGTGTATTTTCTGTTACCCATCCACTCGTCAAGGTTTCTCTTGAAGAGTGTTAGTGAGGGGCTCTGCCTGACGTAATTTGGAATTTTGTTCCAAAGCATGGGAGTCCCTGTGACAGGAATCTATCCCCCCAACATGTTCTATTTATTGTTGTGGTGAGGTTTAGCTCACTAGAGCACTTGGCTCGCAGTGACTTGGATTTCTTTAGGTGGAGCATGTCCATCAATTATGAGTTGGACATGGCTTTGTAAGTCAGGCAGAGATCACTTCTGAGTAAGCGATATGCCACTGAGTACAGCCAGAGATTTTTCAGTTGGGCTGCATAGGACATATGTTTGAGACCAGTAATCCTCTTGGTGAGGTACTTTTGTGGTCTTTCCAGCTGTTGGAAGTGTCTTGTGAGGTACATCCCAAATGGGGCATTGTACTCCATGATGGGTCTAATGAGTGACGAGTAGAGTAGCACTATAACCTCTTTATTTCTAGATGCAAACCCTTTAGTAATTAGATGGGCCACATAGAAGGATTTCCTAACTACTTTGGCAATATGATTGTCAAATGAGAGATTACTATCTACCTGGGTCCCAAGATCTCTTATTACCTCTTCTGTATTAAGGGGGCTGCCACCTATGTGGTAATTCATGGGTGTTTTGTTTTTCCCAAATGGGATGACTATGCATTTTTTGGCATTTAGCTTGAGGCCATGACTGTAACACCAGGTGTCCATTTCAGTAAGGCCCTTTTGGAGGATGTCCGTGTCAGCTGGAGAGTCAGTTATGGCTCCCAGTTTGCAGTCATCGACGAACTTGGTTAGCCATAGTCTTCCTGTGTTTGTCTGTACTTCTGAGAAGTATATGCCAAGCAGTAGGGGTCCCAGGACCGAGCCTTGTGGGACACCACTTGTGACTGGTTTAGAGTTGGATCTGGAGCCCACTATTCTTACCATGTGAGTTCTGTCTGTAAGCCAGTTGGCAACCCATCTCGTGATGTAGGTGTTTATGTTCAGGCTGGTGAGTTTTTCTGTAATACCCAAGTGTGGAATGGTGTCGAAAGCCTTGGTGAGGTCAAGGTAGGCTGTGTGAACCACCTTTTCCACGTCTATGGCCTGGCCTTGGTGACTGTCATGAAAAGGTCAACCCAGGTTTAGTAGGCATGATCTGACCTTAACAAAGCTGAACTGGGTCGGGTCAAGTGTTTGGAGGTTCCCACAGTCTTTGTTAATGAGTTCCATGATGATGCACTCCATAGCCATGACATAATGACATATGCTGTCATTAATGTGTATTGCAGAACTGAGAGTGACATATACCTACCTGTCTTGTGTATATGAGACACACACACTTGTGAAACACAAGCTGGAGAATGAATCATTCATTGATCATCAGGTTATGATGATGATATGTAAACAAAAATGAATGTTACTGATATTAGTCATGGTACATGCTCAAGCATGGGCAATGTGGACAGTCTATACTAAGCAATACTTAATGCAATACTTAATGTTCCAGTGCTGGAGGGATGAAACATGATGATTTATGTACATCATTGCTGTATGTGATTGTATATCATTTGTAAATGTAAGTGCTGTAGTGCAGAGCCAAATAACCAGAATGAAGTGGTCAGTTAATCACAGAGTTCACTGCATTTCACATGATTACATTAGACAATTTCCATGTAATGATGTGATATCATCCAGTAGCAATACTTATTTTTGTTCCAAATCACTACCGAGATGATGATGCTGAGAAACACATCGCACAAAGTTTGGCAAAGTGTTAGCACATGTGTGATGATAATTTCATTAGGTTAAAATGGGACTGTGAAGTACCAGTGTTTAGTGGTGTTCATTGGTGCTCTGTATGTTTTATCACACCTTTCCATGTGAGCTCCAAAGCTCAATTCAAAAATGAAATCTTCTGCTTGTCTTCCCTATTTGCACAAGGGTACAGTGTGAGCAAACACAGTTCTCTGCTAAAGGAAGCAGTGGAACACTACATTTGGTTTGCCTTCTACAGTGCAAACAGGCTTACTGGAGATGTGTGGCCATCAGCAATCTGGACAGTACTTAGTGGAGAAAATCCACCTGTTAGCCTAGCTTTCTCTTTGGCAAAAGGTATAAACTTTCTGAGCTAAATGAAAAAGTAGATTTGAAGCAGGGTTCAATTCCAGTATGCCGATGATTTTACAAAGAATGACAGAATGTTATCATTATATCAACTTTTTATCATGAGTTTAAGAATACCTAGAAATGACTATTATACATTTGTTTCCTGGCAAAACTGTGTATGTAATAGCTACTGAAATATTTTTTTTTACCTACTACACATAGACATGCTTCAAGGGAATTTACAAGTTAACTGGGTGTGCAACAAGGTGTAAGACAAACTCTTACCACTTTATGAAGTGACACCCAAAGTGCCATTTAGCATGACATACTTCAGTTGCTCGTTGCAGGATGTTGTGCAACTGCTGAACACTGCAAATGATAAAACAGAAGAGGCTTTGAGAGATACATAGGCAACTTATTCATAGGAAAAACATTTATAAAAACAGGCAGTATGAGTTTTACCTAATGAAAATTGTGTCTACAGACTTGACCTTTATCTCTGGATCCTACCAAGGAAATCCTACTTCACACATGAAAAACTCACACCTTTAAAGGGAGCATGATAACCTATTTAGCCAATGGAAGATGTAGCTTTTATTCTTCATCAAAGCAATGGCAGACAGACAATGTCATAACATGACAATTACATCCATCAGCCTAATGAATAGTCAGCAGTACAAAGGGATGGGGGAGATGATGTGAAGATAGACACAGATATAGACACATATGAAAGGGTACTATTATGGGTCATTAATGTACATCTTAAAGGTGTGCCCTCAGTAATAATCAGTCAGACTCTGTATCAGTAAGTGATGTCTGTGGTGGTGAAGAAGCTGTAGGGCACTCAAGAACTGATGTTGATATAAGATCATGGGAAGTTACTAGGATAATGGCCCTAGGGCCCTTATAAGCCTAGCCAAGTTCTGCCATTCTTTACATGATCTGCACCTATTGCCCCTGTCCAAGAGTGACACAGGTGTAACCCCCAGGGTGAATTTATGATTACCCATTCAATCATCCAGATTGCGCTTGAAGAGGGCCAAAGAGGTGCTCTGTTTGACATGAATTGGGAGTCTGTTCCACAGGTGTGGTAACCTCTGGGAGACAGAGCTGTCCCTCTAGCAGATTCTATTAATATCACATACCAGGTTAAGGCCTTTAGAGTGAGCAACCCGTGAGCCATTGGACTTACAGATATGCAGCATTTCCTATAAGGCAGAGTTAGAGATTGCCTTATACACAAGGTAGAGATCACCACTGAGAGTGATTTCAGCCAATCCACATAGGACAGATGCTGAAGACCTTGAATTCTCCTTGTGAGGAACTTTTGTGGTCTCTCCAATTGCTGCAGGTGCTTGGAAAGGTACATACCAAAAGGGGAGTTGTACTCAATTATTGGCCTGATGAGGGAAGAGTACAGGGAGGTTATAACTTCTTTTTTTTTCTGGAGGCAATGCCCTTACTTATGAGATGAGCGATATTGAATGCCCTTCTTACCACTGTGGAGACATTTTGATCAAAGGTAAGGTTGCTGTCAACCTGTGTGCCCAGGACCCTCACCACTATGTGCATGCTTACTGTGTTTCTATTGATATGGTAGTTAGCAGGAACATCACTCTTACCAAAATAGATGATAATACATTTTTTGCATTGAGTTTAAGGCAATGACTTTGGCACCAATCATTTGTTTGTGTAAGACCCTCTTGTAGGATGTTGACATCATTTGGGGATTCTATGACCGCTCCCAATTTGTAGTCATCAGCAAACTTTGTCAGCCACAGACCTTTAGTTTTTGCTTGTACTTCAGAGAAATAGATTCTGAACAGTAGAGTTCCCAGGATTGATCCCTGTGGAACACCACTGGTTACAGGTCTGCTGTTGGACGTGGATTCCTCTATTTTGACAGTATGGGTTCTAAAGGTGAGCCAGTTAATGACCCACCTAATGAGATAAGGGTTGATACCTAGCTGGGTGAGTTTGTCAATAATGTCTGAGTGGGGGAATGGTGTCAAAAGCTTTGGCCAAGCCCAGGTAGGCTGCATGCACAGTTTTCAACTCATCTGGGGCTCTGTTGACTGTCTCAAAGAAGTGCACCAGGTTTAAGAGGCATGATCTCCCTTTGACAAATCCAGACTGAGTAGGGTCAAGTGTTTAGAGAGTACCTGTATCTTTGTTTATAAGGTCCATGATGATTTGCTCCATGGCCTTGCAGATAAGGCTAGTCAGGCTAATAGGTCTATAGTTCCTAGGGTCAGTGGAAGCATCACCTTTGTGCAGGGGGATAATTGTAGCCATTTTTTATTCAGCTGAGACGAAGCTGTTGCTTAGACTATGATTAAAAAGAGTACCCAATGGTGTTGCTAATTCTTGTTGGAGCCCATGTAGGACACAGCCGGAAATTATATCAGGTCCCATAGGTGCTGTATTTTTGACCTTAGGGAAGGAATTTATGACCTGCTCTCTAGAGATATAAGGTGGGGCACAGGTGGAAGGAATGTCATGGGGTATGTGTGGTGGGGACAGAGGAGTGAAGTTTTCACAGAACCTGTCAGCTAACAGGTTTGCTATGTCTACAGGCTCAGTGTATGCGGTATCATTAACTACCAGTTCAGCACAATCCTGGGTCTTACCTTTTAGGCTATGGATGTAACTAAAGAATAAAAACTGGAAAGCTGTAAACGACAAACCAAGAAAGAAGGCACTAGAGCAGTCAAAAGCATGAAAACAACTGAAGGATTCAAAAAGGTTTAATGAGTTGAAGTGCTTTTTGTTTGCTTCCTTTAGCAAACTTCTTCAGAACAACAGTTTAAAAACTTTAAACCTCTTGACACACATTTAAATAATCACTATAATTAAGACAATTACAGGAAAACCAACCATCACTCATATCATATGTACCTTTCTCTACAATATTCCTCTTAAAGGAATCCCACTAAATAAAATAAAATTCAAATATATAAACACTAAATATAAAAATATAACATATAATGTTGAAACTGTTCATGTTAACTATTAACTTCATGATTTCACAGACTATTGAGGCAATTCGTCAGTGATATATTATCAAAAATTCACATAATACTAAAATGCTGGTGCCCTAATGAAAAACTATTGTATAAGTTATACTTTAAGACAACATGTTAGGTACCTGGACTTTACACTAAATAAAATCGAGTAAGTAAAGTATTTACACTATACAAAAATTGTCATTAATAGTCACTACTTGACAGATTTTAAGAAATAGTGACTATATAATTCAACTGAATTTTGTTCTTATTTTTCATTCACCAGTGAGTGTTCCAAAACTAAACATAGGACATAATAAACAACCCATCAGCATCTAAGGCTCCTAAGTTTAAGAATACTACTAAACAACAGGAATAAACAAGACAATGCTTTGGCGAAACACGTCCAGTCTTGTATAGACCACAAATTCAAATTTGCAGTAATAGACCAGATAAACCCAGATGTAAGGGGTGGTCCAGCACCCCTACGCCTGGAAGAGTTGGAACTTTTTTGGCAAATTAGACTAAATGCTTATAATTTCCCTGGATTAAATGAAACATGCTCCATTAGTAGTATTCTTAAACTTAGGAGCCTTAGACGCTGATGGGTTGTTTATTATGTCCTATGTTTAGTTTTGGAACACTCACTGGTGAATGAAAAATAAGAACAAAATTCAGTTGAATTATATAGTCACTATTTCTTAAAATCTGTCAAGTAGTGACTATTAATGACAATTTCTGTATAGTGTAAATACTTCACTTACTCGACTTTATTTAGTGTAAAGTCCAGGTACCTAACATGTTGTCTTATAGTATAACGTATACAATAGTTTTTCATTAGAGCACCAACATTTTAGCATTATGTGAATTTTTGATAATATATCACTGACAAATTGCCTCAATAGTCTGTGAAATCATGAAGTTAATAGTTAACATGAACGTTTTCAGCATTATATGTTATATTTTTATATTTAGTGTTTATATATTTGAATTTTATTTTATTTAGTGGGATTCCTTTAAGAGGAATATTGTAGAGAAAGGTACATATGATGTGAGCGATGATTGGTTCTGCTGTAATTGTCTTAATTATAGTGATTATTTAAATGTGTGTAAAGTTTTTAAACTGTTGTTCTGAAGAAGTTTGCTAAAGGAGGCAAACGAAAAGCGCTTCAACTCATTAAACCTTTTTGAATCAATCAGTTGTTTTCGTGCTTTTGACTGCTCCAGTGCCTTCTTTCTTGGTTTGTAACTAAAGAATGCCTAATGTTGTCCTTAGCTGAGGATGCTAATTTGGACTTGTAGTTTGCTTTGGAGGACTTCACAAGAAGTCTTATTCACTTGTTTAAACTGAGGAGGAAGTGTTTCCAGTTTAGGGCTTGCTTCTTCTTACTTTTGGACAACAATTTCTTCCTCTTATTGTAGAGCCTGTTAATGGTAGGCAGGTTTGCTCTTCCTTGAAGAGCTTGTTTTGGTCATATCAGGTACTGCAGCATCAATGCAGTTATACAGGTGTTTGTAAAAAGCATTTGTGTAGGACTCGGCATAGGTGCCAGTTCCATCTGAGGGGGAGGCACAGTGAAGCTATTTGTACCACCCCTTAGAAGGATATAATCTCCTTTGGAAAAGTATTTTAGTTTAGTTGCTGCTAGGTGGGGGTCCGGTGTGATAATTACCTCAAATGATATTGATTTGTGGTCAGATCTGACAAGGGAAGACCTCACAGTGAGGGTGCAAAAGCAGTTTCCCCATATTGGTAAGCACCAGATCCAATATGTTGATGACCCTAGTTGGGGTATCCACCTGCTGGTTGAGGGTGCTGAAGTTAATGAACTCGAGGAACCTCTGGGCAAGTGAGTTTGAGCATGAGTAATTTACCCAGTCAATGGATTGGTAATTAAAATCACCCAGAAACATGGTGTTTAGATCTATCTTGATGGGTTTCAGTAGATCTAAGTAGGCAGAGTGGGTGTCTTGATTCATGGAGAGGGTCCTGCAGCTGTCAATGATTTGAATAGGTGTCTTACCAACAGTTAGTCACACCTGAAGTGTCTCCAGGGAATCATACTCTAACCAATCTGGAGGTGTATTTATCTTTAATGAATATTGATACACTGCCTTCTTTAGTTTTCACTCCTTTCCTTTGTGGTCTGAATGTGTGGTAGGAGGTGTAACCCATTATGGCTCGGATGCTCTCCACAGCCTAGAACCAGGTCTCCATGACTGCACAGATGTCAGCATCTTCCAAGGTGACAACTGCTTCCAGTGAGTGCAGTCTCATGCTAAGACTTCTAGGATTTAGTAGCATAGCCTTGAGGTTGTTTTTTGATGAACTTTTTACATCAGGAGTTTTGTCCTTGTGACATTGCCTAAAAAAGTCACTATGGGGGTGGAACTAGCCTTTGCCAGTAGCTGAAATCCCAGGGGTGACAGATGAAGACCATCTCTGGCAAAATATCGAGGTCTATTGATCATGTCATCCCAGGCTCACAGAAACTGGATCCCCTTAGAATGACAACAGAAACTAAGCCAATTATTATGATTTTCTGTTTATATTGTGGTATCATCCTAAGTGAGGGTAATATGCTGCTCAAGGCTAGAGACATACCTGCCTGTGACACATTATCAGAGAGCTCAATTATGTCTCTGTTCATGTAGTCCAGGGAGGTACTTCACAATTTGTTCACACCAACATGTACTATGACCGAATTGTAATAGTACCTGTTGTTGAGAGACTTGAGTGCCTGCATGATCTAACAAATCCTGGCACCAGAAAGACACCAGACCATGACTTTCGACTTGGTCAATCTGGTGAGGGGGACATCTGTGTGTCTCACTATAGAGTCTCCTATGACTAAGATATTTGGAGTGGATGTGTGTTGCCTTATCGGCTTTGATGGTGAGACACTTGTGCTTGTATCATTATGTGTATTGCGTGTTTTGGGCATTATGGTTGGTTTGGTATGTATGTGTTTTGGAGGTCTCTGGTGTTTAAGTAGATTTTTTGTGAGTATCTCTGCATATCTTGGTCTATGTGTATGCTGTATGTTGTGAGTAGACGTTGTAGTAGGTGGGCCGAAAACCCACTCTGTATTGGTATCTATTGCATCAGAGAGCTGTGATTCCAGATTATACTGTAGGTGCATCTCTCACAAATGGCACAGGAATGATTTAGAAGTAGGGGGTTGTTAGTGTACATGAGGCACTTGCTACAGTGCCTCAGTAGACTCATGTCAACCAGGCTGGTAGGAGAAAAGCGGGAAACTGACAGTTCATGGTTCCCAGGAATAATCTTGGTCTGGCTATAACATCTGAAGAGGGAATAGAGCAGGGGACGGTATTAGTAGATTTAGCCTGAAGAGTTCTGGTTTAGGTAATATTTGTGAGGCTAGAGAGCAGGCATCTGTAACCAGCAATCCCTCTGTGCAGTAGTGGGCAAAGCTGCACAGTGCACAGACAGGTGCAAACAAGCACAATACAGTTCAAACACAGGCTTTTTAAAGTAGACAGAGGAAACAGCAGAAGTTCAAATTATCCAATCAAAATGCCCTAAGCTGAGCCTTGCAACAGAAACTCTAGCTAGATCAGTCTAAGCTGTACCTTCCTGCCATGGGGCACAGGGTGGCTTCTCCAGACAAGAGATTAACTGTTTTACAAGCTCCAAAGGCTACAAACAGTACTAGATTCAACAAAAACCTGAATATAGTCTATGCAAATAAGTAAAATGAACAAAGCAAGGAGAAGAACAGTAATTACAGCAGTAAGAAAAATTCAATTAGCAGACAATCTAAAAAATGCAGTAAAATGCAGTTGCACAATTTAAACAAACAGATTTGCAGCAAATATTGTTTTAGTTAAATCAGAAATTGCAGAAAGTTGAAAATAAACACATTTGTAGTCTCTCAGCAAGTATTTGGAAAACAGTAGAGGTATAGTAAGGGTGGTTTAATAATTTGTCATTATGTGCATGGATATGTTTGCAAATGCTTTTTTGCAACACTATTCAAAACTGGTTCATGAAAGTTTGTTAATGGATACAATTTAAGATGTGTGTTATTAAAGATATCATAGAAGTATAACTTCATAGTAAGAAATAATGTGACATACATCTGAACTTGAACCCTTGATGCTACGTGCGAAAAGCAATCTTCAGACATGTGATTTATGTCAACACTCCACAGAGGAATATCCAGTAATCAAAGAACTGTAAGAGTAACTGTTGTGAAGTAGTGCCTTTATTCTGCCTTTACTCTGTATTCTGATATTGAAGCATGTTTAAGCACCTTTGCATGAGGATAAGTGACTACTGCTGTGATGGCAACAACTGACCAGGTTTGCCATAGCACATGAACAACCATTCACTGTCACTTGGTATTGGTGCATGATACCAAACTCTGTGCAAAGGCTGAGGACAAAAAGTGAAGGCTTTATTATTGGCCATTTCTGACCAGGTGTGTTGTGATCAGATTCTATTTTTTGACCAGGTTAAATGTGTGAAAATCGGGTTGATAGGTAAGTGGTGAAATGAGGGGAGGCAAGCACCGGCAGAGAGAAGGACACAGAGGAAAGAATAGAGGAATTTGCAGGCAAGTAGTGGGAGACAGCCATAGCTATCCACTCCATAAATGTAAAAATGTAGCCAGAATTTGCTGATTTTGGACCATTACCACACCAAGGGTAGGTGGCAACAGCAGAGTAATGTACAGCCAGTTGTACAAAATCAAGTGTGCCAACAAGACTCATAGGTGAAGTGGAAAGCTATGCATTTGTCATTATTTTTTGTGGGCAGATGTCCATTTTTTTTTTTTTACTTTTTATTCTTTCATAGAGAAAGGAATGTTGGGGAAAGTACTTAAGATGTGAGGGTCATGTAGGAAGGTTAAATGAGGAAGCAGGTGCAGACATACAGGACAAACTACACAGACAAGGATAGTCATGGACACAAAAGGTTGTGGATACCATGACTTGGGATTAGATAGGGGGCATTGGAGGCACATAAACGTCAAGCCTGAGAACAGTGGAAATCTAGTCCTCACCTTCAGAACTGTCATCACTGTCTCCTGTTTCAGTTTCCTGTGTCAGTGCTTGATGTGGCATCATCTTTGCAATGTGACAAAGCACCTTTCTGGCACAACTGATTCAGGCACTGAGGCCCATTTCCATAATACCCTCACCAGTTCTTGGCAGGTGACAAAAATCAATATTTCTACTAATACTATTCCTGGACGGTACCAGTGCACCAGCTGCCAGGGCAGAGCTACTTGATATGGATGGGCAAGGTGGGGCAGGGGTTGTGGAGGCAGAGATGACAGTTTGGAACCCTGAAGTGCTTGATGTCAGTGCTGCAACCCATGGAGTGATGGCAGGCTGATCTGCAGTGGTCTGTCTACCTCTCTGTGCTGTGTGTCAGGTTTTGCAAGAAGAAATGTATGATAAAAGAACATTTTTAGCCATGTAAAATATTCCCCCACCACAAAAAGAGAGAGAGAGATAGAGAGAATAAATATTTCCTCACCACAAAAAAAAAAAAAAAGAGAGAGAGAGAAGGAGTGGGGTGAGATAAAAGAGAGAGAGAGATAATTAGATCCATGGCATATCACATGACTATATGATTTCATACAATGAACAATTATGATTACCCAGTCTATGCACCTTTGCCACATCCAGGTATGATGAGAAGGTCTTACTGTGTTGTACCATTAATCAACTGCAGTGCTATGACATCATAAATAGCATTGTTTATTACAGTATTGCTGTACTGCATACAAGTACAATAGTTATAAGGCTTACATTAAGACCTGATGTGTACATACCCTATGCCTCTCTGAGGTGAGTTAACCTCTCTTGTTATGCCTCATGGATGGCTGCAATGCCTTCTGCAGCTGTACAAAACAGAAAAAGACAAGAAGAGACATGAAAGCATATTGAATAATAGTCTTGCCTGGGTAATGTGTTCTACATCATTTAATGCAGATGGGTCAGTATACTTACACAACTGTGGGATGTCAGCAGTTCTAAACTCATCCTCCCATCAGCTAAGGAGGTCCTTCTTGTGCAGTTTTAGGTCACTATAGTAGTGAAGGCAATTCTCTCCAGTGTGTGCGATGCCAGTTGCACTGGAGACAGAATTGGCTACTCTGTTCCAAGCTTCAGTCCTATATTGAGACCCACTGTAGTCCCACTGCAGTAGCCTATGGATGTAACACTTCACAAGGATTGCCACAAAAATCCTGGACTGCTCCACTCCTCACCTCTGTGCTCTAAATTTAGCACCATCATCTCCCACACCAGCAATGCCTGCAGAAGTCAAGCAGCAACTCTAAGGATGAACTGGCACCAAACTCCAATCTTGCATTTAACAGCTACTGTGTAAACATGTATAACCATGCAAACTGCATTTACATGATGGTAAGCACAATGAGGCACTTGTAAGCAAGGCAGAAGGCATTTTATCAAACAGCAATGAAGGTGTGAGACATGGCAGTGTGATTTGCCATGTGTGATCCTGAACATATTCACACCTTTTCCGATGGTCATCACTGACAGCCTCAATGGCTTTGCTTGTTATCCTTGGTGTTTTGAATGTTAAATAGAACAACTTGACACATAACTTTCTGGAATTACACACTGTAAAAAATTACTTGGTCAATGTGGGAATCAAACCTAAGGAATAAATAATGCATACATTTCAAGCAAGGTTATTAATTGTCAGTGCTACATGAGAACTCAACTATCTTTACTACAAAGTATTGTTAGAAATTGCATTCTGATGCCATATTTAAAAAACAAAAATGTTATCCTGATTTGAACCCTGGATCACATGTGTGATACGTCTTATGCCTTGTGCCACAGCAAACTAGGTTAACAGGTGGATTTTCTCCACTAAGTAGTGTCCCGAGTGCTGATAGTCTTGTATCGCTGTTAAGTCTGTTTGCGCTTCTGAGGGCTACTCAACTAATGTTTTTAATTTTTTTCCTAAAGCAGGTAAGCTTAGTTGCATGCTGCTCAGAGCAAGCAAGCGCACAAAGCAAAAACAGTAATAAAAAGCATATAAAGTTATGATGACAGTGATTCCTACATCTGGAGTAATAATTTCCACAGTCCCTTCACACTGTATGGATTTGAGCCCCAAAAAACTGTGTAACAGGGCCAAAATCACTGCATTTACAGCTTCTGCTACAGAAAATGGTATACAAAATGTGCACATCACTCACTCGTTAGATATACTGCTCAGCAGTGCAAAACATGCGTGTGGTAATGACATATATCACAACTTATATTCCACACAATTGCATCTTACTGCTGTTCAAAGTGCTGCAGAAAAGTGCACCTGCACCAATGTGAAATGCAATACTGATGGCAAGACTAGTTACTTTTCTCAGTTTGCATCTTAGGCAGTGGATTCTCCTTCACTGCCTCAAAATGCTGCCGGTCAAGAATGTGCTCAGCCAAAATGCATATAAATGAGCACAAAAAATATAAAAAATAAACAGTTGTCAGTAATAACACATATAGGGTAATAAATATGAAAAGGCAGGATTATGAAGATTCTTATGTCTGCGTGTAGTACAACCTGGTCATATGCCCAGAAAATATGCATTAACTCTGTCACGCACCATATTATCTGGACTTGAACCCTTAACTCAGTGCAATAACAATGCACACTCTGTTGTTTTTTTATTCTTATTTGCCACCAACACAGGATTAGAAAATGCTATGCTCTCATTGCTCAAACGTATCTAGATCAATATTATATTGATTAATACTTAACTGTAATAATGATCCACACCATTTTAATATTATGTTGCCAACACTGCCAGATACTTCTCTTTATTTTCTGAACACCTTTCCCTCCTCCCAACTTAACTATAGAAATGCAATGTCATGGCCATTTACTTGCATCTTTGTTTCAGTCCGTAATATAACTGCTCAGCATTTCAGACAGATTTTAAGCAGAGAAAAATGATGTTCTCTTAATGAAAGGATGTCGATGTTGTTTGTTCTCATAGCTCTCAAGGTGCTTACACCTTTTTATTGTAAGTGTACTCTGCATGATACAAACACTTCAGAGCGAACAGTTACTTCAGTATTGCTTGTTGTTGTGAGAGCAATCAGAAACAGTTGCAAGCCATTATCAGCTAACTTTTATTGCTGCTCCCTGCAGTCAGGGAATTGTTCTACAGCATAGAATTCCTGTATTGTTCATGCTCCCTCCTCTGCTGTGCATGGAAAATAGATGTACTCCCTTGCATGTTATAGCACAGCATTTAGATATTATTGAAATATTCTGGAGTCTGAGTCCTGTGACAACCCTACTATATTCCCTGTGGGTCTCTGGAATGTACCCATAGCTAATTTCCTTAATACTGCAAATATCTTAGCTTCCACTGGCATAGATTTTCCTTAGTTTCCTCTGGGAATGAGGTGGGGGCTACAGAGGTTGCAGAGTTCCTGTTGTGTTTTCTTGTCAACCCTGTGTTGCTCTGCTATTTCATTGTCATGCAGTCCATGATATGATACACTGGGTCTGAGTACCCTTCTTCATGCAGTCCGTGATATGTTACACTGGATATGAACACCCTTCTTCATGCAGTCCATGATATGATACACTGGGTCTGAGTACCCTTCTTCATGCAGTCCGTGATATGTTACACTGGATATGAACACCCTTCTTCATGCAGTCCATGATATGATACACTGGGTCTGAGTACCCTTCTTCATGCAGTCCATGATATGTTACACTGGATATGAACACCCTTCTTCATGCAGTCCATGATATGATACACTGGGTCTGAGTACCCTTCTTCATGCAGTCCGTGATATGTTACACTGGATATGAACACCCTTCTTCATGCAGTCCATGATATGATACACTGGGTCTGAGTACCCTTCTTCATGCAGTCCATGATATGTTACACTGGATATGAACACCCTTCTTCTCCTTGGACAAGGTCTATTAGCAGCAGTAGCAGCATAGATTTGAGCCTGTTGCACATACACATGCAAGAGAACAGCAGCAGCCCCTAACATTTTTTTTTTAAGTGTGGAGGTGGCTTTATTCCAGTAGGCTGTGATGTTCATAGCCAAGGATTACACTATCTCTACATGGTTACTTTATAGCTTCCTGAATGTTTCCACCATAATAGATTGTTTCATTTGCATGTAATTTAGCTGCTTATCTGCTAATTAGCATACTGTGCTGTTTATCTTTATTTGGTGGCTCTACATGACATGTAGGGTCATTTAATGAATACAAAATGGGCGTGACACATATATGATTGCACCACAGAAATAAGATGTTCATGAATCTGGCCCATTCAGAAATAAGGTCATAGCATAATATTCAGATTAGAAGACATGGCAGTATAGGGTATTCAGAAATAAAATCATTCTCACATACACGTACGCACACACACATCTAGACTCATAATCACTTAACTAAACTTTGTAGTGCGATCAAGGCATGTGCGCATGCACACACACACACACATGCACATGCAAATACACAAACACACTGCAAGACATTACTTCCTACACATTCATCCACTCATCCACACTTGCTCTGATGTAGGGAAACACTAACCTACACATGTGCTCCATCACCAACACATCCAGACTTATGATGCTCTATCTAGTGTACTGTGACCACCCAGACAGATACACATACATCTGCATACACATTTGGTTTCAGCATCTCATACCTATCTACTGTGCTTAAGATATCAAGACAGACAGATGGCAGCCAGTTTCACACAAGCACACACATATGCACATGTGCCCACACACACACACACACACACACACACACACACACACACACACACACACACACACTCGCTCGCGCTGGCATACACACACTTACTTCTAGAATCATGACTGGGCACCTAACCCCTGTAGTTAAACAACCAAGGTGCACGCACACACACACACACATGCGTGCTCGCTCACGCTGGCATACATACACTTACTTCTAGAATCATGACTGGACACCTAACCCCTGTAGTTAAACAACCAAGACACACACACACACACACACACACACACACACACACACACACACACACACACACACACACACACACACACACACACAAACACAAACACACACTAGCATGAGCTACTCCCCCAGACTACTTCACTCCAACATCACTCTTCACATTAGAGCCCTTGTGAGTGGAAAACCTCAGTGGTAAAGCTATCAGAGCATCAGAAAGGCTTAGCATGATTTGAAAATCTTCTGAGATAAGGCTTTGTCATCACACTAAGTCTTTCTGAATTTCAGCATTTGCTTTTTTCTTAATAATCTTTCTCGTTACTTCTGCCAGTGCTGCGTCTTTTACACTCTGCTGTCATTATTTTTTATTACATATTTGTTTAGTTGTATTTTCATGTAAAAGTTTCACAATTTCTTTTCATTTTTTTCTCCATATTCTTCTTACCTATCTTCTTTACCATAACATTTCTTCTTCATAATATGCTTTTATAGTGTCATTGCTTCATTCATATTACCTAGTGAATATGTTTATTTACTCCTAACCTTTTCTTCTGCACCTGTTGAAAATCCTGTATTAAATCTACCTCTACCATCCTTCATGCTTTTTTTTATTCTTTTTGATCGAATGTTAATTTTATTACTTTTAGTATATTAGCATTTCTAGCTCACCACTATTTTGATGTTGTAATTGTTTTCTTCTTTACACATAATTTTCAGGTTGCTACATTTTGTCATTTTTTTAAATTAATATCATAACTTTCTTTCTCATTCCTCTCTTATGCATTCTTTATTTTTAACTTTGCATTTTCCTCTCACCTGTCATTTTTATCCCCTTTTTATTTGCTTCTTCCTTTTTCTTTTGCTGCCATGTTTCCACATCTTCTTTTTTATTATCTTCACTTTTATTTCATGTACAATTTCTTTTTCTTTTATTTCCTCTTCTGACACTGTTTAATCCTTTGTTATCTTTTTTAACTGTTTTGGCTATCGTCACCATCTGATTTGTTTCCTCATTTTCTAATACTGCCATTTCACGTGAAGGTTTTTAGAGGTTTGCTAGTTAATTGCCTTGACAGGATTGTATTCTAATCATTCCAATCCATTCCTTCCATGTGGGTGTACCATTTCAAGGTCACATGGTGTGCCTTGAGGTTGTTTTCCCCAGTTAGTCACTTAATAGGTGGCCGTTTCTTTGGCATCACTGTGGACTTGGCAATCAGCATCATCCCCTCAGCTGCTGCGGCAACAATATGAAGCAACTGTCCATGGTCATTATCTGGAGTCTGGAACAAAAACAGATGTATTCCACAAAACTTTCAGCCCATACAACAGGACTGTTGTTCATTTAGAAAAAATGGCAACAAGTAAATACATGCAAATCTCCAAAACGTACAGACCCCTTCACAAACCAGGCACAGTCCCAGTGGCGGCTGGTGACTTCAAATCAAAGGGGGGCTGCAGGAGATAGCTGAATGGGTGGGGTCAATGGGAAGGGGTGTGGACAACTAGAAAGGGGAGGGGCTATGCTCAAAACCACAAAAACTAAACTTTAATTAAATATGCTTCCCTGGGTGCCAAACCCTTGTTGTGAGAGTCCAATCAAGACAAATCAAGTGTAAAAGAATAAAAATATTTCAGTGCATTGGCTGCTTGACAGCTTACTTAATATCTAGATGGAAACAAAAAGGTTGTGAGGCATGAAAAAAATAAATTACTTTTTAAATACATTACTGGAATGCCAGTCAAAATCAAGTATAAGAAAAACAAGCAGCACCCAACTCAAACCGCTTCTCCTTGCACTGCAGTTCTAATTATAATTTATATTCAGCTTTATTAAAGTACCAAGTAACATGCTGAAAGTAGCAATCTCTGTGATGCCCCCACTTGTAAAAATGTTTCTTATCCAAAAAAGACCTGCTGCCTGACAACTATCTACTTGTTTCATGGGGAAAACATGATCAAAGTAAAAAATGAAAAGCAAAACAAGCTCAAGATACATTGCTTAAAGGATTACTGTACAGGTTATGGACCACACATGATTGGCATTCTGTTTAGTTTACGGGTAAAGCCCTCGGAGATCACTGGAAGTCTCCAACAAGTGTAATGAGCTTCTTAAAATAATGTAATCCTGTCCTTTATTACAAATACTGTCATATGCATTTCAATACCCAAGGCTTATACATTATCTAGTTAAGTATTCTCTGCATGGCAACAACAGAAAGGCTTCAATGTTGGCAATTCTTTAACAGTATGCTTATTAAAGCTTACTTGAATGTTATGATCTCAGACAAGCTTACCTGATGGTCATTAAAGCATTGCTACTTAAAACACAGAGCAACAGGCACTTTCTGAGTAATAAGCATAAATCAACAGTACAAAAATATGACAGAAACCAGACCATTCTGCAAAATCAGGAACAGATGAAAAGCCACTGTAGTACTTGTGTCTACCTTGGATGGGGGGATACCCTGCACATTTACACTGCATAACTGCTCCTTGCCTTGCTTGGACACATCCAGAGTCACTACATGGGGGAGTGGGGTGCAACAAGTATGTCACAATTTGAAATGTCTCTGGCTGACTGTGATGGCCCTAACACATTTGTCATACCTCTCCCCCTCAGAGCAAAGCCATACATAGAAGTGGGACAAAGGCCTAAAAATAAGGACAATTTTAAACATTGCTCTTATAAACTTAGAAAGATAATAGAATAGTAGGTCTTGCATTAGCATTAATCTTCTGAAAGATATGAAATTTGAAACTCAAATGTCTGTCATTATTTTCTAACTTCAATCTTTAATGATTTACCACAAAAAACAATTTTATGAAAAATTGACCAAAAATGTGATGCAAAAATATAAAATAGCCACACAATACAGCTGGGAACCTGTCAAAGAAGGGACACTTTTTAAATAATAGTACTGCTAACTTGAGCAGCTGACAAAATAAAAGAATCTACACGCATTTCTGAAATAAAAGTAGTCTATAACTCTGATTATTATAGTTATTTCTTAATTGTAAATCTTCCATGTTTTCTTCCAAAACTGCTATTTTGCGGAGGGATTAGGGGAAGAGCAACATTTTGAGCCAAATTTGGGGACAGTTGAGAGGTTTGGCTATGCCTAATTCTATAAAGCAATTTATTTGCATGTACCTCTCAACCTGTTAATGCAATAAATCTGGACAAGGCCAAATATATTGGGGGAACATATAAACAGTACTAAAAATTACTCTTGTATAAACTGAGACAGTTGATAGAATAACAGGTCTTACTTTAGCATACATTTTTCTGAAGGTTATGAAGTCTGAAACTCAGTGTGTCGTTATTTAGTGACTTAATTCCTAAATGATTTTCCAGAAAACCACAAATTTTATGAGGAACAAATCAAAAATAAGCAAAAATCTATTCATTCTGTGAAAATCTGGACAGTTGGGAGGTATAGTTCAGCTGGGGCTGTCTTTGAGTTTGCCACCCTTCCCCCTCACAAAATCATGGTCGAATGGAGGCCTTCCCCCTGCAGCCATTCCAGTGATCCATTACTTGGCTATTTCACTCCATTTACCATAAACACTAATGTGCATACTGCTTTATTTCTATGATGATTTGGATTTCATTTGAAAGTTTTATTTTGCATTTTACAGCACAAACACTAAGACATCTGCTAAACAAAGCAACGCAGTCTCACAATGAAAACAGGCTTAGCATTAAAAACTTATCTGCCCTTGAAACTCACATTCAGTGAAACAGAATTGAAACCCACATTCAAAGAAAATACATTTTGCCACTGGCAGATAAAGATTAACTTTGGGCTGTTTTCAAATCATAGGCCCCTTGCATATGAAACATACATGTGCTCTTTGATACACCTTCCTGATTGTACTAAATTATATTCCTTGTACAATACAGTACAGTTGTTAGACGGCATTTTAAATTTATTGTTTTGAACATTTTTCCAGTAAACAATGAAACAAAATGCATGCACCAATGAAAAAACTACCCAATTCAGAACATTTCCATCATAAAAGTCTACTCAACCTTCTACAGTCCACCAGTATTAGTAAATATGCACAATCTCTGAAGTAGTAAAAGTCATCTAAATAATTCTGCATTAAAGAAATCTGTAACAATGAAGAGGTTGCTGCTAGCAAACAACTTTATATGTCACTGTTTATTCATCTACAAATAAAATGCCCGTTGCCCTTGAGGAATAAATTGCCTATGTTGCATGCATTAAAAAAAATGATAAGCTAGTAATATCACAATAGGGACTATATGGCAAACTGATAACAGGTTCAGGTTCATGGTAACTACTCTAGGTATCTTTGCCAAAAAGGACTGCAGCATCCACCCACTTTACAACACAATACAGTATCAACAATGGATCTATCTAGTGCGGGAGCAGAACCCACTACCTTCTGCATCAAAAACAAGTACATTACCTGTTGTGCTATTAATGCAAGGAGACTCAGAATAACCAGCACTAAAGTTTTGTTCCCCTGCAGCTCTCAGCTCCTTGTAAAATCTACTCAACACACAGTTGTATCTCTGAACTTTGCAGCACAAGAAATCTGGAAAAAGCCGAAATTTATTGGGGGGGGGGGGGACAAAAAGCCCAAAAACCAGGGACACATTTTAAACATTGCTTGTATAATGTTGGAAAGTTGCTAGAATAAAATGCTGTGTTACCACCATACATTTCACTGCCACATCTTTAATCCAGGGGACCCTGTGCAAAACAGTCAGAGAAACATACCACTATGCCAAATCAGCTGTTTGGTGAAAGAGAGGAAGACAAACTTAAATGGCTACCATTTAGTGAATTCAGTTCTCAGCATAGCTGTCAATCTCTTGGCACAAAACACCTGAACAAAGCCAATAATGGGGGGAATACATACCCCAAACATATTCAGTGAATTCAGTTCTCACTATAGCTCTCAACCTCTTAGCAAAAAACATGTGGACAAAGCCAGTAATGGGGTAGGGGAATACAGCCCCCAAACATTCAATGGATTCAGTTCTCACCATAGATAACTCTCAACCTTAGCACAAAATACCTGGACAAAGCCAATAATGGGGGAATACAGTCACAAAAATAGGGACAAATTTCAAATATCCATGTTATAAACAGACAACTGCTAGAACAATTTTGTGTTACCATGTACTTTCTGAAGAATATGAAGTCTGAAATTCAAATGCCTGTTATTTTTTAAACATTTAACCAGGAAACTAGTCTGACTTGGAATAAAAGACATTTTTCAGCAGAGCAGGGAGAAATGCCAGACACATCTTTGCAAGATGGGAGAACATGCACACACCACACAGAAGGCACCCCAGCCAAGAATCAAACCAGAGAACCTGTAGCTGTTAGGCAGCAATGCTACCATTGCACCACTACACTACAGAGTTTGCAAGGAAAAATGTAGATACAGAAACCACAGATTTTATGAGGAACAGAACAAATATGAGGCAAAAATCTGCAAATTTATTTAGAAATGGTGGTGGATAGGGAATTCAGGTCCTTGCCACCTGAATCCAAGGTACAGGGTTCAAGCCTGAGTATCTCTACCCACCACCATTTGCTCTCCCTAGCCACCAGTATATAGTAACTGGGGCATTTCACACACACACACACACACACACACACACACACACACACACACACACACACACACACACACACACACACACACACACACACACCTGCTGTAAATACATGTCCCACCTGTTCAACAGCCACAGACACACACCTGCTGTAAATACATGCCCCACCTGTTCAACCGCCACACACACACACCTGCTGCAAATAAATGTCCCACCCGTTCAACAGCCAGTGACCAAACACCTACCCTACCCATTTCATGAATGAAGCAATCCAGCCAGTGACCAAAACCTCCTGAAGCAGTAATCCATGAATGAAGCAATACAGCCAGCGACCAAAACCTGAAGCAGTCTGGACCTCCTCGCAATCCAGCCATCGACCAAAACACCTACTTCCTGAATGAAGCCAAGCTCGTGCAATGAAAACTGCACTGATTCCTGGGTGCATTTGCAGCAATGCTTGCTGGGTATCTATCTGGACTGCTGATAAAGGCAGTCTGAGGTCTTCAAATGTGTCTGTGCATGCTCAGAGGAGTCGGGATGTGCTTTTTTTTTTTTCTGTGTTTGTTTTTTAGTTTTAAAGATTTTTCTTTTGTTTTTTTCTAGGTGGGAGGGCTGCAGTCCGGCAGTCCTATAGCATGAGCTGCCCCTGCACAGTCCAGAAGTAATCCAAAGGAAAATCAAGTATTCCTTTCCCAAACCAAGCACAGTTCAGAAGTAATCCAAAGGAAAACCAAATATTCCAGCTATAAAATGTTCCACTATTGTAAAATAAAAAGCACAATCCAGTTGTAAAAAACCTACTACACTTTATTTCTGTTAAACACTTTTCGTCTTGCTTATAGTGAGACTTCTTCAGACCACATACAGTTACATCACACTGTGGTATAAAATCTGTTCCACTCTCAACTTCCCTTCAGTTAATTACACAAGTAAACTATACTGCTCGATCAGTAATTGGTAAATGATAAATCAATTAAGTTAGTGCTTCACTGTTACTTAGATCTCAGTAAATGAAGCTCCTAAATGATGTGCTGTGTGTGCTGCTTGCATTAAAAATATGTAGGCTCTTGCTGAAATACATGTACTTGCATCGTACAATAATTAAATCAATTTTATAAGTTTGTGTCAAGTGTTATGAATTTATATTTATGTTTAAAATAAATACTTGTTTAAAATACATAGTTGAAAAACATAGTTAAAAAGTTATAAATTTGTATTTAGAATAAACACTTGTTTAAAAAGCATAGTTAAGAATACATACTTAAAATGCTTCACTTTTACTAAGTCTATTACTTAAAACATACCTTAATACATAAATAAATCATGACATTAATACATAAGTCACCTCTACCAAAACTGTTACAACTATTTGCTTGAAGCATGCAGTATTGAAATAAATTTAAGTATCTAACAAATCTTATCTAACAAACCTGCCTGAAGTATATTTCCTGAAGTTTATAAAACAAACAGCGCTAGTCCCAAATTGCCTGATAATATGCATTCAGAAATGATGAATAATAAATGAATAAGCAGAGCTGAGGAAAGGGAAAAGAGGGGGGGGGAGAAAAGGAGGGGGAAGGGGAAAAAAGAAAAAAAGAGAAAAAAGAAGAAGAAAGAAGGAGAGGGAAAGGAATTCTACAAACTTTTCTATGTACCCTCTAGAATGCATGTTTAGATTTATGACTTCATGAATAAATTATCTTAAAAGGCTCTTCAATTTCAATATACAAGCTATTGAATAAATTTCATTCAAACCAGGGGCATGACAGGCATGGGTTCTTAGTTGCCAGGACAATTCAAATTTTTCCAAGAGTAAAGCAATTGGTCCACCTCTCCCGTCTTCTGCAACACTGTCTATTGATTGAAAACCAAATGAGTGGTTCAGGTATTTACCTGCATTTCTGGCTAAGGCATTTTCTAGTTTACACTTCCTAATACCATAAAGGTGCTCATACACCCTTTCCCTAAGTTTCCTGTTGGTTTTACCGATATAGAACGCAGGACATGATTTACATGAAGCTAAGTAAACCACACCCTTAGAGTTACAGTTGAATTTGCATTTAGTACTGTACACCTGTCCACGGATAGAAAAGTTCTGACCTGTGTCAATGTAGGGACAATACAGGCACATCTGCCATTTACACATTCCTTTAGTATTAGCAAAGAGTACTTTTCCTTTATTTCCTTTTAACAGGTTCTTTAGGTGTTTTTCTTTTCTAAAAACTGTTTTAGGTGGCCCTTGTAGTTTACCAGATAGAACACTATCAGAACGAATTAGGTCCCAATTCTTACTTATGATGTTCATTATAGAATACCCATCCAAGCTGTATGAAATAATAAAGTCAGACGGCCTATTGGGTCTCTTACATTACCATGCCTTTCTGATGAAATTGATTGGA
The DNA here is from genome assembly GCF_019279795.1 of Protopterus annectens. NCBI lineage: Eukaryota > Metazoa > Chordata > Ceratodontiformes > Protopteridae > Protopterus > Protopterus annectens. The sequence goes on along the minus strand of NC_056731.1, from coordinate 822,208,187 downwards.
GCATGTCCTCCACCCCCACAATGGGTCAGTAAAACCCCATCTGTCTTTTATTTACCACTTCCACAGTTAGGTCCTTTACCAGTCGTTCATGGTATCCCCTCTTAGAGAACATTTCTCTAAGTTTCTCACACTCTATTAAAAAGTCTTCCTCATTTGAGACCATGCGAGCTGCCCTCACAAGTTGCCTCTGCACCACTGATGGTTTCCGGGGCAGAGGGTGACAGCTACTAAAATGCAGGAATGCATTAGAATAAGTGCCCTTTCTGAATATTCTAGCTGTATAGGAGTTGTATTTCAAATTCTTCTATAAATCAATGTCCAGGTAAGCTATGCTGTCCGTATTGAAAGTGTAAGTAAACTTCAAAAAACTTGTATTGTTCAAATATGACACTAACTGGATGACATTATTTTTGTCCCCTTCAATTAACATAAAAATTTCATCCAGAAATTGTGTATAAAAATGTATCTGCCTTGCAATGTGAGGAACCTTTCTTACAAACTCCCTTTCCCAGTATGCCATCACTAGGTTGGCAAAACTGGCTCCACACGAGGAGCTCATTGCCACACCTATTTTTTGTATATAGTACTTATTATCAAAGGGGATAAAATTGTTGGACAAAATAATGTCTAACAATTCCTCCACTTGTCCTATTTCAGACCCAGGTGCCCCTAAACTGTGCATCAGTAGGCTTACCCACTCAATAACGTCCAAATGAGGGATTGATGAGTACAGGTCCTTAACGTCAGTCGTTAAAAAATTCAAGTTGACATTAAACTGGAGGTTTTTATATTGGCGAGAAAAGACCATGAGTCTTTGCAAATTTGTTCCTGTCACCTTACATATTTTTTTTCAAAATCTGGTCCATGTACTTTGCACATGCATAAGTGATGCTGTTTCTCGCATTGACTAACGGCCTCATGGGTGGATCAGAAACAGACTTATGAATTTTTGGAATACCGAACAGAACAGGGATCTTAGGAGCTGGCATGTTCAGAAAACTGAAAGAGTCTACATCTAACCTGGCCTCAATAAACATTTCTTCCAATGAGGAATGTATTCTCATATAAACAATATTTAATTCATTCCGTGATCCTTCAGAGTACACCTCACTGTCAAGAACTTTCCCCATTTTTTGTTGGTATTCGTGCTTGTCCATTATCACCAACCCCCCACCCTTGTCAGGTTGCATCACTCTAACATCTGTCTGTTGTATCAATTTGAGGGCTTCTTTCTCCTCAGATGTTATGTTATGGGAGCTACCCTTAAAATGATTGTACAAATCCAACTCACATACCTGTTCAAATGTAGCTAGTGTAGGGTGTAGGGGCTGGCAGTAAGTACTAGCAATATGAAATGATTTATTTTCATAATTATTGTTACCAAACAAAAATTTTAGGTTCAGTTTCCGGGTAAACAATTTCAGGTCTATAACAGTCTCAGATATTTCAGCTTTTCTAGATGGTATGAAAGTCTGTCCTTTTGCAAGTAAATCAGCTAAAACAACATCTACTTTGAGACTCAAGAAATTGAAAATTTTAAAGTCACCTTCTGTATTGAGAATAATTTCACAATTGTTCGAAGATGTCTCCATTACCTCCATCGTGGGTACTGGTTGTTCGTCGAATTGTACACAACCCGAGGTAGACCCTGCCTCAGGTTGTAGCCTGAGGCCTGTTTCCGAAAATTTTCTATCCCTTCTGGGATAGATGGGAACCCCCCTTGTTGCGTGTTCCTTTTCTTAGAAGTGTTATAATTCATCTCGGCCCCATTCTGTATAGCTGGAATACTTGGTTTTCCTTTGGATTACTTCTGGACTGTCCCTGGTTTGTGAAAGGGAATACTTAATTTTTCTTTGGATTACTTCTGGATTGTGCCTGGTTTGTGAAGGGGTCTGTCCATTTTGGAGATTCGCATGTATAGAAAGATAAAATTTATATGTTATGCAAACACTATATATGTTGTTTGGATTGAACTTTTTTATATCCTGAGCTAGTATTTATTATGATGATTTGTCTTACAAAAATGAAGGAAAATTTATTGTTGTAGTTGAATGTCTTCTTCTTCTTTACATTTTGGACTCAAGGTAAGAGAAGATGTAAGAGATGTTTTTTCAGGAAGTGATTTCCTTCAAATGGTATTAATTATATAATTAATTATTAATTAATGTTTAAAATGTTTAATTAGAACCATAAAATGGGAGTTAATACTATATAAAATGTGGTCATTTTTTAAGAAATTTGTCATTTTTGTAAAATGACTAACCTGATTGTCGAAGCTTGTAATCAATTTTTTTGTTTTTAAATTTTTTATTTTTTTTTTTTTATTTTTGAATATTCATTCAGTTTATGTATTTACTTGTTGCCATTTTTTCACTCACACACACACAGCTCATGGGTGTTGTAAACATAGTAAATGATGAAGTTAATTTACAACAGGACAACGGGAATCCTGTTGATTCGAGTAATGAACCCTTGGGGCTTATTGGAGCTCCGTCCAAGGGCTTGAATGCCTGGTTCAAAGATGTTCCGACATTTCTAGAGCCCACAAGTAGTAGACAACTGGATACAGAGTAACCGGCTGAAGGGTTACCGAAAATAACAGTTAACCTTAAACTGTTGGATTCCAAGTTACTTAAATACAAAAAGTTGCAACTCGAAGTTGCATACTTTAAGGAGTGTGTAAGTGAGGGTATAGCCCCTAAGGGGCTCAGATTGTGGCAATACCCGACTGGGCTGGTGGAAGGTTCTAAATTCCACAAAGACTTAATAATGCTTTTTAATAAGCATGGAACGGAACTTCTTGAACTGATGAGCAAACACTATCAACGGGCAGTGGTGGAATTGATGAAGGAAGCAACTATTTTGGATGAAATTATCAAGAAGGACTTAGACTTTTCACATTATAAATTTGAATACAAAAGATGTTTTTCAAGCATAGACCAGTACTTAGGAAAACTGAAGGAAACAAAGGTAAAAAAACTGAAAAGAGACAGGGAAGCATATGAATCAGGCAAAGCCTACGCAAACCCCCCCACTTCACAATCTGGTCCATCAATGAAGGGCCTTTCAACGGAGGCTGAAATTTTAATGCATAATCAGCAGAACAATAGGACTAGTAACAACAAAAGTGGTGCTATACAAAGGGGTCCTTCTGGAACTTTACAGAATGGGGCCAGTTTGAATTATAACACTTCTATGAAAAGGAACACGCAACAAGGGGGGTTCCCATCTATCCCAGAAGGGGAAGGACATTTTCAAAAATAGGCTTCAGGCTATAACCTGAGGCAGGGTCTAACTCGGGTTGTGTACAATTCAACAAACAACCAGTACTCACGACGGAGGTAATGGAGACATCTTCGAACAATTGTGAAATTATTCTCTATACAGAAGGTGACTTTAAAATTTTCAATTTCTCGAGTCTCAAAGTAGATGTTGTTTTAGCTGATTTACTTGCAAAAGGACAGACTTTCATACCATCTAGAAAAGCTGAAATATCCGAGACTGTTATAGACTTGAAATTGTTTGCCCAGAAACTGAAAAACTGAACCTAAAATTTTTGTTTGGTAACGATAATTATGAAAAGAAATCATTTCATATTGCTAGTACTTACTGCCTGACCCTACACCCTACACTAGCTACATTTGAACAAGTATGTGAGTTGAATTTGTACAATCTTATCAACCAACATAAGCATTTTAAGGGTAGTTCCCATAACATAACATCTGAGGAAAACAAAGCCCTCAAATTGATACAACAGACAGATGGTAGAGTGATGCAACCTGACAAGGGTGGGGGGTTGGTGATAATGGACAAGTGTTAGAAAAATATGTATTAGTGTATGTATTAGTAATATGCTTAGTGCATTTAAGGTTTGAAAAGGGTTAACACATTTATTCTATTTTACACTGCATAAATCTGTACAAACTGCAGAAGCTTTCCAATCTTGTATTGTCATGAAATATGCGCAGTTATAATCTTTGCTTATGCTCTGGAAATTTACAGGGAAGCAGATAATTTCTGCTTGTGTCAGGAAAATAATAAATAGAGGTATCACTTGTATTAATGTTATGAGATTTAGACAAGGAGTTCCACTTATGCTGTGAGAAAATACACAGCTGCAGAAGCTATTGATAATAAGAACAAAGACTGCTTGAAAATATGAACTGCAATCAGCGTTTACTTGTGTCTAAGCTAGAAAAGTACCTTGAAATGTAACACATGTATTAGAACTACACAATAGAAGCTTGTAGCGGGCTAAAGCCCCAAGGTCAGGTTGTTTTTCTCAAATGTTTTTCATAAATCCAGTCATGTCAGCAGAAAATCTGAGTAACATCTGCTGTAGAACAATACAGAAAGTTGTGTTTAATTACGTCAACTATAGAAAGCAATGTTTTGTAGAACAGTATAAGAAGAGCATACTTCCTGTTAGTAGTTAGGCAAAATCCTGTATTTGCATGTTTTTGTCTCCTTGCTGCAAGTAATTAAATGCCATATCTGAACCTTGCGTGAATTGGTCTTTGAAGTTTTTCCTTTGACAGATTGGTCCTTCGGACCGGAAAACCTCACTTCGCCTCGGATCAGACGGGCCAGGTGGCTTGAAACCGTATGGGGAAGAAATCACATTGGTTCTTCTTATCTGAAAAGCCCTCCGACTGAATTGTCGTACAAAAGAGGCCAGCCACTTTCTGATCTGCGACTGAAGGATCGGTTTTCACGAACCAGGTGATCAATCACGAAGGCTCAGGTAAGGTGAATCTACTTTTTTCTGTTTTAGATCAGGGACTAGATTTGTATTGTTTTTGTCAAGACTGTATTTTTACAAGTCAGGGACAGAAAAGATTATTGTCTTGTCATAGATCAGGGAAAACAGAGTAGGTAGGCAGTCATTCTGAAGAGACTATAACAAAATCCGTGGTACCACATTAAAAATAAGAGGGGTTACGTAACGATTAAAAGGGTAGAACAAAATGGGTAATAATTGCATAAAAGACCCCAAAATCCACCGTTAACCGAAGACGCAAAATACATGCAGTCGCAGCACGCTGATAATATTAAATACTATTCAAAATGGGTTAATAAGTATGAATTTGATGGTAAATTAGAAAAATCCTCGCTTGTCAAACTTGTCAAACAGCTCAAAACCGGTTCCAAAGGTCGGGTAAAAAAGCAACGCCACTTAGGAATTCCTCAGGCACACAGGTGGATTGAGGAGGTAAACCGTAGGGAACAAAAGAATAATAATTCAAAAGCAATGTTTTTAGATAAAGAGGACAATAACTTAGTGATAGTGTCGGCCCCTCCGCCTCCCTTACCAGAATATGAAGCAAGTGAACAGGTTAGTCTACCCCCACGATATCCTGTTGTCACTGAAAATAGAGACATTACAAGAGCAAAACCATTTATTAAAGATCCCATCGAGACCAGGTCTCGAACACGGGCAGGTAACTCAAAAAGAGAAATTGAGTTATATCAAATGGTTAGGAATTCACGATCTATGAGTGAAGAAGAAATATGCCCACTTATAGAAGTACCTAATCCTCAGGCAGGGTAAGAAGGTCAGGATCCAACTATTCTAGTGTATAGCCACTGAGGGAATTCCCCATCCAAAAGTTAATTTTAGAAAGTTCTCAGAAGATTTACAAGGAATGAGGCTCAGTTATAATTTAAATGGAGAAGAGGTAGAAAAAGTAGTTAGACAAATTGTGGGACCAGATTGGCACATGATTAGTGGCAACTGGAATCCCCGTGATGCTGCACACAGACCCCTCCCACATAGCAGTGCAGAGCTAGACAACAGAGTAAAAGGTCTTACAGACCGCATCTCTGAGAAATGGAAGCCTAGGGCAGACTGGACTTGCATTAATCAATGCATCCAACAAGAAGGTGAAACTGTTGACAGATATTATGCCAGACTATTAGAATGTTTTAATAACCACTGTGGAATGCAGGTTCCTGAAGATCTGACACAAGATTCCCCATATGAACAGCAGTTAAAGAATGCATTTTTGAAAGGCAGTATTGCACCCATAAGCAGTTTTATTACAAAACACATGGTAGATCATCATACAAGCCGGTTACAGTCATTACTTGAATATGCTAGGCATGCCGAAAGGCATTTTAATAGCAAAAAGAAAAAGAAAGCCCAAGTATTTTCTGTAGAAGATGGAGCAGAAGTTTATGTAGTACAGTCCGGGAAAAAGGGCAAGAGAAATGCCCAAGGAAACAAGTAATCTGATCAGCGATCAGAGGACTTTGAAGGGCGAAAGAAAAGGGGTGAATGTTTTAAATGCAGTAAAAAGGAACATTTGGCAAGGGATTGCAAGAAAAACAAGAAGGCATCCACAGAAGATAAAGAGGGTGAGGACTGACTATATGATAGTCAGGAATCACTGGAAGGGAATAGCAGAGAAAGGACAAATGAGAATGTGATAGAAAGAATAGAGGATGTGACAGGAGAAATAGAGGAAGTGCAGGAAGTTACGGATAGTGAAGAAAATGAAATATTGGATTTAGCTTTATTGAGCTTAGAGCTATATTTAGCAGACACAAAACCAGAAGTTACACTCTTGGTAGAAGGGAGGGAGGTTAAATTTTTGTGTGACTCAGGGGCATCACGAACCCTGATACATCCCTCCAAACTGCCAGACAATTCAGAGTCACCTGATTATATACTAGTAAAAGCAGCTAATGGGCAGCTGTACTGGTAGTCTCTCTCCCGTGGCATCGCAATAACTGATCCTGTTTCAGGATTGACCCAGAAAAGCAAAATTATTGTTTCTGCAAAATGCCCAGTAAACCTCTTGGGCAGAGACCTTATGCAGCTATTTGGTATAGCAGTAGTTCTGACCATGCAGGGTATGGAAGCACAGTGACAAATTGATAGCTTTGCAGTGCAATCGGAGGGTTAAGTGTTTTATTGGTACAGTTAGGACTTGGTTACGACTGGTCCAGGGACTGTGACTGAAGAATTAATGAATATAGCCATCAGTAAGTTCCCCTCCCTTGACATTGACAAACAGCACCTATTGCACTGTACTCTGTATTACTGTAACACACCAGGAACTCATAAAGAATATGAGCAAGAATTATTTAAAAATCATGCAAACAGATTGATATTACGTAATCTGTACTGGGACATGTAAGGGAACAGTGTAGCCAGCTGTTCATTGCCCCAGGAGTTCTTTGCACTTTATAAATCTAATCGATTACCACATGTTAGCTTAACCAAGGACAGAAACATAGAATGGGCAGACTTAGGAGAAAAAGTTACGAGATGGGAAAGGCAGACAGAATTAGAACTGTCAGAACAAGGAATACAAATACAGAGGCTGAATTGGATAACTCAGACCCACCCAGCCGTGCACTTGCAGTCTAGCAAGGACAGCTGATTAGCACTCCTATTAAAGGAGGAAGAGAATGCCTTACAGAATATACCAGAAACTCTCTGGTCAACAGGAAAGTCAGATGTAGGACTTATTTGTACAGTGGGACCAGTTACTATCACGCCAAAGTCAGCATTTAGACCACAGAAAAGACAGTATCCCTTAAGAAAAGATGCAGAGGTAGGAATCAAACCTATTATAGCAGCTTTACTTAAGGAAGGGGCACTGGTGGAATCACCCGATTCACCATGTAACACACCCTTATTTCCTGTTAAGAAAGCAAATGGAGAATGGCGTATGGTCCAAGATTTACAATCTGTAAATGATGCAGTGATACTAAAGGCACCTACAGTGCCAGACCCACACACTCTGCTGAATGATTTAAAACCTCAACAGAAATATTTTTCTGTGGTAGATATCAGCAATGTGTTCTTTTCGATACCGATACACCCTGACAGCCAGTATTGGTTTGTATTCACATTTCAGGGGAAAAGGTATACATATACGCGACTACCACAGGGATATTGTGAAAGTCCGACAATATTCTCACAAGAAATGGCAAGCAACTTGGTGGGATTTACCCCACCAAGAGGCAGTCAGATTTTACTTTATGTTGATGATATCCTGCTGGCGGCCCCCACCCAGCAAGATTGCAAAGAAGATACCATAGCGCTATTACAATTTTTAGCCACTGAAGGACATAAAGTAAACAAAAATAAACTGCAGCTTTGGAAAAAACAAGTTAAATACCTAGGATATGTAATATCCAAAGAGGGTAGAACATTAGATGAGGACAGAAAAGTAGCAATTTTACAAGCACCAAAACCCACTACCAGGAAGGAAATTATGTCCTTCCTGGGTACGACTAATTTTTGCTGGAGCTGGATTCCAAACTATGCCTTGGAATCTGCACCACTGACTGACCGTATATATAAAAAGCCTATGGCAGCACAGGACTTGTTACAATGGACACCAGAAGCAGAATCTGCTTTCTGCAAACTGAAACAGTTAATAGCGTCCTCATTAGTTCTGGGATTACCAAACTATCATAAACGTTTTTTCCAAACTGTAGATTGCAAGCAAGCTTATATGACATCAGTGTTAAAACAACAGCACGGGAACAAGCAACGCCCCATTACTTATTATTCATCACAACTAGACCCAGTGGCACGATCTTTACCTCACTGTGTACAAGCAGTAGTTGCAGCTGCAATGGCAGTACAGGCTTCGGCCTCAGTAGTTTTGTTCCACCCTCTCACATTGAGAGTGCCTCATGCAGTCACAATTATTTTACTGCAAGAGAAGGTAGCATATCTTTCCCCTGCTAGGCATCTTTCCTGTATGATTATATTGTTGAGCCAACCTCATATGACAATTGAACGATGCATGACTTTGAACCCTTCTACCTTGCTCCCAACCTCTGCAGATGGCACACCACACTGCTGCCTGCAGGTGATTGAGCAAAAGACACTGCCTAGAAAAGATCTCACGGATGTCCCCTTGGATGATGCCAAGGTGACATACTACGTGGATGGCTCATGCAAAAGGGGTCATACAGGACAGAACCTAGTAGGATATGCAGTAGTTTCTGATACCGAGATTATAGAAGCAAAACCTTTACCACACAACTTATCTGCACAGGCAGCAGAATTGATTGCCTTGACACGGGCATGTACCTTAGCAAAGGGTAAATGTGTGAACATTTTTACTGACAGCCAGTACGCTTTTTCTACTGTACATGTTTTTGCGCAATAGTGGAAAAACCGAGGAATTATAACATCTACTGGCAAACCTATTAATCATGCACAGTTTATTCTAGATCTGTTAGAATCTATTCAGTAACCTCAGAAAGTAGCTATTTGTAAATGCACAGCTCATACCAAGCAACAGGATAGGATTTCAAAAGGTAATGCAAGAGCTGATACAGCTGCAAAGCAGGCAGCTTCAGAAGTATTTCTTTTGAATGAGGAACTACAACCCTCTGAGATTTTAGACTTAGAAATGTTTAAGACAATGCAGACACTCACTATGCAAGTTGAGAAACAAAGATGGGTAAAACGAGTAGCAATTCTCGAAAAGGGGCTGTACATCTCTAAAGAAGGGAAACCGATATTACCATCTAATTTGTTTAGATATGCAGCCTTGTTGAGCCATGGGCAATGCCATGTCTCAACAGGGGGGATGGTACAGCCAGTGAACTGAGTGTTCATGACATATCACCAACTATTCTAAAAATATTTGTTTGATGTGCCACATTTGTAACAAACATCATGCACAAGGGGCGTTAAAGCCCAAGCAAGGGAGTTTCCCTACACCACCGTATCCTTTTCATACTGTCTGTATGGATTTCATAGAATTGAACAAATGTGAAAATAAGAAGTATTGTTTTGTCATTGTAGATATGTTTTCCAGATGGGTGGAAGCCTTTCCGACCAAAAATCCAGATGCGGCTACAGTAGCGAAAATCCTTGTTAAAGAAATCATCCCTAGATTCGGCATTCCGGAAAGGATCTACAGTGACAATGGTACACACTTTGTAAACCAAACCATACAACAGTTAAGTAAACATTTTGGTATTTCTTTAAAGAATCATTGTGCATACCCTCCGCAATCTGCAGGGCTAGTTGAGAGGCATAATGGGATTTTAAAGAATAAACTAAGGAAATTAATAGCAGAAACAGAAAAGAATTGGGTGTACTGTCTGCCCCTGGCATTGTTGAGCATGAGAACTGTTCCAAATGCAAAAGGATTGACTCCTTTTGAAAAACTATTTGGAAGAGCTTATTATACACCTCAGTGGAAACCTCTCATGCCCGCAGACCAGGAAGCTGACTGTACACTAGCAGAGTATATGAGAAATTTGTTGAATTCTAAACATCTGTTGCAGTCAAATTCTGTTTCAGATAAAGAACAAACCGAGACATCGGAAGTGGCAGTGGCCCTTGGGGAGTGGATCTGGGTGAAAACACTCAAAAAGAGAAACTGGACGACACCAAAGGGGGAAGGTCCATATCAGGTGCTCCTGTCGACATCTTCTGCAGTCAAAATCGCAGAGCGGGCCTCGTGGATCCACCTGACGCACTGCAAACTAGTTAAGAACTTTGAACTGGACAAAAATCTTGTCACGTGTCAAGAGCAAAAATGATAGAATCCAGAAAAATCCAAATAAAACTACTCGGAAGAGTTGGAGAAAACAGGAATGCAGAACAACCATTTCCTCAGAAGTATTGCATAATCATCCTGTTAACTGTACTAGTGACAATAATCTTTTTGTTGTGGCCATTCCTTTTCCCAGCCACACAAACTGAACTGAATAAACGTGAAGTGTTGCTCATAGACTGGCACCCAAACTTCAACACTTACCAGACCATCAAATATGTGTATGCTGAGACTTTCAATGTTTCGAATTGCTGGATTTTCACAGCTTTGCCGACAGCATACGGGGGGTTATTAATGACTTCAGTCTCCCTAGGAGTCAACGAGACCTGGGAAAACTTGATTTATGATACACCAACTGTTACATCACAAGATAAAATAGCATTGCACTTGTCTGTTCCACAAAAAGGGACTGTGTGTTTTTATAAAAATGATACTGTTCAGGTGGGTTGGAGCAATTGCAGTGTGACTGTTCCTTATAGATGCTACACTAAAGCTAATAACGCAGGTTCTTATTGTAATACAAACTATGATTCATTTTTTGAATTGATGAACAAAACAATTGATGAAGTAAAACATGATTCTGTTCTTTATAAACAACTGTCTATACTTGATAGAAGAATGTTTCATGCAGGACAAGTGTATATTCATAGTAAAGTTACTACTAAAGTAGAGGATTGTTATTTTGTATGTGGTAGGAAAGCATACAAGTGGTTACCTGAGAATTGGTCCAGCAGTTGATTTTTGGGCTACCTGGTTCCGGCCATATGACACATGGCAGTCTTACCTCGAGGAAAAATTCTGAATGTCTGAGAGGTCATCAAGAAACCCATCAAGAAACCTGTAAATCCAGTGGGGCAAATCGATGCGCACTGGAAAAACCATCATTCTATAGGCGAAAAACTGACACACATGGACTTGAGTGATAGTGTTATATCATGGGCAGGCATATCACCAGCATATGGAGCAGTGAAATTGATCTGGGAGCTGAGAAAACTGTCTAAACTTCTCAAAGTAATGAGCAATGCAACTTTTCCCACTCTAGAATTGGTGACTGATGAACTGAATGCCATGAGAACTGTAGTGCTTCAAAACCGCATGGGTCTCAGCTTCACCCTAGCAGTGAGAGGGGGTACTTGCGCTTTAATCCAGGAGGAGTGCTGTTCATATATTTCTGACCATAAACACGAGATAGACAATCACCTTGAGGTAATTCAGCAAGTGTCCGACATGACCAAACCAGGACCAAACCCACTGATGGACTTTTTCCAGAAATGGTTTGGGGGGTGGGGTACTATCCTAATGAGCATCCTGATTGCCATTTGTGTAGGAATGATCCTACTGGGAGTATGTGTTTGCTGTGGCATCCCCTGCATGAAAAGACTGATCAAAGACCTTATAGACATGTCAGTTTCAGAAACCTTATATCAAGGTGCTGAGTTTGAAGAACTGTTAAAAAAATTGAAAATGCTTTCATAAGTTTAAACTGAATGACTCTCTTAACTGCAAATCCTGAGTAGGAAGAGGGTTAGGGGAAGAAAAACTGTTTATGCTTATTTTGAAAGTAGAATAAAGTATTAAAAGGGGGGAAATGTTAGAAAAATATGTATTAGTGTATGTATTAATAATATGCTTAGTGCATTTAAGGTTTGAAAAGGGTTAACTCATTTATTCTATTTCACACTGCATAAATCTGTACAAAGTGCAGAAGCTTTCCAGTCTTGTATTGTCATGAAATATACGCAGTTATAATCTTTGCTTATGCTCTGGAAATTTACAGGGAAGCAGATAATTTCTGCTTGTGTCAGGAAAATAATAAATAGATGTATCACTTGTATTAATGTTATGAGATTTAGACAAGGAGTTCCACTTATGCTGTGAGAAAATACACAGCTGTAGAAGCTATTGATAATAAGAACAAAGACTGCTTGAAAATATGAACTGCAATCAGCGTTTACTTGTGTCTAAGCTAGAAAAATACCTTGAAATGTAACACATGTATTAGAACTACACAATAGAAGCTTGTAGCGGGCTAAAGCCCCCAAGGTCAGGTTGTTTTTCTCAAATGTTTTTCATAAATCCAGTCATGCCAGCAGAAAATCTGAGTAACATCTGCTGTAGAACAATACAGAAAGTTGTGTTTAATTACGTCAACTATAGAAAGCAATGTTTTGTAGAACAGTATAAGAAGAGCATACTTCCTGTTAGTAGTTCGGCAAAATCCTGTATTTGCATGTTTTTGTCTCCTTGCTGCAAGTAATTAAATGCCATATCTGAACCTTGCGTGAATTGGTCTTTGAAGTTTTTTCCTTTGACAACAAGCATGAATACCAACAAAAAATGGGACAGTTCTTGACAGTGAGGTGTACTCTGAAGTATCATGGAATAAATTAAATATTGCTTATATGAGAATACATTCCTATTTGGAAGAAATGTTTTTTGAGGCCAGGTAAGACGTAGACCCTTTCAATTTTCTGAACATGCCAGCTCCTAAGATCCCTATTCTGTTCAGTATTCCGAAAATTCATAAGTCTGTTTCTGATCTACCCATGAGGCCGTTAGTCGATGCGAGAAACAGCATCACTTATGCATGTGCAAAGTACGTGGACCAGATTTTGAAAAAATATGTAGGGTAACAGAAACAAATTTGCAAAGACTCATTGTCCTTTCTGGCCAATATAAAAAACCTCCAATTTAATGTCAACTTGAATTTTTTAACGATTGATGTTAAGGACCTGTACTCATCAATCCCTCATATGGAAGGTATTGAGTGGGCAAGCCTATTGATGCACAGTTTAGCAGCACCTGGGTCTGAAATAGGACAAGTGGAGGAATTGTTGGACATTATTTTGTCCAACAATTTTATCCCCTTTGATAATAAGTACTATATACAAAAAATAGGTGTGGCAATGGGCTGCTTGTGTGGAGCCAGTTTTGCCAACCTGGTGATGGCATACTGGAAAAGGGAGTTTGTAAAAAAGGTTCCTCACATTGCAAGGCAGATACATTTTTATACACAATTTCTGGATGACATTTTTATGTTAATTGAAGGGGACGAAAATAATGCCATCCAGTTAGTGCCATATTTGAACAATACACGTTTTTTTGAAATTTACTTACACTTTCACTATGGACAGAATAGCTTACCTGGACATTGATTTAAAGAAGGATTTGAAATACAACTCCTATACAGCTAGAATATTCAGAAAGGACACGTATAAATTGCGTTCCTGCATTTTAGTAGCTGTCACCGTCTGCCCCAGAAATGATCAGCGGTGAAGGGGCAGCTTGTGAGGGGAGTTCATGTGGTCTCAAATGAGGAAGACTTTTTAATAGAGTGTGAGAAACTTAGAGAAATGTTCTCTAAGAGAGGATACCCTGAACGACTGGTAAAGGACCTAACTGTGGAAGTGGTAAATAAAAGACAGAGGGGGTTTTACCGACCCATTTTGGGGGTGGAGGACATGCTCCAATTAATTTCATCAGAAAGGCATGGTAATGCAAAAGACCCAATATGCCTGTCTGACTTTATTATTTCATACAGTTTGGATGGGTATTCTATAATGAACAT
>NC_056731.1:822091578-822189078 GCF_019279795.1 Protopterus annectens | reverse complement strand
TTTTCTATGCTGTACCAATCTGGCACATAATTTGCTAACATCATATCTCCACAATTATCTATGCATGCATATATCTATATGGATACCTATCTATATCAATGTCTGTATCTATATCTATTTATCTGTCTATATATATATTTTATATATATAAATATATATATATATATATATATATATATATATATATATATATATATATAGGTTCACTCCTTACGAGAGAATGTGTGTGTTTGGTCGGCAACTGTTTAGTCAGCTGTTTATAATCAACTAAGCAGCTGGTTGACAGGTGCCCAAGATCGAACAGTTCTTGGGGTTGGGGAATATACCCTTACAAAGGTAAAAAACATGCAGAGAAATCCAAAAGCGCGACTTAAGAAAACAAGTAAAACTTTAATTGTACAAGTAGGTAAGTGCTTTCATGTCTCCAAGGGCGCTTCATCAGACCAAGAAAAATATAGGACAAATTCATTGCTTAAATACACAACTTGAAAGAAAGTAACTGCCAAAGGCATTTGAATAGGTCACATGCTTCAGATGTGATTTTAAAGGTACAGTCTCATTCAGACCATATTCCTTATCTGCTTTGAGCAAAACAATCCATCTCATTTCATACTCCTCTATTTTATTAGTAAGATCTCCCATTCTCATACTCTCTGAAATCAGCTCCAGCACTAAAAAGGAAAAGTACGACAAGAACCTTGACAAGATATATTCTTAGCTAGTGTATTATTCCTATCTTTTTTCAATAATTTTTATTTTCATTTTTTCATTTATATAAATCACAATAATTTCCATTCTTACAGCATGACCATCAGTGAATGTTATACATTGTATTCAATATAGTAACAAGTAGGTCATAAAACATATCTATTTACACTATATACAAAGACGTGTTTCCATTCAATTCTATTGTTATAAAAACAGCACATACAATAAGGATTTCAAGTCCATAGTTTGATTGTGTGATCGTGTGTATATTTCTAGGTTCCTTTGTACCTTGTTACTATGTAGCATGTATGATGTTTTATGCTAATATGATGTTAAAGGTTTGTTCCCAAATTTCTTGGGCTTTCATATTTTTGTTTCTTTTATCCATTACTATTTTAAGGGCTTAAAATATGTTTTATAGCTATTTTTTTAATCCCTCCCAAGATATAGTTGTAGGGTCTAACCATCTGAGAGCTATGTATAGCTTCATTAGTAAGAAAATTATTATAAGTATATTCGCTTGTTTTCCTGATATGTTAGATGGGCGAATATGTAGAAGGGTAAATTCCCATGTTAGTATTGATATCCCATTTTTTGCAGTTGTATCTTGAGGGAATTCCAGAGTTTGCACACAAATTTGCAGCTCCAAAATATGTGCATTAGGTCTGATACCTGGTCCTTACAGTGTGGGCAGTATGGTGATTTGGATGCATTGAATTTGTGAATTTGTGGAGTATTGCGGGTGTGAAATATGTATTATTATTTATCATGAACTGCGTGTATGACAGTTTTTTAAGGGGTATACGTTTCAGTGTTAGATTGATTGCATGACTTATTTGTTGGTCGTCTATGGATGGTTTTAATTTTCTACAATAGTTAGAGAAAAGGAGGTCCTTCTGAAATTTGATTTCACCTATCATTTTATATGAGTTAGATATTGTTTTCCATGTTGTAAGAATAGTCTTCCAAAGCAGAGTACAGTTTTCTATGTCACTATTAAGTATAGTAAAGTTTTGGAGGTAGCTGGAACATAGCTCTTTGATTTGTCTTAGTATTATTATATATGATTTGGGTAGATTTAGGTTACTTCTCATTTCTTGGATTGTACAGTTAAGATATGGGTAGATATCTTGGATTATTTTGTCCTTTAATCGAGGAAAAGAATTAAGGTCTAGCATCTTGTTATTTATTTTTAGATTTGGATTTTTATGGCGGGGTTGTAGTGTTACCATAGCTTGCCCAAGGTTTAAGGAATGAAAGAGTTTTTGTGCTATATTTATAGAATGTTTTAAGGGATCTATAATGTTATAGGTTTGTAAATCTTTTTTGTTTAAAAAGGGAAGCACTTTGGGATTGATGCCTAGTGCTTTAATGTGCCTATAGAATATTTTCACCCAAGGAGGTGACCAAGTTTTCATTGTCGGGTTATGTTCTGCTATTCTCTATATTCTGTTAGTGTTGATAATAGAGTAATAAGTTTTAAAATCTGGCAGGTTCATATGAGATTCTGTTTTTTTTTGGGTTCCCATATGAATTTTGCTAGGAAGGTATGAATTTGTTTGAAAAATGTATTATGTATAATTATCTGCGATGTCATGAATATATATGTTAGTCGAGGTAAAATGCTCATTTTTATTATTGATACTTTGGCCAGAAATGGTAGCGTAAGGTTATTCCACCTTTCACAGTTTTGTATTATGCTTTAAGAGTTATGTTATGCTGGTAGAATTCCTTGTTGCTCTGGAAGAAAGTAATTCCCACATATTTAGTTTCTTCTTTAATTTTTATTGTATCTAGTAGAGGTATTAATGAGATAAGTTTGGGCAGCCTTAAGGGGAAGATATTAGTTTTATTGAGGTTTCATTTGTAGTTAGACATGATTGAAAATTTTTCAATTGCAGTTATTATTTTGGTTATGTCTGAGTTTGGTGTAGTGAAGTATATGTTCAGATCATCTGTGAAGGTGGTGAGATATACTTTGAAGTTGTGTGTTGAGTGGGGTTATGGTATGTGTTTTGTTTAATGTAAAGAAACAGGGGTTCTAGGTATAGGTTGACTAGAGAGGGCGATAGCGGACATTCTTGTCTTGTTCCATTTTTTTATCATAATTCTATTTGACCATGTTTTATTCATATATGGGGATATGTATGGATTGCTATAGAGAATTTGGATGATCTGAATGAAATTGATAGGTATGTCAAAATAAGGTAATGTTTGAAGTAGAAATTCTAGGTTGACTCTGTCAAATGCCTTGTGGGCATCTACTACCATTGCATAGCTATTAATATTCATCTGATTTGCAAAAGATATTAATGCATCCAATGTTAGAGTGTTGTTGCTGGTCTTTCTTTGTGGTGTGAATCCAGATTGCTCTGGAGAAATTATTTTCTCTATCAGATTTTTTAATCTATTTGTGAGTATTGAGGTCAGGATCTTTGTATCTATATTTAGTAGGGAGATGGGTCTATAACTATCTGGGTTTTTGGGATCTGCAATGAATATCATTTATATTTCTATTTATTATATAGTTCAGCAGATAGTATAGTAGTTTAGCAATTAGGGGGGTGAAAGTTTTATAAAATTCTGACATAAGTTCATCCAGTCCTGGGGCCTCATGTGACTTCAAATGTTTAATTGCTGTGCTTATCTCGTTGATGGAAATAGGTTCCATTATTTTCTTTTGTTGATCTAAATCTAGTTTAGGGAATTTTAGTTTTTTGATGAAAACACTCTCTATCTTCCTTAGAGGTTTGCAATGTTTGTTCTCCAAAGATTTGACAATATATTTGTTTGAATACTTTGATAATTTTTTCATTTCTTGTGTAGTTTTTGTCCTTGTAATTTATTTCTTATATATTTGAGGTGGTTTTGTGTTGAAAGATGATTCTGGCCAAGGCTCTGGATGGTATTTGTGCTTTCTTTGCGTAATTAGCTAACATTCTTACCTCATAAAATGACAGATTTCTGGTTTCTAACAAATAGAGGTCTCTGTAGTTTTAGGAGATCAACTTCAGTCGTGCTGTTAGGGTTATTTAGTAGTTCTCTTTCCATTTGTTCTATTTTCCCTTTTAATGTATACTCCTCTTTTAGCTGTATTTTTTTATAATATGCTGCTTTTTTGATGAATGTTCCTCTGATTTGTGATTTGGCTGCAGCCCATTCTATGTTTATTGGGACATGGGATCTGGAGATATTTGCAAGGGTTGTCTTTAATATTTCTTCAACTTTTTTAATACATCTGTTTTGATGAGCAGGTTAGGATTCAATGACCAGTTATGACCTCTATTAGCTAAGTACAATTTTTTTGTCCCAGTTGATAAACAATGTGACTTTGGAATGATCCGAGAAAAATCTAGTGTGAATAACTGTTGTTGGATCCATGTTAATGAGTATGTCGAAGATTAAAAAGAAGTCTGTTCTTGACCACATTTTGTGACACTGTGAGTAGAATGTGAATTTCCCAGATTTATTCTCATTATTTCCATATTTAAAAGGGTCATATAGTTTAAAGTCTTGTTTAAGTTCATTTAGAGCTATTGTGGCTTGTTTATTATGTGTTTTAATCATGTTAGATTTGTCTTTTTCTGGGTTTTAATGTGTGCTCCAGTCACCCCCAATTATTAGGTAGTGATGTTTAAGTTGGTTTAGAATTGGGTAAAGTGACATACAAAAGTGATGTTGGTTGCTATAGGGTGCATATAGATTAAGCACCATTATGGGTTTTGGTAATCCTGGGTTGGTAAATGTTATGGAGCGCCATCTTCCCTCTTTGTCCACCTTAGTCTCAAGTATCTTGTCTTGGAATTGATTTTTTTAATTATTATGGCAACCCCAGCACTGTTTGTTTTATCCCCTGTTGCTATAATTTGTCTTATCCACTTTTTCCCCAATTTCTGTCCATTGTTCTGCAGTTAAGTGTGTTTCTTGTATTATTATTATAAGATTGGCTTTAGTTTTCAGGATAAGATGCAAAAATAGTTTTCTTTTTTCTTTATTTTGGAGTCCTTTAACATTCCATGTCTCTATTTCCCACATTTATTTGTTAAGTATGTTTGTTCTGCATGCCTTGTATGTTATGTTGATATGTGTTTTTGGAAAGCATCTAACTATTCTCGTCCCTACCCTGTGCTTCCCCACTGTACCCCTGGACCAGGAATAAAATGGGGGAATAAAGTGAGAAATTAACGTACAATTTTAGTTTCCCTCTGATCTTTGGTTGTGTTTTCTCTTTGTGTGTAGGCTGAAAGCATGTTAGCGCCCTTGCGTTACTATATACAATATGGACAAAGCTTAACAAACTAGTTCCCTAAAAAACACTGCAGTGAAGTATCCCTAGTCTCTTCCTTAAAACTATTATACAATTATTGTGTTATGGTTACAGCACAGAACTTTTAGCTTTTTAGCATGCAGCTTATTCCTTCTAATAATACATTTTTAAACAGCATGTTAGTATTCAAATCTTCAGTTAGCTATATCAAGATACACAACAATGTAGCACAGATTTTAAGGCAGACTTGTCTTGTTTACATTTTCCTTTTTCTTATTCTTCTCTTACCTTCCCCTCTCCTTTAAACAGTTTTTCTCCCCTACTTCAGTGCCTATACAGACTTCTGTGCCAATCTATAGCAAATTCCTGGGAAAAAATGTTACTGGCACCAATCAGAAGTAGGAAAATGAGGGGAAGAGAGAGAAAAAAATGTTTTCAGGCTTAGTCAGGTATATTTTCTGCCAAAGCCTACATATTTAGATTATGTTTATGTTTTCTGCAGTCAGGTAGTTTATATTTGTGTGTTCTTGTATTTTGCTTTTCTAAAATGCATTTACACTTTATTTATCTTTATTCAAGTCAAACATCATTATTTCTGTCATACATCCTTAATATAGGCTGGTTCTGACAGTCTCTCATGTAGTAATAAAGTCTGGATTGTTCATGATAAGTCTTATTAAGAGATTCACAGTCTTATTGGTTGTTTGGTAAAATCATACCTTATTCTTCAGATTCTTGCTTTGCAGGTTTCTGATCATCTTTCAGTATGGTTTACCTTATCAGCTTGTTTAGGTCGATTTATGGGTGTCTATGGCAAGATTAACTTCTTAAGCTTGCTTCATTTTCATTCCAGGTCATTTTTAGTTTGTAGTGGAGCCCTTGAGGTTGAAGGGGGAATGATTATGCATACCAGAGTCCCAGAATGTGGTTCCTTCCTATAAATTGCGCATTGGAAATGGCAGTTGAATTTTGGTTCCTGCCCAGTTTTTTTTCCCCTTTCCTGTGCTCTTCGTGGCTCCATTCATTGATTTAAGGGCCTAGGCAGTAAGGGGAAGCTCTCAGGGTTGAATGCCATCCAAAATAGTCATGATTTGGTCCGTTTTTCACGTGAGTGACGCCTGCAACTTTTTTGTTGTTTTATTTCATTTCTGGAGGTGGAAGCTGCTTGAAAACAGATAGGAATGTCTCTTTTGCCTCTTTGGGATTAGCGACCATGTATTTAACATCTTTAACATTGAAAATTAGTTGATCTGGATATTTCATCTGAAATTTGATTTTCTTTTCTATCAGAAACCTGCAGTATGGAGACAGAAGTTGCCTTGCTTGCCTTATCTGGATGGGAATGTCCTGAGCAAAGGAAATATTATTATTCCAGGTGAGTATACCTTTCTTCTTGGCTTCAAATAGAATTTTATTTCATCTTCGTAGTTTAATATTTTAATATAAACAGGCCTTGGTCTCAGTGATGACTGTGTTTCTCTCAGAGCTCTGTGGCTCTCTCTATTATCACTTGCTGAGTTTCTTCAGGGTCATCCAGCAGGGATTTTATTATGAGTTTGATAGTTGGTATTATTAGATTATTATGTGTCACAGTTTCAGGGATTCCTCTGATGATAATATTGTTTCTTCGTGACCTTGCCTCAAGGTCTGTTATTTTTGTTTGTAGACTTTGCATATCTTTGTCATGGGAATCAGTTCTTTGAGCAATAGAGTCTATTTTTATTTCATTTTCTAGTATTTTTGCCTCAGATTTTTCTATTCCAGTTACTATTTGGTTAAATGAATCACCAAATGTTTGAAACTGTAAAGATAGTTCCTGTATTGCTTGCTGAATAGGTAATAAAGCAGTTTTAATGTCTTCCAGGTTAGCTGGCTGGTCCGCATTAGTTTTGCCTGTAGATTTAGTACTGTCTGATTGTTTATTTGTCCTTAGTCGTTTTGGAGTTGTATCTTTATCTGGTGAGGGCAGTACCAAGAATTTGATTTAATTGTTACAGTGTCCATGTTATTTTCTTCTTTTGACATCCTGCTGCTTGGTACTTTTTCAGACTTTGTATATGAGTGCATGGCCTCAGTACCACACAGCTTCAGTTGTTGCTTAGATCTTAGATAATCCTGTTGTTTTTAAAAAGATTCTGCTAGTATTTTTCTTCCTTTGATTGCTGTTTGCTATCTGGAATAGATATTCAGTCTTATTTCTGCATTTTTTTATTCTGTGATGCCTTCTGGGTTTATTTTAATCCAGGGTATTTCAGACAGCTAGGTGTTAGCAGTGCTCACAGAACAGCGGCTGTCTTGAACTCCTGCATTATTCCTATCTAATTTATGAATTTCACAAAGATGTTCACGCATACATTCATGAAGGGAACTGTTGGTCTTGCCCACATAAAGACTGTGCAGGCTTGGCACCTAGATAAGTAGACTAGGTTCTTACTTGTACAATCACCATAAAAAGAAAACGTTTAGACTTTATTGGTTAGTAGGGTGAATAAAAAGTCTGTCCTGGCTGATCTTTATATTTACATACACTGCAAGTCCTACAACTATAAGTCCATATACATTGTGAAGCAACACGTGAAGTATAGTTACCTTGCTGCTGTTGACTGTGCCTTTACTCCATGTTAGTGTGATTTCAGAGTTAGTATATCTAACTTGTGTGGGGTGCAGCCCCAATGTGTTTTATTGTTTTTGATTTTTGCATGGACCAAGGCTGTTTCAAGAGTAGTTGCTTGTTGAAGTCTGTGTTTTTGATGTATAGATATCGATGTTTAGAGTCTTGACATTGGCTGTTTCCTACTGTGTGTATGTGTGTGTGTGTGTGTGTGTGTGTGTGTGTGTGTGTGTGTGTGTGTGTGTGTGTGTGTGTGTGTGTGTGTGTGTCTGCATGTGCTTCTGTACTGCAGAGTAAGCTGTTCACCACTTAATTTGACTAATTCTCTGACTCACTTGTTAATTTATATCTTCTTTAGGAATCAGCATCTTCTTAGGCAGATTTTAGAAATTTATACTTTCTGACACTTGTTTAAATTAGATCATTTTGAAACCATTAGGGGATGATATTCTTTTCCCTTGTTTTGCAAGTCCTTTTAGAAGTGTCCATGCTGATATTATTATTATTATGACATGTAGTACTGGTATAGAGGTCTAGTTGGATGAAAATTAACAATATTTCTAAAACTCAAATTACAGAAACATTCTATTACTGTATATAATAAAAAGACAATTATAATAACATGAAATATATAATGTTCACTATTCTCACTGATACAGTAGCCCATGGCTATATGAGTTACATCCTGCTCAGGATATAATTGGTGGCCATTCTCAGAAAGTCTCTGGCTTCCTCCCATATACTCATGCCAAGGATACTGTGGCTGTAGACCCTCAAGAGGGAAAACAGCAGCCTGGGTGCAAATCTGTTCAGGACTTTCTTGCTGCCCTTGTGACAACACTTCTGTGATTCACAGGATCTTCCATTTCTGGCCGATAAGTCCCCACTGGGGACCCCATCCACACCAAAAAATATTGTTTTAATAATAAGAGATAGGTAGTAAGTCTCTTTAAGAACATTTTTTTCACTTTATTTACTGTCTAGTGGAAACATCTAATTAGTTTTTGTATGAGGGCTTATTAAGGTTTTCCAGGGTACTTTACATGAAAAAAGAAATGCGCTGTTTGTGTACTTTTTAGATGTAATGTGATAAATATGAATTACTTACCTTAGCACAGGGGTTTCTGCAAGTTTTGAATCCTGTGGATTAACAGAATAATGTTGCCATTAACTTTAGCTCCACAATTCCTGATGTTGTTTTACCAGGGGATTCTGATATTGACAGGGATAGGGCTTCTTCTGCATTTTCTTCTCAATCCCCTGACTGATTATGAGGAGAGAGTTTCCCCAGATTCTCCAACTCAGGGGGTTTTCTTTTCTGTTACTACGCCCAGAATGGACAAAATATTTGTGTGAGAGCAAATGGATGATCTGTCCTCTTTGAAGCTATACTATGACATGCTACAGCTGGATATGCCCCATGCTTTTAATGATCTACCCTCTTTGAAGATATACTATGACATGATACAACCAGATATGTCCCATTGTTTTTATGATCTCCCCTCTTTGAAGATATACTATGACATGATACAACCGGATATTCCCCATTCTCCTCCTATCAAGCCAGCCTTGGAGGATAGTCATTCTTCAGTCCCCAGAAAGGCAGGTAGACATTATAAAGTTTCCCAGTCTAACACATATTTGTTTTCTTACCTCAGGTCTGATCCAGCAGTGATTTCTATTTATAGTTCATCTCCAGCTGCTAATAAAGTTGTGGTCAATGCTAATCCTTTGCCTTTGGACAAGGATGGTAAAGCCATTGACAGGTTTAGAAAGAGAGGTTCCCCACCTTCAACACTTGCCTTGGCTTGGGTTGACAGTTTGAGGAACTTTTCTGCCACTTTGCCATCAGAAAGTAGGACTTTTCTGTATCCTGTTATTACAACTCTTTATTAAGTGTCTAAATATTCTTTAAAGAGTGTGCATGATTATGTTGACTCTGTTCCCAGGCCTATAGCTACTACAGCTGTGACAAGAAGCTTTGCCTAGGTACACAATCAGAAAATGTTTGGTCCATGTGCTACTCAGGTTCTCAAACAGTTTGATGAAATAAGTAAATTGATCTAGGGTGTTGCTAGGCTTTTTCAGCCCCCTTGTTCTAAGTCTTTAAAATCCCTGTTTTTTTTTTTTTTCTTCCAAAAACAAAACAAACAATTCCATCAACCTTCCAGCAAACAGAGATCTAAAAAGAAATGGTGAAAGAGGATCAAAAAAGAAGCAGGGATCCTTTCATAAAATGGGAAAGACCTCTTCTTCAGAATGACTATGCAAGCAGTCATCTTCTCCTGGCCTACTCCTGCGCTTTTACCCCTTCAAATCTGTTCTAGAAATTGGTTTTCAGTTTACCCTTTTGGCAACAGATTGTCTCAGACAAATGGGTTCTGAGAGTAGTTCAGAAGGGTTACAGTGGCACTGGACAGACATACTTCCTTTTCAGGGGATCTCCCTTCATCCTCCAAACCAAACGGGATTTTTTCCTCAGGTTCTTCAACACATGCTTTCTTTGGGGTTATAGAACCAGTGCTCCAGTGTGAGAGGAGAACAAGTCTATTCCAGAATGTTTCTGTTACCAAAGGAAGATCCTTTATGGAGACCAGTTCTCAGACGGACCCTTCCCAACTTGTCTATGAAAGTACCAAAGTTCAAGATGTTGATGCTACAAAGTCCATTACCTCTCATTCCCTGTCTAGGTTTTGGTAACCCTAGACCTAAAAGATGCTTATCATCATATTCCAATTACCACAGAGTTCAAAATTGTCCTCATATTTTTTTTGCCTGGGTCACATTATCAGTTCTCTGTATTAAGCTTTGGTTTAGCTGCAGCTCCAAGGGTGTTTACAAAAAAGCTAGCTCATGTGATAGCCCACTGCACACTGGCAGGGTATTCACATATTTCCTTATTTAGGTGACTTACTTTTGGTGACATACTTATCCGTGCAGAGTATTTTTCCAGGTGCCAGGGTCATTTTTATGTGTTACAAACCTCCTTCTCAATTTGGACTTTCAGATATTCAAAATTCCTCCTTAATTCAATCACAAATAATTGCATTTCTAGGATGCATTTTATATTCTTGTTTGTAAAAAGCATTCCTAACCCAGGAGAAAGCATATTTATATTTAGAAAGATTCCTGAGCTTCTCACATCAATCTCAGATTTCAGATAGAGAATATATCAGGATTTTAGGGTTCAAGATGGTTCTCATGATTCTTCATGCCAGATTGCACATGAGAAAAATCCAGTGATTCTTGAAAATTATTTGGACTCAACATTCTCACCTTCTAGAATTTCTAATTCCAAACTTGGGTTTTATGGAGTGAAAATTGCTTTGGTGGAGGCAACAGATCCAGGTCTCCCATTCTGATTTTTCCAACCCATCTCAATCCATCAAAGCATATGTTTCTGATTTTGCTTGAGGAGTTGTTTCAATAGGGACAAATATTCAAGACCCTTGGAACAAATCAGACAGGCCACAGCACATACATATCAAAGATATATTAGCTGTGAACCATGATATAGAATCAGACCCTCACTTGTGGAAATTGAATGATGGGGTCTTCCGGGAATTGTTAAAGTTGTGGGGAAACACCTAAAATATATCTGTTTGCCTCTTTTTAAAACAGACAACTAGACAGATTTTGTACCAGTAGTCCTTGCAGGCAGGCTTGGAAAACAGATACATTTTCATTTTCTTGAAGGGAATGTTCCTATATGCATTTTAACCTCTTCACTTATATCCATGAGCATTTTAAAGATTCAGAAGGACTCTTCAAGGATGATTGTGGTGACTCTTATTGGGCCCAGGCAACAGTGGTTCTTCCTTCATATGGAACTGGCCAAGGACAATTACTGCAAGCTTCCTCACAGACTGGATCTACTCACAAAACTGGGGGCAGTTTCATACACCCCAGTTTGAAATATTTGCAACTTACTGCTTGGATGATTATACCTTGGTACCTTTTAGGCAATTTGTTTCTGAGGATATACAGCTGGTACTAAAGGAGGCAGTAAACCCTACTACTTGTAAATCTTTGATTACTAATTGGGAAGGATTTGTTTGATAGTTACACAGTAATAACTAGGGCTTGTTTTGGGATTCTGTACACTGGTTCCTGTATATTTGTATGTTACTTTCCTTGGACATTTCCTACTCCTTTACCAAGTTGTATTTATTAGCCATTTCAGCACGTCTGTCCATAGAGCCTCCTCTTTTTACTCATAGTTTGCTCACACTGTTTTAGAAGAGGGGGTTGTTTTTACGACCACCTAGCATACAGGTGGCAGCTTTTGGGATCTTTAGTTTGTGCTGGGAAAAGTGAAATCTGTCTTCATTTGAACAAACTCTTTTAGCTGTTTTTTGGTCCATTAATTAAAATATTTCTGTGTTTATTACTATGACATCTGCAAGAAAGTATCCGAGTTCCAAGTTCTCGTGAGGGTGAGCCCTATTTGGTTTTCCTTAGAGAATGGGCTACTCCTATAGAAATCCCCCATTCATGCCTATAGTAATTTCAGTTTGTTTTGAATCTAACCACTATTCTTCCAATATTCTCTCCTAAATTTTAAAACCGGGGACAAAGGATTCTCTATAGATTAGACATGCCTATTCAACTCAGATATCATCTTGTCAGTACCTAGTCCTTTAGGAAAGCTAAATGGCTATGCAATTTCTACAGTAGGACAAAGAAAGGACAACCTGTGTAGGTTCAGGCAATCACCTGTTGATTGTTTATTGCTATTTTTTTCTCTTGTTATTCATACCTCGGT
The DNA here is from genome assembly GCF_019279795.1 of Protopterus annectens. Lineage (NCBI taxonomy): Eukaryota > Metazoa > Chordata > Ceratodontiformes > Protopteridae > Protopterus > Protopterus annectens. The sequence continues at coordinate 822,176,727 of NC_056731.1, read as the reverse complement.
AAGACAATTCCAGGCAGAATAATGGCACATTCCACAACAGCCTTGTCTATTTTGAAGGCATACTGGAAAGGGATTGATTCTAGAAGCTTATTAGAGGCAGTTACTTAGTACCTTATTCATATTCTTACAAAGCATTATTACCTGGATTCTTTTTCCAGGTGCAGGACAAGCTTTGTTAGGACCTTACCTCTGTGGCTCCTAGATTTCATATTTCCTCCCCGCAGGATGGATAAGCTATGATAATCTACCCATATATCCATAGCCTACTGCAGTACTAAAACAATGAAGATAGTACAATTGTGTAAGTTGCACTTACCATATCTACCCATATATCCGTAGCCTACTGCAGCACTAAAACAATGAACATAATGCAACTGTGTAAGTTGCACTTACCATATCTACCCATATATCCATAGCCTACTGCACCACTAAAACAATGAACATAGTACAACTGTGTAAGTTGCACTTACCATATCTACTCATATATCCATAGCCTACTGCAGCACTAAAACAATGAACATAGTACAATTGTGTAAGGTGCACTTATCATATCTACCCATATATCCGTAGCCTACTGCAGCACTAAAACAATGAATATAGTGCAACTGTGTAAGTTGCACTTACCATATCTACCCATATATCCATAGCCTACTGCAGCACTAAAACAACGAACATAGTACACCTGTGTAAGTTGCATTTACCATATCTACCCATATATCCATAGCTTACTACAGCACTAAAACAATGAACATAGTACAGCTGTGTAAGTTGCACTTACCATATCTACTCATATAGCCATAGCCTACTGCAGCACTAAAACAATGGACATAGTACAATTGTGTAAGTTGCACTTACCATATCTAGCCATATATCCATAGCCTACTGCAGCACTAAAACAATGAAAATAGTACAATTGTGTAAGTTGCACTTACCATATCTACCCATATATCCATAGCCTACTGCAGCACTAAAACAATGAACATAGTACAACTGTGTAAGTTGCACTTACCATATCTACTCATATATCCATAGCCTACTGCAGCACTAAAACAATGAACATAGTACAACTGTGTAAGTTGCACTTACCATATCTACCCATATATCCATAGCCTACTGCAGCACTAAAACAATGAACATAGTACAATTGTGTAAGTTACACTTACCATATCTACCCATATATCCATAGCCTACTGCAGCACTAAAACAATGAACATAGTACAACTGTGTAAGTTGCACTTACCATATCTACCCATATATCCATAGCCTACTGCAGCACTAAAACAATGAACATAGTACAATTGTGTAAGTTGTACTTACCATATCTACCCATATATCCATAGCCTACTGCAGCACTAAAACAATGAACATAGTACAACTGTGTAAGTTGCACTTACCATATCTACCCATATATCCATAGCCTACTGCAGCACTAAAACAATGAACATAGTACAATTGTGTAAGGTGCACTTACCATATCTACCCATATATCCATAGCCTACTGCACCACTAAAACAATGAACATAGTACAATTGTGTAAGCACTTACCATATCTACCCATATATCCATAGCCTACTGCAGCACTAAAACAATGAACATAGTACAATTGTGTAAGTTGCACTTACCATATCTACCCATATATCCATAGCCTACTGCAGCACTAAAACAATGAACATAGTACAATTGTGTAAGTTGCACTTACCATATCTACCCATATATCCATAGCCTACTGCAGCACTAAAACAATGAACATAGTACAACTGTGTAAGTTGCACTTACCATATCTACCCATATATCCATAGCCTACTGCAGCACTAAAACAATGAACATAGTACAATTGTGTAAGTTGCACTTACCATATCTACCCATATATCCATAGCCTACTGCAGCACTAAAACAATGAACATAGTACAATTGTGTAAGTTGCACTTACCATATCTACCCATATATCCATAGCCTACTGCAGCACTAAAACAATGAACATAGTACAATTGTGTAAGTTGCACTTACCATATCTACTCATATATCCATAGCCTACTGCAGCACTAAAACAATGAACATAGTACAACTGTGTAAGTTGCACTTACCATATCTACTCATATAGCCATAGCCTACTGCAGCACTAAAACAATGAACATAGTACAACTGTGTAAGTTGCACTTACCATATCTACTCATATAGCCATAGCCTACTGCAGCACTAAAACAATGAACATAGTACAATGGTATAAGGTGCACTTACCATATCTACCCATATATCCGTAGCCTACTGCAGCACTAAAACAATGAACATAGTACAACTGTGTAAGTTGCACTTACCATATCTACCCATATATCCATAGCCTACTGCAGCACTAAAACAATGAACATAGTACAATTGTGTAAGTTGCACTTACCATATCTACTCATATATCCATAGCCTACTGCAGCACTAAAACAATGAACATAGTACAACTGTGTAAGTTGCACTTACCATATCTACTCATATAGCCATAGCCTACTGCAGCACTAAAACAATGAACATAGTACAACTGTGTAAGTTGCACTTACCATATCTACTCATATAGCCATAGCCTACTGCAGCACTAAAACAATGAACATAGTACAATGGTATAAGGTGCACTTATCATATCTACCCATATATCCGTAGCCTACTGCAGCACTAAAACAATGAATATAGTGCAACTGTGTAAGTCACACTTACCATAACAACAGATGTTCTGATGCCTCACTGCTGCAGTAGGTGCTGTGTCACGTCATCTCCTCCCCTACTTTTTTGGCTTTCAGTGTGAGTATGAGCTCTCCTTTCCTGGGGGACAAAAAAGTTCTGAAGAGATTTGCACATAGGCTGCTCAGGGTTCTCAAGCCATAGAAGTCTGGGACTGAATATGTGGGAGGGACCCAGAGACTTTTGGAGACTATCTGGCCATTATATCTTGGGCAGACTATAACCCTTATAGCAATAGGCTACCGTAGCAGTAAGGAATCAAAGCATCTAGTGTTATAGTAAGTGCAACTTACACAACTGCACTTTATGCTTAATTAAAGAAGCCTAAACTTGAAAGCTTGCTATTGTATGAGTAATTGTATCATTCTGTAGAATGTAGTTTAGATGGACTTTCTGTTGTTGTATTTTGCCATTGTTGTGTAATAAGACATGCGTCTAGAGCATTTCTCTTTGGGCCTCCGCTGAAAATTAGCTTAGTTCCAAGTTGGACTTTCCCGGTAAACAAATGTTAAATAAATAAATAAATAAATAAATAAATAAACAATAAAATAAAATAATACAGGGATTAGAGTTGGTGTAACTCTGAATTACTCAGAACAATGTAAACTCTAAGACATGGGAAATGTTGGATTATATAGGGATTTGCCAACACCTTACATGGTATTGTCATAGGGTGCATAAAGAAGGCTTAACCACCTTTAATTATGGTAGTATGTTATTCTGTTATTTTTAATAATTCTTACATTTCTACTTTTCTTGGAAATGTAATTTATAAGCAACGTTGTTAATAAAAGAGTCCTCAAAAGCTTTCCATCTGAGATTTGCGGCTTCCTTAAATTATTTCATTTTCTTAACAATGTTTAAATGTGTTCCAAAAGAAGTTCCTCAAAAGATTTCCATTTAAGATCTGTAGCTTGCTTTAATCTTTGTAGTCTTCCGATTTATGTTTAAATGTTTTTGCATAAACTCTTGCTGAGAGACTGACAAACATTCTGTGGCATTCCTCAGTGTTTACTTGCCTGACACACATTCTGTAGAAACTGATTCTTGGTGAAAATTAGGATATGAACATTTGTTCTTCCAGTTTATGTCATACGTTACAGTTCCTTCTGACTGCTGTAATGCCTTCTCTGTGGAAAATGGCCATAATTGTACCTCTTCACAAGACAGACAGGAACGCTATGGTGGGATGACACTGGGAGGGGGAGGCAACACATACAGATGACAGACAGAGACAAAAGTGGGTGAGAAAGCCCACTCCCAGATCAGACAGTTGCACATATTCACCTGCCCTGATGAACCTTTGCAAGGTGACCATGATAGTGTAGGGGTAAAGTCCTCCACTGACCAGGATAATGAGTCTTCTGCCCAACAGAACAGAGACTAGTAGCAGCTCCAATGCCTCTCTAAAGCCCTCTTGACTACAGCCTCAACCAGGTACGGAAACCCATCGTCCTGCTTTACCAGGCTGTCATGTGTCAAAGGGCCCACTAGAGAGCAGTACTGCCCATACCCTGTGGAGTGGTCTCTTTGTGGGTATATGGAGGTGGTGATTGCTCCCCCACCTGGGAGGCTTGTGCCTGAGCTGTCCCAGGGACTTTTGGACCTGCAGAAAACAGAACATAAAAGGGAATGAACAAAAAAAAAAAGAGAGAGAGGGGGAAAGAGAGAGAGAGATAGAGACACAGAAAGAAGAAAAGGGCTCATACTTTTTAAGTAACAAATGCCTTTATTTCAATGACACACAGATAGGACAATTTATGTTATTCATGAATATGAAGCTGTTATTAACCAATAATATATCTTACAATTAATGTAAAGAGAAAATACTGGGAAGTACTATATGAGTTTCAGGTCTGCTGTCATTTGTATTATTGCATTAATTGCAATATGATTGAATAAATGTATTCATTTCTACAGTGAAACTCCATAAACCATCTGCAATTAAGTAGTGAAACAATAAGTACTGACAGGTAATGCTTAAGAGTCAGGAATGTTTTTCCTTACAAATTATTCACCACTGAAATACTACATTTCTTTCCATTTGACTGGATACATAAATAAAGTCATATAAATCACAGTGAATATATATTTACTGACCACTTAGTGATACCATAATAAAGTATGACAGTTAAAATATGTTATGTAATTAACAGTCACAGCCTGATTATGAAAATAAAACACAGATAAATACAACACATATAAGTAAACATAGAGAATTAACATTGAGTCAAGTAAAAAAAATAGTAAGTTAGTATCAGTACTTAGGAAGTTATGATTTATATGTACACATTACACAAGGAGGAGGCTAGTATACATAATTTATAAAAGTGTGCATATTTATAAAATAGATATATAGTTTGGTGTGGGTGTTGTGTAAGGCCTTTATTGTTCAGTAAGGGCAATGGTAGGGAAGGGTGTTTCCATTAGCCAGTATCTCAGAAGCAAGAGCATTTAGTGTCCTTATAAATGTATTCTTTCAGTGATTTCTTAGAAGCTTCTAGGGAGTTAAGTTTAACATCAGTTGGGAGATTATTCCAAAGCACAGGCCCTGTTCTAAAATATGCTTTTCACCAATTTCTTGGTGTGTAAAATACGAGGATGTCATATTGGCTGCTTCTAAGTGAGCAGATTCACTCTCTAAGTGGGGGATTTCTTTTCAGAGGTGAGCAGTAACCCCAAAGAAGAATTTTAAATACTAGGGTGCCTAGTAGCAGGGTAGAGTTATTAGTATTAGGAACCAGTGCAGTTTGTCCAGTACATGTGTATTTTGGCTAGCAAAGAGAGCAAATTTGCATATTATTTAATTCTGTAGTCTGTAGTTTTTGAAAGTTGGTGGAGTGCATGGATAGTAGAGGTAAGTCATATTCCAGCATGGGGATTATGTCTTTACCTATGGATCTGCAAGAGTCTACAGAGATGAGGCGGGACATATGAAAACAAAGTTTTGTTTGGTAGAGAACTTTGGTGGTGATATGGACCATATGACTTAAGATGTTAAGAAAAAGGTCCAAGATAAGTCCTAGGTGCTTTAGTCTCTTAATGTTGGGAATGAAATTTCCATTTACCTCATAAAAGATTAGGTTTGATAAAGAAGAACGCTTCTTTGCACTTGAGGATAGTTTTACTAGGGTTAGTTAAAAGTATTTTTGTTTGAAGCCATTTGCAGAGACCAATTAATTTATCTTGCATTTTAGTTTGGAGGGAACACTGAGTTTTACTGGATTCCAGCATCAGAATATCATCCACATATATTATAACAGTTTGTTGTGAAAAGTCCAAAATGAGGTTATTTATGATCAGTGAGTACAGAATAGGGCCTAAAACTGACCCTGATGCACCACAATTTACAGTTTGGTAGGATCAAAAAAGGTATCATTAGAGAAAATTTGGAAGGCTATTTCTTTAAGATAATTCATGACCCAAGTTATTATATTTTCTCCAAAGTTGACATTTTTAAATTTGTGTAGGAGCAGATTATGGTTAATTGATTTACTGTCTCAAATGTTCTAGTTAGATCAACAAAAATGCCTGCAGAAATGTAATCTCTTCATTTATGCTATTACAGATAATCCCTGGGATTCACGAAGTTTCGTGCAAGAATAAGTTATTCTTGCATGGAACCAACTCTGTCCATGTAGAGCAGCAGCTCGTCTTGCACATTCATGAAGGCGCACTGCTCTACTCTTAAACGGACATGGCCTGTGTGTATGAGTGCAAGAGGTGTGTCTGAGAGCAGTGCTCTCAGTATAAACATGGCCCCTGCACTCCATGATTGGAGTACGGCAGTCTAAATATAGCGAGTGTGTCCTCGGACACCATTACTTGTAAACCTGACAAGTAACCTGGACAAAGCCATGGACAAATGTGAGATATTTCTCTCACAAACATACAACATTGATAGAATGACAGGCTTCACACTAGCATGAAGTACACAAAGGGTATGAAGTGTAAAACTCAAATGTCTGTCATTATTTCCTAACGCAGTCCCTAATGCTTTGTCACTAGTCTTCCAGAAAGCCACAATTCTATGAAAAATGGACCAAAAATATAAGGCAAATATCTGGTCAGTCTGTGACAATCTGTACAGTTGAGAGGTATGGTGGACACTGTTAGTGTCCATGGAGCATACCTCAAATACAAAGCCTGCCATGTCATTACCATTGTAAAAGCACAGCTCCCCGCAGATAATATTGCAGAAATCAATATGCATACCCCTACTGTACAAAAATAAAACACAACAGTTTAAATGTTTTTTTTTTCAGTCCGCAATAAAGTTTAAGCATAGCTGAGTGGGTGTGCGCATTGCACAACTCTACTCAGCCTAGCTTACACATCATAAGGAGATAAATAGGTATATACTCCAAAACATAGAAATGTGGAAATAGCAAAGTGGTTAGAGCGTTCGCTTTACAAGTAGTCCTTCCTGTTTCAATCCCCAATAAAGTGAATTAGCATTTTACAAGTGAAAGCAGTACATAATTATTTTTTTTAATAATTAGGTAGTAAATAACATATATTTGTTAACCAGAGTAGTGTAGTAGGTCCAGATGCGAGGTGTCAGTGTAATAAAGTTGTGGAACCCCCATATAAACACAAGTGCCAAATACAGTATAGTCACACAAGAATAAATGTAATGAAAGCAAATTGGGGGATATCAGGGAAGGTAAACAAAATTATAATATGTCAGGAATGATAAATTAATCCCGTACAGTTGATAGTCCATAAAATAAAACATAAGCAGTGCTAAGCATTGCATAGCTATGCTGGCCAGATGTAAGCATTGTGTAAATATGAATGCTAAGCAATGAGTAGCCCAGCTAAGTGGATTTGCCCATTGGTAAAAGGTGCTGAACCTTCCCCTTTAAGCACTGCCAACCTTAGCTAAGTGGGTTTGCCCATAGCTTAGCTTAGCTCAGCATATTCAAAACCATCCAATCATGGCAAAGGATGGGAAATCGGCTGTATTTAAACCTTGCAGGCTGGAATACAGCTCATAGCTCCCCACTGTAGGCAGTATGGCAGTGTTAGAGAGGGTATACACTTTCAGGCACAGTGCTAGGGCATGCAGAAGTCCAAGGTCATCGTAGGACTCCTTGTTAAAAACCATGACGTGAGACTGCTGTAGGACCAGTACCAGGGATCCCAATATAAAGTGGAGGCCTGGGAAATTCTCGCCTGTGACTTCACCAGTGCCACTGGTATCCCTTGGACTGGGGAGCAGGTCTGGCACCACTATGCTGACTTGAAGTGGAGGAAGAGGGACTTCTTGGACCAGTGGGTCCAAGAAGCATGGCAGAGGGGTGATGTCCCTGGCATATTCATACCAATAACTGTTTACCAAAGTCCAACCTGTGTATGTGATGGATAGGTATGCATAAATGTTTCTCTATCTTCTTTACAGCTCCAGATGAGCAGGCTGCGAACCAGGAAGCCCATGCCAGCAGGGTTAATGGGAATACTCATGCATGCTATTATAACTAATCCTGTAATGTGTTTACCATTACTAACCAACATATGTTCTAAAACTGCAACACCATTGCATGTCTGGGAAGGCCAAACCCAGTGGAACCACCTCTCCTGCCACATTTGGCTGTGGCACGGGGCCCTAGCACATCTGGAACCCATCCCAGGACCTCCTTGTTCACTGGTCCTGCACCACCTTTGGGTATAACTGCCTCAGGGGATGAGGTTTGTCCCAACCCTGGGTGCGGACGCGGACAGGATCCTGTCACCCGAAGCCAGGTCCAGGGTCTGGTGCTTAGCAAGCTCCCCAAGGAATTGGGAGATCTGCTATGCCAGCTTGAGGGCCATGTGGTGCAATTATAGGGTCAGCCTGCCCCTCCTGCTCAGCCCAGAGCACAGCCACCTTCAGGGCTGTGAAGGTGCAGTGGTGACAGTCCATGGGTGGGGTCCTCAGTCCTAATGTATCCATTTGGGGGCTTGTGAGCTTCCAATTACCAAACACTCCTCCCCATCCAAGGTGTTTACCCCCGCATGTGTCATATACTGCCCCTGTATGCTGTCTTGTCTGTCTTCCTACCCAACCTACTTCCCCAAATATACCTACTATCCTCCAACAATATCCCACTCTGCCAATCTGTTCACAAAAAAAAAATGTCGCCCCATACATAGCTATCCATTTTGTACGTGTCCACTGGGCACATGTAATCTTGTCTAATTTGCTTCACAATACATTATTGTTGTCCTCATCCCTCTCTCTCAGGAGTTTGAGTGTCTAAATTTACCTTCAAATTCAGTATATATGCACATCTGTTGCTGTAGAAGAAATGGTCAACTATGGACCTTCTCTACACCCATTCTGCACATCTCTAGCTATCTTTTCTATTGTTTTTCCCTCTTAATGCCCCCTTTTTCACCACTTTCCTATCACCCCTTTTTTCTTTTCTTTTAAAGAAATTAGCATGGGGTAAGTGGGAGTAAGTAGTAGTAAGTGGGACTAAGCCTGCTTGTGCGGTGCTAAACAATGCCTGCACAGATTAAGCACTTTTAAGGCTAACCGTCTGTCAGCATAGTTAACCAGAAGTTAGCATTGCTTACCGCCATGCAAACCTGCTTACAACTGCCTTAATCGCTCTGTATCCAACAGCCCTTGTTCTGCCCAGCAACAAAGTAATCTGCCCTTGCAAGTCTTGAACACAGGACCCTGCAGACCATAGCCACATCAATTTACCACTAAGCCATCTGAGCTGTAAATATGTCTGATGTTTTTTCAGACATATCATGCAGCACAGTCATTCAACAGTAGGGAAAATGTATGTATACACACACACACACACACACACACACACACACACACACACACATATATATATCAATATATATATTGAATTAAACAATAATTGAAGTCAGTTCAGAATACAGTTTGAATAAATTGTTTTAATATTGCTACACACTCAGGTGTGCTAGCTTGCTCTGCACTTAATTTTTTTAGTGTTATTTTAGCTGCTTTTCTGTAACAAAAAAATCTAAGCTTGTTTCCTGCCTTTCCTGTAACTAGTCTAGTCCAGTTACAGATATGCTGCATCCAGGACTATTTTAAGCTTCTGAGCCCCCCAAACCTTTCTGTGTTGGTGGGAATCCTTCTAGCTTATCAGTGGGAGTGGTAACCACCAGGTAGCCTATCTACCACAAGAGTGGTTTCTGGTCCAGAAATTGTAGTTTATTGACTGTTTGGGCAGTTTTTCCATCTCTTTCAATGTTCAGGTGTAAAAGCTCACGTTTGTGCTTGTTTCCTGCCTTTCCTGTAGCTAGTCTAGTCCAGATACAGTTTTGCTGTATCCAAGACTGTTTGTGAGCTTATGAGCCCCCCCCCCCAAGCCTCTCTGTGTCAGAGGAAAGGCTTCTAGCTTATCAGTGGGTGTGATAAGCACTAGGTAGCCTATCTACCACAAGAGGAGCGGTTTCTGGCCCAGAAATTGTAGTTTATTAGCCATTTGGGCAGTTTTTTCCATCTCCTTCAACTTTCTGGTCTAAAAGCCAACATTTGTGCTTTTTCCACCTTTCCTGTAACTAGTCTAGTCCAGATACATATTTGCTGTATCAAGGACTGTATGTAAGTTTCTGAGTCCCCCAAGTATTTCTGTGTTGAAGGAAGCCTTTTAGCTTACCAGTGGGAGTGGTTAGCACTAGGTAGCCTATCTACCAAAAGAGGGGTGGTTTCTGGCCCAGAATTTGTAGTTTATTGGCTGTTTGGGCAGTTTTTTCCATCTCTTTCAACTTTCTGGTTTAAAAGCCTGCGTTGCACTTGTTTTCTGCCTTTCCTGTAACTAGTCTAGTCCAGATACAGATTTGCTGTATCCAGGACTGTTTGTAAGCTTCTGAGAGGTGCCAAAGCCTGCTCTTCAAATTTTCCCTTAGATCTGTTAGTTCTCTCTTCTGCACTTTTACTAGCTTATTAGTCTTGCACTTTACCATACCAGACTTCTTGTAGCAATTATTGTAGCACACAAAAGTGCTACCAGCACTAACATTCTACAAGGAAACAGCTCCAGTACTTATTATTAATGCCCACCCTTCCAGGGATGTCTAAAGGTCAGTTCCCTGGTGAACTTGGGCATCCTGAGGCAATGTAGCAACTGCTTCATGTACACCGACAACCCTCTCCTCTTACCTCCCAACACTCAGGCTTGTGAGAGATGCACTTATATATCCAAATTGGAAGCCATGCACTCTCCAGCCAAGACTAGAATAGCTGGTCAAGAGGAGAAGGTCAACACTTGCACCACACCACATGGAACACATAGTCCTCCAGAACCAACACCAGCACTGCCTTCACATAAAAACACAAACCACACACCCACCTTCGCGGAGACTCTCAATAAAAATCTACCCAAACAGCAGAGACCACCAAGGCAGAAAAGCACTCAACCACCACAACACAACACTAATCATGAGACACATAACTCTCCTAAACAGTGTGCCACTCAACAAAAGCCCCTAAGGCAAAACAGCATACCCAGCACACTAGTCATAGGTGACTCTATAGTGAGGCACACTGAAGTCCCACTCATTAGGCTAAATAAGGAGAAAGTAACAGTCAGCTGCCTACCAGGTGCCAGGGTTCACCATATAACACACGCACTCAGGTCCCTCAACAACAGGTACAAATATGACTCTGTCATTGTACATGTGAGTGTAAAAGACCTGAGATGTACCTCGCTGGACTACATGAAAAGAGACATAGAGGAGCTCTTGGATTATATAGCCCAGGCGGGTATGACCCTAGCCCTGAGCAGCATCCTACCATCACCCAGAATGATACCACAGTATAAGCAGAAAATTATTGATTTCAACAATTGGCTAAGTTTCTGGCGTCTTTCTAAGGGGATCCAGTATCTTTCTGCCTGGGATGACATGATTGACAGACCTCAATGCTTTGCCAGAGATGGCCTGCATCTGTCACCCCTGGGCTTCCGGATACTGGCCAAGGCTCCTGCCACTCATATAGTGCCTTTTTAGGCGGTGTTCCAAAGACCAAATTACAACTGTAACAGCTACAAACAAATGCAATCATGCTTATCAATGCTAGAAGTCTAAATCTCAAAATGGACTCACTCAAAGCACTCCTTAAAATGGAGAACATCGACATTTGTGCTGTAACAGAAACCTGGTTCAAGGCAGCAGAAAGCACTCCTGCACTACCAGGCTATAACTCATTCCACACCTTTCGGTCACAGAACTTGGACTGAAGCTTTAAAGGTGGTGGTGTTTCCATATTCATAAAGGATGCACACACCTCCAGACTGGTAGCCCAACATAATGACATAATGCCTCAGAGATACTTCAGGTGCAGCTAACATTGGGTGAGACAGTGATTCAGGTTGTAACCTGTTATAGGTCCCCACCCATGTCCCAAGACACTCACTCCACATTTCTAAGCACCCTGGAGAATATTAGGGTCCAGCCTAACACACTCATACTGGGCGACTTCAACTACCCCTCCATTAACTGGAAAAACTACTCATGTACCAATACACTTGCCCAGCATTTCCTGGAATTCATTAATTCCAATGCCCTGGACCAGCTTGTTTTTACCCACACTAGATGTAGCAGCATCCTTGACCTGGTCATTACTAACATGGAAGACCGTTGCTCTACACCAATAGTCAACTCCTGCCTGTTTAGATCTGACCACAAACTAATCACCTTGGAATTCCACATCCCCCCACAAAGGTAACCACCATGAAAAACTTCTTCAAAGCTAACTTTGGGCTCCTAAGAACAGAGGTAGATAACTTCACGGCACCCATGTTAATGGAGAATAGTTGCATGACCGCTGAATCATACACCAATGCACTGTACGTACACATACCCAAATGCATGGATCTCACCATACCCAATAGAACCAAGACACTCTCCTCCAAAAAAGGAAGCCAATCTGGTGGTCTCCTGCCATAAACAAACTCTACAAAAGAAGGAGGAAATTGGTGCAGAATAAGGTGAAGTCCCAAGAGTGGAAAAACTCCATTATCAGCCTCAACAAAAAGTTGAGATCCCTCATCAAATCCTCTAAAGCTAGCTATGAAAACAGAATTGCAGCAGATAGTAAAGACAACCACAAGGCCCTCTATAGTTATGTAAAGAACCTCCATGGCAATACCCAGATTTGCTCTGAGCTGCTGCACAATGGTACATCCTATACCAAGCCAACAGATATTGCCAATATACTGGCTGACAGATTCAGTGTCAACTTTCCCCTCCCTCCCAAAGGACCAATCACAATACCAGTAGATTGCCAGACACCCAGTATTACTGCTGCAGAGGTTAAAACAGCACTGTTCAAGGCCAGGAATACAGCTTCTATGGAACCTGACAATATCCTTGGCTGTGTTCTACATGAACTATAGAGTGAATTGGCACCTCACCTGTGTGCCCTGTTCAATCACAGCCTCACCTCAGGCTTTATCCATATCGAATGGCATACTACTATAGTCATCCCCCTCCACAAAGAAGGAGCGACTACAGACCCTGGGAACTATCGCCCCATTAGCCTGATAAGTCTGATATGCAAGGTTATAGAATGCACCCTCATGGACCTAATAAACAAGGATATAGGGAATCTCCAAACTCTGGATCCCACACAGTTTGGTTTTGTGAATGGTAGATCATGCCTGCTCAACTTGGTCGACTTCATTGATTCAGTCACCAGAGCTGTGGATGAAGGCAAGGTGGTTCATACAGCCTAACTTGATATGGCCAAGGCCTTTGATACCATTCCCCACTCAGGAATCATAGAAAACTCACTAAGCTAGGCATCAACCTCTATATCACTAGGTGGGTTGCAAACTGGCTCACATATAGAACCCACAGTGTGAAAGTAGCTGACTCCATGTCAGACTGCTGACCAGTCATGAGTGGAGTCCCACAGGGATTGGTCCTGGGTCCTCTCCTGTTTGGTATCTACTTCTCAGAAGTCCAGTCCAACACGAAGGGACTCTGGCTGACAAAGTTCGCAGATGATTACAAATTGGGAGCCATTATTAACTCCCCAAGTGATGTTGACATCCTACAGAAAGGCCTCACTGACACCAATGACTGGTGTCAGAACCATGGCCTTAAGCTCAATGCCAAAAATGTGTCATCATCCCTTTGGGAAAAAACCCAGTTCCCATGAACTACCACATCAATGGTAGTCCACTGAACACAGAAGGCGTTATAAGAGATCTGGGAACACAGGTTGACAGGATCCTCTCCTTTGACCACCACACTGCTACTGTGGTCAGTAAGTCTTTCTATGTGGCACATCTCATTAGTAAGGGTTTTGAATCCAGGAAGAAGGAGGTCATTGCCTCCCTCTACTCTTCCCTCATTAGGCCAATCATTAAGTACAATTCCCCATTTGGCATGTACCTCACTAGACGTCTGTAACAACTGGAGAGGCCACAAAAGTACCTCACAAAGGGAATCATAGGCCTTAAACATTTGTCCTGTATGAACAGACTAAAAAATCTCCAACTATTCTCTGTCTCATATAGCCTACTTATTGGCGATCTCTGCTTGACTTATAAAGCCATGTCTGACCCAGCTCTGTTAGAAATGCTGCATGTAAAGAAATCCCAATCCCTCCACACCACACACACTGGAGACCTGAACCTCATTACCACAATCAACAGAACATGCTGGAGGGACAGATTCATAACCCAGAGACTGCCCATGCTACAGAATAGACTTCTCATACATGTCAACTAGAGCACCTCACTGGCCCTCTTCAAGAGAAATCTTGATGAGTGGGTGGGAAATCAAAAATTCACACAGCAATGTCTCTTGACCACCACGTTGCCACTGTGGTTACAAAGTCCTTCTATGTAACACATCTGAGTAGTAACGCATTAGCATCCAGGAAGGAAGAGGTCATTGTCCCCCTGTACTCTTCCTGATAGAGTGACACAGTTTGTTTCAGCATACATATTCTGATGGATGTGAGGTAGGTAAATGAAATGTATGCCCTCATTTTCTGACAACAATCATATCATTACAGTGATTTACCAGAGAAATTATAATAATCGGTAAAACAGACCAGAAATATGAGCAATAAACCTGGACAACCTGAAACAATCCAGTCAGTTGAGAGGTATGCTCAGAATGCCATTCTGCAATGAATCTGGACCAAGGCTGACAAAGTGGTGGGTGGAAGCTATGAAAATGGGGATGTATCTGAAGTACTGGCATAGATAAGCTAACACAGTTGCTGTAGTAATACCCTTCTGTGTGCTCTAACATATATTTACTGAAATAGCACAAGTAATTGAATTAGGACATTTGATGTGGTAATTACACATGTATTTGCAAATATATCAGGCACTACAGGGATGTAACAGCAGTGACAAATATATACCAGCATGAAAGTGCATACCCAGAGCCAATATCACCACAATCACTGTCACATACCGTTAAGTCACATGAACAGTAGAGTATGTGGGCTGTGTGAACAAATACATCATTGTTTGCCACTCACACACTAGCCTAAATATAGAATCCCAATTGTCAGTGTAGTCTGAATCCTGACCTTGGTACAAGACATGTCTCAGTCTGCTCCTACAAACACATACAGCCAATAGATCAGTGGAAACTGGAGCAGCATGCACAGTCAGATAAAGAAGGAGCCATAACACTTACATCCACCCCCTCCATACACAGCCCAAATAACATGCACACATGGCATGTGTACACAATCATGACAATCTGTTAACAATGGCCAGACATACACAGGCCTCTCACATGTACAGTTCACCTCAGAATGCACAGGCTCAGGACTCATATCTAAGGCCTCTTCCCTGACATGTCTGTGGGTGTACTACATCACTGGAATGGTAGCAGGAATAAAGTCAAGAAATAATGATAATAAATACGTCTGCACCTGATTGACATCTGGACAAAGCCTGACATCATATGGGGACAGAGGCACAATCACAGGGGTAAATTGGACATACTGCTGTTATACATTGAGACAGTTGCAGATGTCACTGGGTTTGCTGTAACATCCTTTATGAGGAATATGATGTTGGTAATACCAATAGATGTGCTTATTTACTGACTGCATTCCCCAGAGTCCACAACTGATTTACCAAAGACATCAACTGTCTGGGGAACAGAAAAACATTACAGGCAGACATGTGGCCAGTCTGTGGACAGCGTGCCAGTGGAGAGGTATGTCAGAGACATATCACTGTGAGTCATGAAGTCACTCACTAAATGCATGTCCACACAAACCCTGTCAGTCTATCAATCCTCCATATGTATCAGAGCACTGATGACATAGAATCTGTTCACAAATCTGGGGATATGTCCCTCATGTTGTTTGGCTATCTCCACGTGTCCTGTCCTGTAATATATTGCTACCTACTGTATGTGAATCTGTAGGCAACCACCTCTATAATGTCCCTCACACAGGCAAGGGAAAGAGGCAAGGCCCACATTAATGAATGTCCTATATGTCGGAACTAGCAGCAGTGTCCAGGCTCACAGCACAATACAAAGTGGGCACCTACATAGCAGTATGGCCATAGCAATACCTGAGATCTGCACATCTGTACAGAGGACAGACAGAAAGTAGATAGCCAGCAGGTTATGCATTAGGATTAATGTTTTGAAAGGTACATGTCTGAAACTGAAAGGTATGCCATTACTACATGACAGCAGTCCTCAATGACATGTCCAAAAAACATAGTAGTCTACAGTTAACATCAACATATCAGATCAATATCCAATAGGATATACATATAAACATACAGCTCAAACACCTAGAACAAGATACTCTGTACTCAGAGTCCAGCTTTGCATGCAGGGGTGTATGGTTCCAGTACTACACTCTGCAGTCTACTCTTACTTGAAAAGGCACTGTTAAAAGTACTAACATAATGATAAAATATGTGTTAAAATATATTTGTCAACCAGTGCACTGTAGCTGGTGTAACATGCAATTGTGACTGCATATAACCTGGGATACTACCCATATATGAAACAAATACAAAGAGAAAAGATTGTGGTACTACCCATGTATACCCAGGTGTCCCATACAGTATACGCACACCTCTTGCTACTGTAATGATAGCACATAGAAGCAAATTATGTACAGGAAATTAAATACACTTATTAAAGATGCGATTACCCTGCTATTTTATCAGACTGGAATGTGATCAATGGGTACCAAGGCTGAACTATGCTTAGCAAGTTTCAGCATTGCTTAAATGTAAATGTTAAGCAGATTTGCGCAGTGGTAAGCAAAGCTTACACGGTGTAAGCGCCTATTCGTTTAACCATACGTTAGCACTGCTTACCGTCACGCAAACCCAGTTAAGGCTGCTCAAAACTGACTTAATCCCTATGTATGCAACAGTCCTTGTTCTGCCTAGCAACAAAATAAACAGCCCTTGCAGGTTGTGAACCCAGGTCCCTGCACACCATAGTCTAAGCAATTTATAAGTAAGCCATCTCAGCTGTATGGTTTTAGGATGTTTTCTCAAACATACCCTTCTTTACAGCCAGTTTACAATAGGGAAGAGACACTGTGAAATTAGGAAGGATTGGTATCTACAAATATATATATCTGAATAGAAACATACATAGAGAGACTGAGAGATATGTAAGGAGATCCATTTGTATGTACTACAGTATTTAGATATACTGCCAATAAATGCTGATATATATATATATATATATATATATATATATATATATAAATATACATACATATACATATATATATATATATATATATATATATATATATATATATACATATACATACATATATATATATATATATATATATATATATATATATA
Source organism: Protopterus annectens (assembly GCF_019279795.1). Taxonomy (NCBI): domain Eukaryota; kingdom Metazoa; phylum Chordata; order Ceratodontiformes; family Protopteridae; genus Protopterus; species Protopterus annectens. The sequence continues at coordinate 822,159,196 of NC_056731.1, read as the reverse complement.
TATATATATATATATATATATATATATATATATATATATATATATATATATATATATATATATATATATATATATATATATATATATATATATATATATATATATATATATATATATATATATATATATATTTTGAAATTATATATATAAAACACTAAATTCTGAAACCCGCAGAAGCATGAAATTCAAAATCCTGAAGCCCGGAGATGTTGAATTAACACTTCTGGTGGTGCGGTGTGTGAATAGATGGGTGAAAGTTTAGGCAAGTATGTATGTGTAAGTGTGTTGCTTAGGGGCTCTAGTGTGTGTAAGTGTGTGTTGTGACTGTGATGTGTGTGCGTGAGGGACTGTAAAATGTGTGGGTGTGAGTTTCCTTTGTGTGTCTGTTTGTGCGATCTCAGAGTTAGAATATTTAAGAAGGGGGTGTATCTGTAGTGTAGGATTATATATTTGATTGTGGGGGAAGCTGTGTGTATGTGTAGGCATGTGCTGTATGTGTAGTGTACATTCGAGATTTTAAATTTCGCGGTTATGGGGTTTCGGGATTTCGTATTTTAGTAGTATTTTCAGCTATGTAAGGATTTCAGTATTTTGGGATTACATATTGGACCTATATATATATATATATATATATATATATATATATATATATATATATATATATATATATATATATATATATGCATACATGTCCCAAAATGCCCATACAAACATATGATGCTGATAGACCACTCATAACTAGGGCCAGCATGCACAGTTGGATACAAAAGCAGCCATGGCACTCACATCTGCCCCCCCCCCCCACACAGTCCAAATGAATAAGTGAACAGTACACTGCTACAAAATCATGATAGGCCATACAGAATGGCCAGACATACAACAGCCTCTTAGCAAAACAAATAAAACATCTGAACATAGCAAAAGAAAATACAACCAGCCAATAATTTACACATTTATTATACTCTGACATATTGGCCAAAGCCTTCAAGGAGTAAAGCATTACCAGAAATACATGCCTTAATCACAAAAAGCAATTAACACCTATTTACATTATTAAATACACAGCCTCCAATTACACTCCTCATTTAACCCCCTATGGGATAAAGTATCACAGTTAATATTAATACATTGAGTCTGTACACAACAAATGTCCTTTTATGAATGTTTCATCAAATTGAGGAAGAGACATTTTGAAAACAGTACCTTGGAATCCACTACTGCCCCATGGTGAGATTTATTCAAATATATGGCTATAGAACTGTCATCTTTCTTATCAGTAATATGTCTCACAATTTTTAACAGCCTAGATTTAAGACATGTATTACTGTCCCCCACATAAAATATGTTACAAGGGCATCTAAGAGCATTCTCTATACACCACCCTCTTGAATGTACAGACTTCATTATATTTCCCAGCTTTTCCCCTCAGCAGGAATTTCATCACTAAATAATGATGGACCAGTATACCTATCAACCTACTATTATATGACATCTGGAAAAAGCCTGACATAATTGTTGGACAGAGGCCCAAATACATGGCCATACTTGAAACATTGCTGTTATACACAGAGAAAGTTGCTGGAGTTACATGGTTTGTTGTAACATATCTTTTCTGAGGACATAAAGTCAGAAAAACAAATAGATGTTGCCTTTGACATAATGCAATCACCAGAGTATGCTACTGATTTGCCAAGGATCACACCTGTCTGGGGAACAGTCCATACATAACAGGCTAACCTGTTCCATTATGTGGATGGCCCTATAGTTGAGAGTATGCAGAGACAGAACTTTGTCAGACTGAAACTCATGCAGAAGTGGCATGTGCAGACAAACCCTGTGAAACTAGCAGTATTCCAAACATATAACAGCAGTACTTACATTCTGCCCCTAAGTCTTGAACCTTCTCCACCATTTAGTTGGCTTGTCTCCACAAGTCTTGTTGTAAGAGGTAGTAGCTCACACAAATCCAGGATGTCTTCCTCACAAGTAAGGGAAAGGGTCAACACCCACATGGAGTACGCATTTATAGGAGTGTGTTGCCATGACATTGGCCATTGGAAGAACTACACAGCTGCTATGCATGCAATTAGCAAGTGGGGAACCCTAATAGGTGCACAGGCCATCACCTGGTCATGAACATCACCTAAAAAAGCCATGCTGCCACCTATTTAAATCAGCTCTATCCCTGTAGTGAACAGAGAGAGAGAGAGAGAGAGAGAGAACAAATAAAACATAAACTGGAAAAGAGAAGAATAAAAAGGTAAGTGGAACATGTAAGCATGTAATGGAGTGTTTTACTTGGTCTGTAATAATGGGAAATATGATTTGGAAGAATATATGTCCCAACAAGACTTGCTGTACTAATGTCCTGCTGAACAGCTGCTATGGCCATAGCATCTTGCTCTCTCTACAGTGAGAGAGATCACAGACATTCCTCTCAACTCTACAGATCTTCATAGAATGTCCACATTTTACCATCATATTTTTTGTCTGTTCCTCCTGAAAATTTTACTTTTCTGGCAAATAGCTGAGGATTGAAGTCATCAAGTAATGGCAAACACTTGAGTTTGAGGTTGCAAGGTAGGATCACAGCTCAGGAGCCTGACTCACCCTGGGAAAGGACAGCTCATATATGACAACTGGTGGGGTGTCTGTCAAACAATTGTGACTGTGCCACTGCTTGGCCATTTAATGGGATGTTGTCCATATCCATGTTACCTGTGAATATGAGTATGACACATTTGTCTTGTAAAGCTAAGAGACCTATATAGGGCATGTGAATAGTAATGTACTGTTGCAGACATGTGTGTTGAACTGCATGTGATAGTAAAGTACTGTTGCAGACATGTGTGTTGAATTACATGTGATATATTGAATTAACATTCAACTGTACAGTGTTATGTTGGACAATAAGCACATTTGTGACTGACATCTGTAGTCACATACATATATACCTGTGTTATGTCAGCCAAACCATTGGCAAATCTGTGAGCAATGACATTGTAACATAATAGCCTACTTATGACTGTTGGACATCTTCCAGATTATCACAGGGATGTCAGAGTCTACTGTGCAATAAACTTACTAATGTATGGTGCAGCTATATTAATACAGTATCAATTTTGATGGACTCAGCAGTACCTGACCTGTATAACCAGTCTCCACCAAGATAGAGTAATCCCCTTTGGTGGACAGCAGCAATACACAAACCACATAATAGGTTGCTTCATTGCCTGTACAGGGACACATAAGTGCAGACAACAACTTTGAAGCAAGTCCACCTATATCTGAGCGACCATGTAAGTTCACAGGTGACTTCCTGTAAGGCTGACTATGACTACAAATCATACATATCCACACCACCAAGGACAACTGCAACAGTGTCTCCACATATGTTGCAAGTCTCAGAAGAAACAACATGATTCACCCTGTAATGGGGGTAAAGAACACCTCATACACACATGCCATGGATATAGGCAACCTGAATCACACAGGTTAGGTGGGAACATTGCTACCCTGTCCACCCCAATTGTACAGGGGGTTATGCACCTCAACCATAGTCCTTCCCTCAGCACTGGTGAGCATGTTCATATTGCCTACTGATGGCAACAACAGCATATCTCCATGGGGCATAATAACATCACTTTCTGCCTCCTACATGAACTCAGGCATGTGCTCACAGCTCCATCATACATCACAGTCAAACACAGACCTGCCACCATCCACACACCATCCACATGGAAGATGGCCACTGTCAACCCTCTACACAGAAATGAATGGAGAATAGAGGATTATGCAATCAAGTGCCCAACATTGGGGGTAATAACATAGCTCATAGCCAGGAGTGTAATGCAAGGTGCTATAGCCATGCTAGCTTGGAGGGTTATGGTGTAGTGTGGATTATGTGCAAGTAATATCCACTGTTGATGTGCACTTTGACAACCGTATGAGGTTCTGTGACCTTTTTCCTGTTTATGTCTTCCAGGTGACATGCAGAGGACTCGCCTACCAGCATTCTCTGTTGGGAAAACTGACATCATCACCCAATATATTAATGGACATTATGCCCTGTTATTCGAACGAAGAACATACAATGTGTGTGAGAGGGCTTCCTGTGGAACAGTGTGGTCCACAGGTTAAATGATGCTGGCCTGCATAGCAGAACTTATGAGCATGTTCAGCATCCGGCCACTGACCTCATCTGCTATGCCCATCAATGGGCTGCTGCTGTAGTGTGGGACCGGCTAGCCACAGGTTGGGGCCCAGCCATCCAGGCCCCACTGACACCCACTGAGGAGCTGGTCACCAAATGTGAGGCACACACCCAATGCACAAGCCATGAAGCTGAGGGAAGTATTGTAGAGGTAGGTTGCACACACACACACACACACACACACACACACACACACACACACACACACACACACTGGATAAGGAGCATGCAGGCAAGGGCCCAGTGGGGATTTGTACACTAATGTATCAGACATAGATGTATTTGTATTTTATCTACATCCATGGGTCAGGTCCGATTGCAGTTGTGTATAGGGTTTTCTAATGCACAGAGGTGCACATCTATGGTGAGGACTGGACATTGTGTATTATTGTGTTTAGTACTGTAGATGTGCAGACATGCTGCATCCATCCTGTACCAAGGCCACATGTGAGTCTACTGACAATATCTCCCTCTCATAACCACATAGGACCCTTTGGTCTGCATATTGGGCAGCAGCCTGAAGCTGGTGAGTATGACATTGTTCTGTTGTTGCCTGGCAATACCACAGGCATGCAAAGGGCATGCAATTTACCATGCACACAATTATCAGTAATTGCTATATTGCTTTATGTAATAGCTATATTGCTTTTTGTGCATGTTCACTTGTGCTGAGGTTAACTGTATTGCATCACAGTGGTCACCACTGGGGCCTATCTGATGTGAATTCTGCATCCCTGTAGCATACCTCACAACTTGTCAGTGCCAAGATGTCTGGAGAGAGGCCACGAAAATGCGCTGGAAAAACAGCCTAAGGTAGGTACATGTGTGACACATTAGTGGTGTACAGTGGATATAAATGTTAAGATGCAAGTTGTTCCTGTTACATACTAATTAGGACCACAATATGTCAGTCTACACCTCTTGCAGCCTTTAATGTGATCCATAACAGAAACAGTTCACTTGTAAAACCAAGCATCTGGAGTCATGTATTGCACCTACAAGGCTGGCCACCTGTGAGGGTGGCAGATGTTGTATCAGCATGATGTATAAGTCAGGTATGATACCCCATGCTGCTATATGTGTCAGTACACTCACTGTGGCCAATTTGGCTACAATGTCATATACATGGGCATTGTTAAGGCACACAGACCACTTCTGACCACGTATAGGTTGCAAACACATGGATATTCCAGACACATCAGTACAGAGGAATGTACAATGGTTTAACCTGCTTCATGTGAGGCAGATGCTGTTACCACACTATATAAAGTAATGGCAGCGGGAGGTGGTCACCAGCCGTGTATGGTATACACATCAAAATGGTATAAGCCACACAAGATATGATCCTCACACACACACACACACACACACACACACACACACACACACACACACACACGCACCAACAGTTACCAGCATTGGGATTAGAACTCCTGCTTATCTAGGTATTCCTACTATAGTGCTACACAGTTATCAGATGCGCCACCGAGCTCATACATTTCCACCTATTCCAAAGATACTTCTAAGGTGGATGACATCAACAGGACTACTAAATTGGAGTGAGGGGAAGTATAAAGGGTAGTACACAGGTCAAAAATGGTGTAACCCACACACTACATGATTTGAACACAAACACATATCCAATCAGTTGCCAGTAGGGTGATTAGAACACCTGCCTATCTAGTTATTGTGACTGCAGTGCTATGCAGTTATCAGATGTGCCACAGAGCTGATGCATTTCAATCTAGTCCAAATGTACTTCTAAGGTGAATGACATCAGCAGGACTACTAGATGGGGCGAGGGGAAGTGTGAAGGCTAGTACACAAGTCAAAAATGGTATAAGTCAGACAGTACATGATTCACACATACATACACACACTTGCCAGTATTGGGATTTGAACTCCTGCCTATATAGGTATGTCTACTATAGTGTTACACAATTATAGCACATGCTATAGAGCTTACTGAATTTTCACATGGCCAAAGCTGCTGATAACTGCACAGCTGGGGTAAAATATTAGAGGTGGCAGACAGTCTGCCTTCTGTTCCACCCATACATTATGTTATATCTTTCTGTCTTGCACTTTAACTAGCATTATGGCTTGGCACTTCACCAAGTTATTGTATCAAGAAGTGTGGCATACCTGGGAACCGTCAGCAGTACTCTTTCATCACAGATGTAGCCCCAGTACTTACTAGTTATGTCCACCCCTCTTAGCATGTTTGAAAAGTGGTCTTCTGTGCTTTCACCCATTAACCTGGTGCACTTGTCCATTCTGAGGCACTGTTGCAACTGCCTCATGTTCACAGACAACCCTCCTCTCCAAACTCAAAACATTCAGACCTGTGAGGACTACCCATATATCACCCAGTGTGGACATATGCACTCTCTAGCAAAGACTGGACTAGCAGGTCAAGAGGATAAGATCAACACCTGCACCACACCATGTGGAACACATAGCTCACCATGACACCCACTTTGACAGCCATGACATACAGTGAAAAGCCACACACCCACCTTTCCAGAGGCACTCAGTGGACATTTACCCAAACAGCACAGACCAGCAAGACAGACACCCACTCAGACACTGTGAAATGGCACATGCAAAGGGACACATATTTAACCTACACAGTGCGCCCCTCAACCTAAGCTCCTAAGGCTAACCACCTGGCACAATACAGTGATCATGGGTAACTCACTACTGAGGCACACACATATCCCACTCACTAAGTTGAATATGGAGCAGGTAGCAGCCAAATATCTATCACATGCCAGCATCCAACACATGACAAAGCCAGTCATGGCACTCCCCAACAACTATGGGTATCACTCTGTATCCATGTGGGTGTGAATGACTTGGGGCACACCTCCTTGGACTACATGGCAAGAGACATGGTTGAACTCTCTGATTATGTGGTCCAGGCAGGTGTGACAGTAGCCCTGAGCAGTGTACTGCCATCAGACAGAATGATGCTACAGTACTATCAGCAGATGATTGGCTGCAACATTGGCTTACATGTTTTGTGTTATTCTCAGGGGATCCAGTACCTCTCTGCTTGGGATGACATGACTGACAGAACCAAATGACTTGCCACAGATGTCCTACATCTGTTAGCGCTGGGTTTCCAGGTACTGGCAAAGTGTCTTGCCACCCCTATGATGCCTTACTAGGCAGTATTACCACCATAACAGCTAGACATGTATGCAGTCTTAGGGTCATTCTGCTCAACAGTAGATATCTAACTGTCAGGATGCAGTCACTCAAAGCACTCAGGTGGAGGACACATGTCTGCTGTAATGGAGAGGTGGTTCACAGCAGCAGACAGCAGACCTGCAGTATCAGGCTATGACACATTCCACAGCTGTCAGCCCCCAAACATGGACCACACCACATCTCCACAGGTGGTGTTGTCTCCATATTCATTATGGCTAGGAACACCTCCAAACTGGTATCCCAGCATAATGCATTGGAGATACTTCTGGTACAACTGCCTTGAGGTAATAGTGCAATACAGACCATAGCCTGCTATGGGTCCACATCTATGTCCCTAGACTGCCAATGCACATTAATCAACACCCTGCCATTTATGATGGTCCAATGCAACACTGAAATAGTATGAGTCTTCAACAACCCCCTCCATCACCTGGGGAAAGTAGCCAAGTGCCAGTACAGTGGCACAACACTTCTGGGATTCATCATTTCCATTGCCCTGGATCAGCTCATACTGACCCCTGGAAGAGGACGCAACAACTTTGACCTGTGTTGACTACTTAAATATGGGACTGTTGCTCATCCACAGATGTCAATCCCTGCATAGTGAGATCCACACAGGCTGTAATCAACATGGAACTCAACATGTCAGGCACCCCCCCAAAGATAACCACCTTGCAAAACCTCTCCAAAGCTGACTTTGCAGCCATGAAAACAGGGGTGGATGTCTTCACTGCACTCATGGCAATGGGAAATAGCTTCATGACTGTAGAATCATACACATATGCACTGTACAAACAGGTACATGAATACATAGTACTAGCCAGAGCCAACAGAACCCAGACCCTGTCCACCAAACACTGGGGGACAATGTGATGGTCCCCTGCCATTACTAAAGTGTACATCAGAAGGAGGACATTGTTGGAGAGAAAGGTGGTGTCCCATGGCTGTTGAACTCCCTTATTAGCCTCAAACACAACTTTGGATCCCTCATGGAATCCCCTACAGGCATCTGTGATGGCAGACATGCAGCAGACACTGACAACAGCCTTTGATTGTTACATCAACAACCTCCATAGCATTAAACAAAGTGATGTGAGTTACTGCACAGTGGTAATACCTATCCTGAGACAACAGATATTGGCCACAGTCTTGGCAACACATTTAGTGACAGCTTTACCCCTCTCTCCCCTCACAAGTGAAGTGCTGAGTGAATGTGTTCTCACATGCTGTATCCCATTTCTGTTCTAGGCATCTATGTGTCACCAGGATGTGGCCCTGCAACAAGACCACGGGGCATGGCAATGTGGTAACACATCCACTATGTCATAGGCAGGGTACAGTATGTGCACAGAAATCCCCAGTCTGTAGCACAGTGATTGCATATGCCTCACAGATTATGGGCTGAGGGTTGTACATAGGTATATGTTGCTTTGCAACATCTGTTGTAGAATGGAGATTGTTGTGGTTTGTATGACCTCCAATTGTTAATAACCACAGCCACAGGGGATATTCATCAACCAAACACACTGAGATTACTATTCACACACAAACACACACACACACACACACACACACACACACACACACACACACATACACACACACTTGCCAGTACTGAGTTTTGAACCCCTACCTAGCTATGTATTGTTACTACAGTGTTACGCATTGACTGCACGTGCCACAGAGCTTATAGGATGGATGTTGTCCCAAGGTACTTTTAAGGTGAGGAACATCACCAGCCCTTGCAAATACTGGCGTTGGGTGATGTAGTGGGTGGAGATTTCACAGAATATTTTACCCTACACACACATTTACATTTGCCAGGAGTGAGGTTCAAACCTCTATTTAACTGTGTTTTTTCACCTTTTATGTACGCATTATTTACTACCTACACTGACTTACATGGTTTAGGGTTGCCAGCAGGTACTTCTAAGGTGAATGATATCTGCAGGACTCCTAAAGTAAAATCTTTAAGGTATGGACACATATATGTAGATATATCTATACACATACAAACACTTGCCAGGAATGAGATTCAACCCCCTACCTATGTAGTTATTGCTGCTACATTGCTCCACATTTATCACGTGCTGCAGAGCTTATAGGTAGAACAGTGTAAATGGACACACAATCAGGTATTTACAAAGACACACACACACTCTTTCACACAAACACACACCCTCTCACACAAACACACACCTTTTCACAGTTGCCAGGGCCAGGGTTAGAAGTACTACCTAACTAGTTTGCTACACTGTAGTATTACACAGTTGTATCTTTGAAGGTGAGTGACATAAGCAGCAGTGCTAAAGGAGGGGTAAGGGAAGTGTAGTAAGTGTGAATGGACACAAAATCAGGTCTTTACAAAGACACACACACACTTTCTCACATTTTCACAGTTGCCAGGACAAGGATTAGAACTCCTACCTAACTAGTTTGCTACACTGTAGTATTACACAGTATTTCGTGACAGCAGCAGTGCTAAAGGAGGGGGTAAGGAAATGTAGTAGTGTGACTAAAAAAAAAAAATCGGACAAGACAGGCGCACTCCTAATTCTACACAGTTATCGTTAAGTTATCATAAAGATGCAGAGCTTATATGTTTCAGCAGCAGTGGTAAAGGAGGGTAAGGAAGTGTAGTGAGTGTGAATGGGCCACACACACACACACACCACACACACACACTCACACACACACATTTTGACAACACAGATTTACATTGCTGGACTTGACTGGATACTTATTGTACTGTAGTGTTGTTAGGCTATTTCTGAGTTAAAGTTTGAGCTATAGGGTAACCAAAGGAGACTTTGGGGTGAATGACATCACAATGGGATATGTACTGAGTGGGAAGACCTCATAATGGGATTCTCGCTGCTAAGCTATCTGTCTCTCTCTTCTCCCTGTGTCTGTGTGTGTGTGTGTATGATTATATGTGTGTGGAGTATTCCCAATGTGTGTGTGTGTGTGTGTGTGTGTGTGTGTGTGTGTGTGTGTGTGTGTGTGTGTTATCAATGCTGTACAATTTAGTGTTGACATGTGTGTGTGTGCACAGGCATCTGATATCTCTAGATATCTGTATTGTCAGACATGGGCTTCATTTCTCTAAGTGTGAGAACATGCCCAATATGACCTTCCATATTAAGTGTGTGCATCCATTCCAGGGAGGGTTGGACTGCAGTTCAGGGTTTTGTGTGCTACAGCTACACCTAGCAACCTGTTTCTGCAGGATATCTGTAGATAGGTTGCCAGTATGGAGACACAATGGGTATAACATACTGGGGATACTGTAACTATTGCTGTATGTGCTGCTTGTGTAACATGGTTGGTTGTAGCATAGATTTTCTGACATATGTACTGTTTTACACTGTGATGTATCATGTCATCCACTACTGACAGTTAACATTCTTTGCTCACAGTTATTTACCAGGGAAATACAAGATGAATAAAGCTGAGACCAATATTCTGAGACATATACACTACACATTCTGGCACACTCCTGCCATTGTGAAGGGGTAGCTACAGACAATAGACTGCTCGTTGTGTGTAAATGGTCTAGCACCTTGTTAGTATGCTGGCTGAGGATCCCCTTCTTGTGCTTTTCTCAACTTCACAGAATGGCCATATCCTGCTGGGGCCATACCGCTCAGCTGTATAGATACACCCAGGTTATCCAGAGGCAGGACTCATATATCTGGTTAGTTTACCTTCACATTGTGGTTTACAAGCAGTTTTGTCGATATTCATTTATGTGTTTGCAGTCAGGGGGTAGTATGGGCAGACATTAGAGTTTCAGACTTCACACACTCCATGACATCCATGCTTCTACAATCCCCCCCTCTTTTACTCTCTGCTCTTCCTAACATTATGTAAGCAGTATCTCAGAGGTATCCCTACAGTTGGGCCTTTATCCCAGTAGTATCTATGGCCTGGTCCACACTCCTTGCAGTAGGGCATGGGGAGACATGCTACTGGCATTTGTCATCATGGCCTTGTATTTGTTTTCTGTTTACTCTGTTAGTTTGTTAGTTAGGATCCCCTGACATTCCATACATTGGCACTATGGGTGAGGCATGGACCTTTGCCAGAGGAATGTAGGCCATTTGAGAGTGCTGCAAGCCATCTGTAGCAAGCCATTGCATTCTGTCATCAACAGGTTCTCCCCTCATTTGCATACCCCATTGTGTATGTCATTAGTTACTGCACTAACACGGACCCTTTCCCCTTGCATTCTGTCAGTCATATGTTCCCAGGCTGTAAGCCAGTGGATTACCCTGGGGTGACAGTGGTGAGTGGTTGAGATGTTCCTGTCAATCCTTCCTGTTCATACTGATCCACGGGTCTGGATGTGGTCAGATTACTGCTTACAGCTAGAGACACACCTGCATTGGACACCTATTCAGCATGCAGCATCATGTATGTATTTCCATACAGAGATGTGGTCATGCTGTACTCATTCCCTACAGCAAGGACATGACCTGTGATAAACCTGTGGCTGATGGTGGGGTGAGCTGGGTGCATGTATGATATGGAAGCTACTTGCACCTAACTCACAAATATACCTGGGACATTCCCATTATGCTGGCTTGTGTGTGGACATGGGCAGCCTGTCATCACTTTATAACTGTGCCTTTTGTGGTCTGCCAGTGATTGGCCAGACTACCAGTATTCCATACCAGAGGGACAACTAATGTGATGCTAACTTCTATGTATAATTCCAAACTTGTGCGCAATTGACAGTTATTTTATGTTCTCTCTGTGTAGGTTGCTTCCACCTGTGTACTGTTTCTATGTATGGGCCCCCATTCATGGCATGTACAGCTTTCCAATGGTGGCAGATATTGACATCTGGACAGTGAGTATGTACAACTGCTGACATGGGTATAGCTGAGAAGCAGTGTGGTTGGCACTGCAGTTGTTGGAACATGGCCCTGTCATCCACTGTACTGTACCTAGGCCACTGAGACACAACCATCCAGGCCTACATGTTGACCACTTCCAGGCAATATAAAACACACAACAAACTTACCACACTGACCCCTGCATATTGTGCACATGCAACAATGTAGACTGGGACAGCTCTGGCAACCTGTCCTCCAGTGATATTACTCTTTAAACTTACATGTTACTGCCTGCATTTCTACAGGGGATTGGGGGGTGCACACCTGAAGACTTTAAACATTTGCAGTGACTGTACTGGTATTTTGGTTACTCTGTTGACTTCCATTTAATATTGTATTGTGACCTATCATGCAGGAAGGAGGCATATCAGTAGAGTATACATCTTACTGGCACATATTTCAGTTTCAGACACTTTACCCTTCAGAAGTAAAATGCAACTGCCAGACCTGTTGTAGTATGTCTGTGTAGGTCTGGTGGGAGGCTGGTCACCATTGCTATCATTTGGGGGCCTTAGCCTGGCCTTTCTTTATGGTCATCTACCCCTGTCCTGCTGGGTGAGGCTAGTGGTGGGTATGTGACCCTCACTGACATCCATGTGTGTGACCTATTGACACCCACAGTTATTTGGGCCATCACATGTACTGCAGTGGAAGTTGTCACTTTGTGTAGTGCTGCCTAGTATGTTGACACCAGTATTTGTTATGAATTTCCTGCTGTCCCATATAGCTGTCAGCTGTCTGCTGCTATCCCATTCACCCACCCAATTCCATTGCATGCTTACATCCATATCTTACATACAAGTATGAGAACATACTACTCCATTCAGTAATTGATAGGAAGGATGATTTACCTTGCTACTGGGCCAGTATTGAGAACAGTGCTGGAGGGCTGACTATGTCGGATGCACGTAGTATGCTCCCTATACATGGTAAAGCACAGGTAGTGTCATGTTTGGCATCCCTTTTATTGTTTGTGCGAGTTGGAGAGAGGTATCAGTCCTTGGGTCCCTACAGTGTCAGTGTGAGTGCTATGCGTTGCCTCTTTGCCAAGGCATGGGCATACTGGGCATGCCTCCTTTTGCCTACAGGGGCAGGCTCAGGATGTTCCTCCTCTCAGTCCCTCTGTGCTGGCCTTGGCATTGGTGGGGGGCTGTTTTGTGGCCCTGCCCCATGCTGTTCCTGCTGCAGCTGTTTCTGCAGGATCATATTTTGTAGCATGGCACATACTATGAACATTTGTGTACATGTAGCTGGAGAGTACTGCAAGGCTCCACTAGAAATGTCAAGGCAGTGGAACTGTGACTTCAGCATCCCAAACACACACTTTACAATGATCCTAGTTTGTGGATGTGCCTCATTATGGTGTTCTTGTTCAGGTGTGTGTGCATTTCTGATGGGTGTCATCAGCCACGGCTCCAGTGCATAGCCAGCATCCCCCACTAGATGGCCATATGGGATGTCCCCCCTGGCAAATGCCTGATACAGCTGTGAGCAATGCCAGATGTGGGAGTCGTGATAGCTTCCAGGGCTGCCAGCACACACATTCATGATAATGCCCTGGGCATCACACAAGCCCTTGCAGTTTATGTAGACCCTACCCTGCTCTCCGGGTAGTGCTTTGATGTGGATGAGCATGCAGTCTATAGCATCAAGTACCTCAGGGTGTTCTGCTATATGGTGGAAGAGACGCATACTTCTTGTCAAAACCTCATGGGTGGTGGGGAAATATATGTGCTCATTGGCATGTGGTGTCATAGCATCCAGGAACTGGTGGAGTACCCTGGGTGATGATGCCTGTGAGACCCCCATGATATTCCCAGTTGGTCTCTGGAAGGTACCTGTGGCCAGTATTCTTAAGCCTACACATACCTTGGTATCCACTGGGATGGGTTTCCCTCTATTAGTTCTATGTGTGAGGCGTGGCCGGCACAGCTCAACAATTTGCCATAGAATATCCATGTCTACCCTATAGTGCTCCACTATCTCCAGATCATATAGGCCCTGGTAGGTTACCTTGGGTCTGTACACTCTTCTCCTCCTCCTCCTCACTCTGGGTCGGTTGTCAGCATTCTCCTCCTCACCACCCTCAGTCTCTAGCACATATTGATGGAGTAAAGCAGCTGCAGCCTTTAACATTTTTAGTTAGTTTTGCCAGTTAAAAATTCCCCATCTGTGTACACCGGTGGTGTAGAGTTTGTGGGAAAAAACAGTCTGTAGGGTGTTTGCATAGTTTATAGTTGTGTGCTGGGATGCTGCATGTATAATTGGCTGATTCTGATACATTCCACTTGCCAGCTATGCTAGTTCTCCTTGATTGCCTTCCTACTACTGTTTCCCCTTCCCAGTTCCTCCCTATTTAAGCCCCGAGACCCACCATGCATACCCAGTGCTAAAATGTAAACAGTGCTGCCATTGGGTCTATATTAGAACATCGACTTTTTAAAATGATGACTGTTCTAATATCGACCCCTATTCAGCAAATGCTGACAGCATCGAACATGCAGAACAGCGAATTTTTTTCCCTTGGAAAAAATTTGCTGTTCCGACACACATACACACAACACAAACACACCAAACAAACAGCAATCCACACACATACACCTAAAATCCTACATCTAACCCTACACTAAACTGTACACACACCACTAGCTATCCACTTACCTTAAGCCAAACCCTAACCCTAAGGTCCATCACTATCACACACTTACCTCACTCGTGCCCTAACCCTAATTCACTTTCCCCGCCCTAACCCTCATGTCCACACAATCGCACACTTACCTGACCCATGCCCAAACCCTAACTCACCTACCCCGTGCCCTAACCCTCATATCCACACAATCGCTCACTTACCTGATCCCGACCCATAACTTTCCACCATAGTGCTGAACATAGCGAAGCCACAGGAACGGCCAACCGAATTCCTTCCTTAGGAAGAAATTCGGTGTTCTGCAGCTTTGCTATTTTCAGCATTCACTGAATAGGGGTCAATATTAGAACATTCGAAGTTGTGAAACTTCGATGTTCTAATATAGACCCCTGCCATTTCCTCTTTTTTTTTTTTTTTGTTTAAAACCCGGTGCACAGTGCACCCACCCATTTAGGCTATGTACACACTGCTCAGGCACATCTGACACAACCCCCTTCCTTAGCTGTGCTTAGCTAAGGGCAAACACAGGCCACAGAACTCTAGTGAGCTTACAGAAAGCACGACCCACCCTCTTATGAAGTCATTCAGCTCTTGCACTTGCACTGTTGTATTGCTGTACCTACATGATTAGGTACAAGCTGACACTTTGAAGAAATCTGTGATTCAGTATAACTCCCCTAATTTGCATACCCCATTGTGTAGGTCATTAGCTACTGCACCAACACGGACCCTTTCCCCTTGACAACCAGTGCTCCCTGGTATTGTTTACATTTTGCACGCCATTGACTATAATGGCAAAATGCAGAATTAACTTAAAATTGACTTTTCTCATTTTTTAAAATTTTCTGCACAATCTCATTTGCGCGCTGCTGCCTATGCTTAAATGGCCAAGATCGGCCAAAACAAAAAGTTTAATTTTCATAATTATTAAGCACTTTTTAATGCCAATGGCCTTATATTTGGCCATTGGCATGTGTAATGTACATAATACATGCTTTTCACGAGCTGTCATGCTTCCGTTTTGTCAGTTGCAGAAATGTACTCAGTTATTTTCTGAATACATTTCAGCACTGACACTGTTCTAGTATGGAGACCTGGCAGCTTGGTAAATCACAAAATCACCTCATTTGTATGGTTTTCACCAGCAAATGAGGTGATTTGCATATTTGCCAGTTTTCTGTGCTAGAACAGTGTAGGACCACTTATGCACGTGAAAACGGCACTTTCCTGAATCACTTGGCGGCCATTTTCCATGCAGGAGCTCCTACACTGTTCCTTCATGGAAAAACAACTTGCTGAATCCTGGGGAATGTCTGTTGAAGTATGTAGTGCTGTCATGATAAATGAGTTTCAGAAACCTTCTTGGTAGTCACGGAGTATGCCTTAGTTGTTAATGCATTTATGTGTTTAAAACATTGTTTATGCAGTATTTTTCAAATACATTTGTTAGTAGGCATAGGTTTGTAATCTTTGAGACGTGCAGGAGAAGGGGATGTTGTGCTCATATGATGATGATAGCATGCTTGAAAGTAGCTGGAACTTTACCCATAGTTAATGATAGATTATATACGGTTTTCTATTAATAACCTGCCGCACAGGTGGCCGAGTCTACCAATGCCCAAAACCATTCTGCAAAAGTCAGAATACTGAATAACTGCATACCTGAAACAAATACAGAACACTGAAACTTCCTACTGCTCTGAACCCAGGAACAAGTGTTACCATGAGTCCCGAATGGAGGCAAATTTGGACACTTGATAATGTCAGTTTTCGACATTCCAAAGTTCGGGATGTAGGAATCTCACAAGTGGAATCGACCACTTGTGTGCTAAGCTACTGATAGGAAGCCATATTTTATACATATACATATACATATATATATATATATATATATATATATATATATATATATATATAAATAAAGGGTTTAGCAATTTTTCTGTTCATAATTTGAGAATTGGATTGTGCATAGTAAATTTGGAATCAGAAATGTTTAGCTTTGATAACAGTGATTTGGTTTTTAGTGGCTATAACAGAGAAGTAAATTATGGCAGCACAGTCTGCTAGTGCATAATGTTTTGTTGCAATTGGAGCAATTCTGTTTGAAAATTGGGTGAAGGGGGTAGAAGAGAGCCAATAATCTGGTTTATAGTAGAAAGGAAGAAGCTCTTTTAGCCATTAGAAAAGCTTGTCTGGCTATGTAGATTTTTGTTGTATGTGTTGGAAGAGAAACCAGTAATATAACCAGAGAATTGTTTTATGATCTTCCAGAACAGTTTAGGTTAAGATGACAGCGTATTTTGCTTCTGCCTTACTATTTGTGGAAATCCCGTTTGAAGTTCTGCAGGTAAGGCATGCCTGATGTAGATTAGAATTAGAGGGATCCTGTTTACATGCTTTCCAAGTAGATTCTCTTTGTTTATTTATTTAATTTTTGTTTTGTTTTGTGTCAGTGGTTAAGCAGGGACCAGCATGGGCTCTTAGTCTTCTTCTAGTAAGTGGGAACAAGGTTTCCTGTATGAAGGAGAGGATAATCATGAAGAAGGAAGTGCACAGGAATGCTCTTGTAGAGTATATAAACAGGATCAGTCTTTGTTCCGTAAGTGGCTATTCAATTGTTGAGTTTTATCCTGAGAGAAGGGTCTGCCTGTTATTATTTGGGGACCTCTTTTTCTGGTTTTGAAAGACCAAGATGAATTTATGGAGAAAGGGTCACTAATGGAGTTAGGATGAAGACCAATATCAATGTACCAGTTTTATATTTGCAAGTATAAGGTCTAGTGCAATGCGATTTTGCATTTGTAAGTTAGACCTAGTAAGCTGATGTGCTAGTTGATCCACACTGAGTTTTTGGAGCATTTCATTATCTTTTTATATTTATGTCCTATTGCATTAATATTGATGTCCCAAGCATAATGCAGTTCTTAGCAAAGCCTTCTGGAAATATATTAATGAAGGTTTGTTGAACTAAAGTTATAGAGAAAAGAGGAGGAATGTAAAAAGCTGCAGCATGAAGATGGAGATTGCCATCAATAGTAATATAGGTAAGGATCCAATTGTGGTGCTTATTGTCAGGGAAGCAGGCTATGTAGTTGATCAAGGAATTGAATGGAGAAAGTATTTCTGATGTAAGCATAGCCCTCCTCCATTTCTATTGCCAGCTCTGTTATCCAGGAATAAGTGAAAATTGTTTCAAATGTATGTAGATAGGAAGAAGTAATCTTTTAGCCATCATCATCATCATCATCACCATCATCATCATCAACACTCCATTTTCCATTTTCTACATATCAGCTGCCACCATCTCTGTCAATTCAGTACCACCCTCCTAGCTTTTTCAACAGTCATGCCTGACTCTTGCAGGCTTTCTCTCGTACAATCCATCTATCTCTTTGTTAGGTGCCTTTGTTTCCTCCTGCCTTCTTCCTGTCTTTCCCAAATCATATTCAGCACATGTGCCTGAACCACCTTAATCTCTTATTTTTGACCTTCTCTGTAACTAGAGCTACTTTGGTTCTGCTCTGGTGTCCTCATTTCTTCATCTTTTACATATTACCACCTATCTCAGGCCCTTCATGTCCATCACCTCTAGCTTCTTCACCTTCACCATTCAGATTTCTGTACCCTACAGTAGTACTGGTTGCTCCGTTGTTTTTTTACATGTCTTTTAGCAATATTTCAGAAAAGACAATATGTTTTTTTTTTCTGCATTGAGTCAGGCTTCAGTTGTAGCCAATTTGTTGTTTATGTTACATTGTAATGGATTTGTGGATGATGTTGTAAAAGGATTGATGATAGCAGTGGTGGGGTCTGGGTTTAGGTGGATATCCCTTTGACCTTTGTTCTATGGGCAAGATAGTAATGTTTAGAGTGGAGATCTTTGGGTCTAAGAATGGAATTGATTGAGTTCTTCAGAAAATAAATATGTGCTGTGTATTCCCTGTTAGATACGTAGGGTAAGCACTTAAGGTGCTTGTTGCAATAGCTGGGTATAGTTATATAAACTGAGAGTTTGCTGTTATACTGGATGAGGAGTTTATACTGTGCTCAATGGGTAAGTGTCTTAAAACTGGAGTAAAAGAGCCAAATATATGAGTAGGGTGCACTGGTTTAGTATGATTTTCAGTGATGGCATTTGGGGAGGGCATCAGGCAAAAAGGTATGAGGGTAAAGATTCGATAAACAGTAATGGATTTTGTGGGGAATGAGTTGATGAACATGTTTAAGGGGTATAGTGTGATGAATTAGTTGTAACTTTCCTTTAGTATAGCAGAGGCTGTCAGTGTGCTGACGTGGATAGTTAGGGTAGATGCAGCCTTTGTAATAGATTGGGGTTGGTCGATTAACTGTAGGCATTCAAAAGTAGCATGGGTATTTTAGAGTGTAGTGTAGGAAGGTGATTGGAGATGGACATGGTGGGAGTGGTTGGAAGGATGAACTATTGAATGATGGTTGGATAAGAGATTAATAGGTGTGGTCGGATAGGTACAAATTAAAGGATATGGAGGTTGGGTGGGGATGGCAGTATGGAGGAGATTGTAGTAAAGCCACCTGCAGCATGGCTGAACAGAGCGGAGATCTCTTCCCCACTTATGGGTATTCTAAAACCTATCAGTAAAGGTAGGTCTTGAATTCCATAAGACAAACCCTGACAGAGGCGAGTTCAACAGTGAAGAGAATGAAGACCACAATGAGAAGGAACAGCAAAGTTCATATGGAATACAGCACGCCAATCTAGCACTACGGGGGCTTTAATGGTTGTAATGTGGTGAGGCAGTGCATACAGAAATATGCACACAACTGGCACTAGCTTCAGGCTAGATATGAGGGCTGAAAGCCAGAGAAAACCCAGCTCAAGGAATAATGTCAGTAGAGTAGTATGCTCTGACTGAACTGCAATGTAAAGCAAATGAAATGTTAGTCAGAGTAATTTAAATATGTATGTGATACAACAACACTACCAAGGTTTTGCAACACCTGTGACCCAGAATCAACCTCACTGACACACTCATATAATTTCACTACTTTGCCTAATCCATGGAGAATTAATAGCATACAATGTATATAAATATATACACGTATGGCACACACACACACACACACACACACACACACACACACACACACACACACATGCATACACATCCACAGGTATACACACATTTATCTATATCTATATCTATATCTATATCTATATCTATATCTATATCTATATCTATATCTATATCTATATGGTTCTATTGTGTATGACTGAACTGCCATAATATAAAACCAAAAACAAGAATATTGAGAGAAAAAAACTCCTCTCCTGATATTAAAACTAACCCCCCCCCCATAATACTAGAATCAAATTTGTCTGAATAGTGGCAGTGTTGTGGGAAGGTTATAATTATGTTAAGGCGTAGGTTTAGGGTTAGGGTAAGGGGCAGCATTAGGGTTATGGTTAGCACCCAATACTTAAGAAGGCGGGGGCAGAGTTTGGTGCACTTCACTGAGTTAAGTGCAAACCACAGCTGTGCTTCATTTGGTTAATAGGTTCATAAGGTTTTACTAGGCTAACAACTCCAGAGGGCCTTTTTAAGCCTAACCATACTTCCCAAATGTATCTGACAAGTTTTGATAAAACATTTGTAAAGCTGACCAAACTTTCACCAATCTTTTATAATCCTCCATTTTAGAAACTGCTGAACTCCACATTTGTGTGAAAGTCAAGGGAAAGAGTGTATTAACTGAAAAGGTTTATAAAAAATACAACATAAAATTATTGTAAAAAGGCAGTTAGTACTGAATTTCATTGTGTCATCATCGGGGTTATTCTCTGATTTACAGGTAAGGCAGAAAACTTTGCATTAGTTATATACTTCAGCCTACAAATATTTGGAATGTGTTAGGTGCTATGTTCAGTGCTGTCTGTATTGCTATTAAATATATACAGTGGTCTACTGTAGACACCAGTCTCTGGCAGTGAAAATGCACAGTATCACACAGCAGATACCCTTCATGTAACTAAGGAATAGAATACGTGACACATTAATAATTATTTTACAACTTCAAATTAATAACTATTTTACAACTTCTTTACTCCAAACCTTTACAGGCCTACATTTCACTATGCACAGTCGCATACATACTGCAGCGGATGAATGCATAACAGAGACATTAGTGCAAAGAAATGATAAACCCAGACATCACAATTAATGCTTCTCTCTGCTTCTACTTCTTTTAAGCGATGAATGAAATGCATGACCCAGAACTGATTAAAGTTAGGGAAGGTAATTTTATGAATCAGTTAGAAATAAGAGAAGCTTGATGGCAATTGTATTTACATGCCAATGTGCATCCAAGTCCAAATGCTATTGAAAATACCAAATTACTTGAGTTGATGCAATGACAGAATTGACTGGATGCAGGGGCACCTCTTGATATTGGCTTAACGGTGCTGCAGGACCAAGACCTTGACTGAGAGTTTTTACCATGTGTTGTGGCCATCTGACAAGGCCTGACTGCCTTCTTCTTCTGGGAAGCCACAGGAATGTCAACAGCAATAAAAATAAGATCTGTGCTGAAAGTGTAATATATTGGATATTACGTATTAGATATTAAGTATTGGATATTAAGTTTTGATTTAACTTTTATTGTATACATGAAAATTGTGTAAAATTATTTTTTTAAAAAGTTGTGATTATCACAACATTTTTCAGGGGTATTTAACTGATCATTTTTATGACTGTGTGTTCTGATGAAGCCTGTGCTACTTTCAGACAAAAAACGCTAAACATTGTTGTTAAATTTGGTTTCTTGTCTTACCTCAGGAGTTGTGTTTAGTTAGAAGAGGATTTTATAATTCCTTGCTAACATGTATTTGTAGGTTTCAAAATGTTGTAGTGGTGGGGAACAAGACACAGGAGAGACAGCTTCAGTCCTGCGGAGAATCACATCCTAAAGGATGCATTAAGACCACATGCCAGACATTTTTTGTGGATGGTGGGAGCTAAAACACTAAGATAGCTAAGGTGTAGACTCAGTTTATAGCTGACATAAATGCTGTAGGGAGATGGAACTGCACCTGTGCATAGTGTAGGATAATGTCTAATAACATAGTGAGCTGTGCCAGGACAAAGGCTAGGCAGAATGCAATTGCCAACAGCAGCATCAATGGTCATCCTTCCACAGTCCATCCTTTAACACTGGATGAGAAGGACCTTCTCTGTATAAAGTGTGATACCTTTGATGCAGATGAAAATGATGCAAGAATCATTTGAGTTGATATTGACACCAGTGCTTTCAGCCATCCACAACATCCAGGCTAGGTGTGCTTGGCATGGTACCTGTGTTAAGTATAACACTTACATGTTTCCTTATCAGGTACTCCATCAACATGAGGTGTAGCACAAATTCTACAGACATTACACTGCAATTGTGTACATTACACCTTTACAGAAAAATCATGTTTAACTGTCACAAGTCACATTAAACACATGTTGTCATACTGCTTCACAGGGTCACCACCACAAGCAATTGTATACTGTGCTACACTATAGCAGGCCACTGTTGACAGCAGAATGGTTGATGATGATAGTGCCATAACTCTCATTCTCCTGACAAAGTCTCAAGAGAGTGACACACAGTTCCACAGTGTACTGGCAATGCCCTATCCCACAGCAGGTGGATAACTCTGTAGGCAGTCACACAAATTCACGCACTGAAAAAATTACATTATAACAATGGGGAAAAACACCATGTAGCTCAACACCTGTTTTATGTGCACATCCTGAACCCCTTGATGAAGGGACTACCCTTTCAGAGGTAGCGGTACCCACTATCACACCTGCACACAGGAGTGCCAGACAGAGGCAACTTTTACAGTTAGCTCCAGAGACATGCAGACCCTTGTCTGTACAGCAGTAGATGTGCTGTAACATACTTCAGGCTCAGGGTCTGGTAGAAATCTTTAGAGTGCTACATAGTATAAGTGAGAAAATTCACCAGTACATGGGAATGGTGTAGGGATGGGAAAATGCTATAATAATTCTCATGCACAGTATGATTGCACACATGGCATCCATGTTAGCCTTCAAGGACACACTAGTAAGGATTTACCAGGCACACACTGGGGACACAGCTGGGTGTGGAGGAAGGGGTGCCTGTATGCATAGTGAAAACTAGACTGTACAATGTATGTATCTCAAGAAAGTGCTGCAGACATTCCTGTGGATTCTCAGAAGAAGAAAGGAGCAGTATGGCCTTGTCAGACTTCTACAACATGTGGTAGAACCCCTTAGTCAAGGTCCCGCAGCACTGTTAGGTCAGTATCAACAGATTTCCCTGCATCCAGTAGATTACATCATTGGAGTAACATGGCATCAAGTTCACATGCCAGGGCTGTCTTACAATCTCTGGGACCATCATCCACACTATCTTTTGGAGACACTGTATATGACTCCTTCCAATCTGAGTTAAATTTTGACAATCAGTAATGCAAATCTTAATCACTCAGACATTACTTTGCAAACAGGGCAAATGCTGCAGTTATCCTTTGTGTCTGAAAGAGAGTAAATAGACAATGACAGCCCAAAAAACAAGCAAACAAAAAAGACTATAGTGGCAATGACACATTTCATTACTGAAAAGGAACTACCTTTCTTTCAATAGGTAAATACAAGCTCAGTACACTGCAGTGTAACAGTCACTGTGTGTTTCTAAATATCTTTTATAACAGCCACTCTTGTGCAATTCAGTCAAAGTATGCCGCTAGCATTTGTGCCACTGACCATTCAGCACTGTACAAATGATGATTGTTTATGATATGAGAAGAAATGCCTGATGCACAGTGTAAAGTGGTCATGCATCACTCAGCATAGCCCACAAGTAACACTGCATGCATCAAGTATTATCTCTGTGCCTTCTCACTGTTACACAGTGAATGTCATAGCCAGATGCCACCTCATGTATCATGCAGAAGCCTAATGGAAGGGTTGCCATGCTACTGTTGTTGGGTGGCCGCAGTCACTTTCTTCACTGGGGGTACAAACAATAGAGGGTGCTGCACTGCTAGTATTGGTGACTGGTTGTGGCTGTTGTGCACCAATCCAATGCATGATCATGTTGTAGAATTCAGCAGGAGGCAAACGTCCTGCATGTGGCAGCAGGATCATACTGAAAGCCCTACTGACTTGTCCAGCCAATGGAAATGAGCTTTGAGCAGGCCAAATGCTTGCAAAATGACTATCCATGTGAGGGACAGGGCAGTGTTAAAGTGCTTCCCAGCCATTCCCTGGGGGTTATGGACTAAAGTCATTACTTAAGGTTCAAGTGGGTGGCTTGTGTCACCTGGGAAGCAAAACAGAGAGGGATGACATAACAAAACAGGGGCGAATACTCAGTACTACCTATGCCACTCTAAAGATAAAGAAATAATTGTGGTTAGCAACATTCTAATAGTCTTCACTTGCCAACTAAGTGATCATAATGAATCCTACCGAGAAGGGGGAGACAGTACAGCATGATTGCATGCCAAATATGAGAGTCATGAGTACTGCCAGGATGATGGTCTGACATGTTGGTGATGCACTGCCATGTATCACACACTACCTGGCAGTTGATAGAATGGAAACCCTTTCTATTCATTTCCCTTTGGTGCAGATGGGACCCCTATAGCAACATCAAGTTTCTTAGGAAAGTGTACCATTCTGTAGTAGGTACACATTTTACTGGCTCAGTCCTCTGGTTCATAGGTTCATAGGAGGTTACTAGACTAATGGCTCTAGAGCCCTTACAAGCCTAGCTATGTTAATCCTAAATTGCCTCAATTGTCCTTGGTTAGATGGATGTAATTTGCAGAGTGAGTCTATGATAAACACTGACTACCCCTGTCCATGAGAGACATGAGGGACACCCCCAGGATGAATTTGTGGTATTCCACGCATTTGTCCAGATTGCACTTGAATATGGTCAGTGAGGAGCTCTGCTTCACATGAACTGGGAATTTATTCCAGAGTAATAATCTCTGAGAGATATATCTGTCTCTCCAGCATGTTCTGTTAATGTCACAGGCTAGGTTAGGATTTCTAGCGCGAGTGATTCTTGTGCCATTTGCCTTGTGGATGTGCAACATATCCATCAAGGCTGGATCAAAGACTGCCCTGTAGGCCAGAGACAAGTCGCCTCGCAGCAGCCTATATGATAGAGAGTACAGCGACAGAGCTTTCAGTCTATCCACATAAGTCATGGATTGGAGGCCTTGTATTTTCTTGGTGAGAAACCTGTATGGTCTCTCCAGCTGCTGCAGGTGTCTGGTGAGGTACATGCAGAAGGGAGCATTGTACTCAATGAGTGGTCTGATAAAGGCCAAGTACAGTGGAGTAATGATGTCCCAGGTCTTGGATGTGATGTTCTTACTTATGAAATGCACAGCGTAGAAGGCTTTCCTTACCACTTGGAAACTTGGTGGTCAAAGTTCAGATGGCTATCTACCTGTGTTCCCACATCTCACACCACCAGGTATGAATTTAGGCAGGTGCTGTCAATATTGTAATTGGCAGGGAATTCTGCTTTGCCAAATGGGATAGCAATGCACGTTTTAGCATTTAGTTTTAGACCATGGCTTTGGTACCAGTCATTTGTCTGTGTTAGCCCCTCCTGTAATATGTGAACATCATTGGGGGACTCAGTGATTGTACCCAATTTGCAGTCATCATTGAACTTGGTAAGCCAAAGGCTGTCTACTTTAGCCAGGACATCTGAGAAATAGATTCCAAACAGTAAAGGGCCCAGCACAGATCCTTGTGGTACACCACTGGTGATGGATCTACTGGTAGTGGTGGAGTCTTCAACTTTGACAGTATGTGTTCTGTTGATGAGCCAGTTGGCTACCCATCTAGTGAGATAAGGGTTAATCCCCAGCTTTTAATTTCTCCAAGTCTTTTGGGTTTCTAATACCATGCTAGGAATGGACCCCATTCCTAAGTCAAAGTATGATTAAAGTTCATTAAATTGGTGTTGTTTCAATCTTTGATTTTAACCAGAAGTGCTGTTCGCAGCATCTACAATGTGCCCAGTAATGACTCCTTCTGCAATTTGTATGGAGTTACATGTATCAGAAACATATCTAAGTATGATCGTAACTTCCTTTTTATAAGACCAGTTGCTCCTACTACTGCAAATCTTGGTAATTTATGACTTTGCGTCTCTCTGTACATAAGACACTGTAGTCACTGGGTGTAGCAATTTCATTGATCAATGCTACTTTTGTCTTCTTTTCATTGACTACTATATCTGGTTTTCTCGCATCTGTCTTTTGAACTGTTGGTAGTGAGTGATCCCAAATGATAAACTTTATCATTTTCATGTTTCCAGTGTTTTTCAGCTACTTCAATATTATGTTTGCACAATCCCCAATGCAAATCTTGCTCATTATTATGCCTTTCAGTATGCAGTCCTTCTGCCATTAGTATATCACAACCAGCAACAAGATGTGCTGCTACTGTTTCCAGTTCTGTTTTACAAAATCTACATTTGTCTGTTTCTCCCACGTGTTCAATGGACTTTGTAAACCACCATGTCTGTAGTCCACTGTCTTGGGCCACCAGTGTTAACCTTTCATCTTTAGATTTAAATTCACCTCTCCTTAACCATTTCTGCATTCAGTCCTGATCAACATGAGGTTGTTCCAAGAGTTTTCTATACTTGCAACTATATTTATGCATTTTCCACATTTCTTGCCTTCTCATCTGATCCTTCACCTTATATTCTTTCTTTTGTCTTTTTTTTTTTTTTTGTGCATTCGGTTGCTGGCTGGTTTGATTTCTATTCCCGCTTGAAGTTAATATGCTTCTGCTAAACTAAACAGGGAAGCCATCTTAGACTTATTCTCTTCATGTTTCAAAACTTTCACTGCACTTGGGTTTTGTGAGGTCAGAAGATATGCATGCAGTCTCATGATTGCAGCTCTGTACGTTTAATTAATTTTGAGGAGGCCCATACCTCCTTCAGAACAGGGAATATATAGTCTTGGTATGCACATATTTTTATAAATCATTTGATGAGCATGAAGCATCCTTCTTGTTTTTCTGTCCAACTTATCCAAATTAATTTTAGTCTTTTAAAATATTCCTTACTATGTTTTATTCACATTTGTTCATGTTTTATTGTTGATCCTTCATCAATTCCCAAATATTTATACACTCCCTCTTGCTCAAGTTCTTTTATATCACATTCCTGTCCCAAACTGATGTTGTCTTGGTGCTACAGCTTTCCTGCTTTAAAGGTTGCTTTTGCACATTTATCAAGACCAAATGACATTCTTATATCATCTGAAAAAGTTTTGACCACTTGCAGTTGTGCTTTCAGTTCCTCATCTGATAAACTATACCATTTTAAATCATCTACAAAAAGAAGATGAGGAGTCTTTACACTTTGTTGTTTTCTGGGATCCAAATTGTAGGCATGACTTAATCTGTTAAGTAGACAACTTAATGGGTTAAGGGTAAGACAAAAGAGCAACAGTGACAGACAGTCACCCTGGAATATTCCCCTTTGAATTTTATTCCTGGAATAATAATTTGTCCTTTATCATGGCTTAAATGAAAAGTGGTTTGCCACTGTTTCAGGGTCACTGTAATGTAATTGCTCAGTGTAGTGTGTATTTTATACATTTTTAAGTACTATTTTACCCATCAATGTAGGATACTGTCAAATGCTTTTTTTTGTAGTCTGTCCATGCCATTCTTCCCCTTTTTACAGTTCTCCATTGTGACCCCCCATGTTGGTTAGTACTATATCTAGGACTTTTGAGCCCTTTATGGGGTGAAGACTATCTGTTGCAGAGAATTTGTATTGACAGAGTCCAGGAACCTCTGGGCGAGCATGTTTGTGCTCATGTATGTAACTCAGTTGATGGAAGGACAGTTGAAATCTCCCATGACTAAGGTGTTGGGCTGTATGTTGAGTGACTCTAGTAAGTCCAGGTAGGTGGTGTGCTTTTTCATTTTATGGCAGGGGGACCTATAGCTATCAATGATGTGGTAAGGTATTTTACCTATACTTAATTGGATATAGAGTAGTTCAAGAGAGTTATACTGTTTGACCAGTCTCGACGTGTACTTGGCGTTAATGAAAATGGATACATCTCCACCTTTTCTTCTTTTGTACTCCTTTTGAGGTCTGAATGTGTGGAAGTCATTGTAGACTTGCATATCCGGTGTACTCTCTGTGGCCTTGAACCATGTCTCAGTGACTGCACAGATGTCAGCATCTTCGAAGTTGAGGAGTGCTTCCAGGGAGTGCAGTTTCATGTTTAGACTCCTAACATTAAGCAACAGAGCCTTGAGTTTGTCTCGAGTAAATTTTGGCACATCAGAAATTTTGTTGTTTTGACATTGCCTAAAAAGGCACTATGGGGGAGGCAAGTGCCTCTGCCAGCATCCAAAAGCCTAGAGGAGGCAGGTGAAGACAATCTCTGGCAAAGCTGCATGGCCCACTGATTATGTCTTCCCAAGCTGACAGATACTGGATCCCCCTGGACTGACACCACAAGCTAAGCCAATTTTTGAAGTCGATCACTTTTTGTTTATATTGTGGCATCATCCTGGGTGAAGGTAGAATGATGCTTAGGACTAGGGTCATACCTGCCTGGGACACATAATCTCATAGTTCAGTCATGTCTCTCTTCATATAGTCCAGAGAGGTACATCTCAAGTCATTCACCGCAACATAGACTATGACAGAGTCATAATGGCACTTGTTGTTGAGTGACTTGACTGCATGTGTGATTTGACAGATCCTGGAACCTGACAGAAAGCCGACTGTGACCTTCTCCTTGTCCACCCTGGTAAAGGGAGCATCTGTGTGTCTCACTATGGAGTTGCCTATGACCAAGACACTAGGTTTTGAAGTGTTTTGCCTTAGGGGCTTATTTGCTGAGACACTGGTGTACGTATTATTATGTGCAGTAGTTTCTATTTTCATAGTGGTGGCTGCAAGTGATTTACATTTGGGAGGTCTCTGAACTTTTGTTAGGCTTCTAGTGAGTATCTCCGTATATCTGGGTTTATGTGTCATGACCTCATTTTGTGTGAGAGATGAAGTGTGTGTGCTGACAACTTGTTTGATGTTTGGTTTGCTGTTACATGAGAGAATTGATTATAATTTCATAGTGTAATTACATCTCTCACATAGGGTATTTGTATTAGGAGTATGTGGTTGTCAGGATACATAAGGAAATTACTATATTGCCTCAAGATGCACGTCAATCAAGCTGGCCAATGAAATGATGGGAAACTGCCCATCCATTATAGCAGGTTTTTACCATATGTACTATTAGGGAAGGGAGTGGCTAGTTTTATCAGTTTTTATGCTAGGACTTCCAAAGGTGCTTGTTCTATTGAAGGCTATGGATGATAAGCATGGCAATGTTGGTCAGTGTGCCTGTAGTGCAGTAGGGAAGCATGGGAGGGTTCCACTGACAGATGTCTAGGGTAAATTTGAGTTTCAAGGTGTTTGCATCTATACAGGGCACTGCTAACCCCTGTTTTACATTGCACTGCAAAGTACAAATGGGAGGCTTAACTGCAGGTGAAATTAAAACACTTTTACAATAATCTACCAATAGGAAAACAGACAACAAACCTTCTTGCAGCAATCCTCAGCTCAGACAAGGCTGGATCAACACTCTTCTGCCACAGGGGTGCAGGGGAGCATTCTTAATGGGAGATAGCTGGTTTAGTGCTTAAGTGTATCAATAACAGGCTAGATTCATCATGTCTGAATCTAGTCTACGCTATCTATGTATCAGAACAGTGCAGAGGAGTGCAAAAAATACTTAAAGCCCTTTTGTGTGTTTCCCAGCTCAGACAGACAGACCAGGTAAACACCTACTACCACCAGATGAACAATCCCAGTCATAGTAAATGAGAGTCTGGAATGAAATGCTGCCACAAACAAACTTAAACAGTACAAAATGCTACCACAAAGAAAATTAAAGATATAGATACAGTAGCGTACATTAAACAGCTTATTAAAGTGTGATTATGCAATAAAAGTATTTCACTTTGAATAAATGAACCAAGAGCCGCTCAGCTGTACAGAATTTATAAAGGCTCTAAAAAACAAGGTAAGCTGATTAATAAGCCCTCCAGCCAAAAAAATTACATTCAGAAATCTCAAGTGTTTCCCCAACCTAAACAGACCTGGCTACCTCCCAGTGTACTAGCTGGAAAATCCACTGACCTCTTTTGATGTAAAAAACAATTGTTTGTTAGAGTGGAAAAATACACTACTTTATCCAACAGCTAGCTAGATAATGAAATCAGAACAAGTAGAACAGACAATGGGAGGGAGAATGCTCTTTTTCAATATACGCGCAAGGAAAGGGAAATACATAATTCAGGATATCAACAGCAGTGTAGAAAGGGAGAAGCTTATTAAGCTCAATTTATCATAGGGGTGGGCAGCTTAAAATCACCATGTTTAAAAAACAGATCAACAAAGGGGAGGGTGTGTGGGAAACCCAACAAGGAATCACCAGCAGTGCTTTAATTTATGCAGGCTTCAAATCTTTTCAGGCAAAGACAAAGACAAAGGCCCAGAATTTCATTAAGTATTTTAGTATCACTGAAGAAACAATTTAACCAATGAAAAACATGGGAAATGTGCAGCCTAGATAATTTGTGTCTGCCTCTCACATAGAACAAAAACATCAGGCCAAGCAGATTTCTTAAAACAGAAAACAAAACAGAATAGGTATCAGAAAGCAGCTCTATCAGTCACAAACAAAAATAATAAAGCTTTACTCACCCAGCAGGGAATCATCAGCTGGTGACTCTGGAAAGCAGATATACTAATCTACACATATCTAGAGTATGTTGAGGAACTGCTAAAGTGTCCTCAAGACAGAAGCCTGTGGGATACCAATGTGCCCCCATTTTGTCTGTTAAAGGTCCACATGACAAGTATAGGGAAAGCTATACATACCTTGATATCCACATGCATAGGAAGCCCACACATTCCCCCAGTTCCTCTCTATGGACCATGCACTCAAAAAAGCCCATATTCTATTCCAGCCCACTTAAACCTGTTTAATAATTCCTGCTTAGCAAGGTGAGATGAGTAATCATTTGTCTCCATTTTCTTCTCTTAGGCCGGCAAGCATTGCCCTGCACACTGGGTTTTGGTGCAATCAAAACTACCAACTCACAGTAAGACACAGCTAGGCTGGCAGTGAAAGAAACATCTTTGCAGAATGCAGAGTTGACAGAAAGAAGCGGATTCACTTTGTATAACCCATATTTGCATGGCACACTTGCACATTAATAAGCAACTATGAATCACATAAAGGCAGGAAGAGCACCTTGTTTGTGCAGGATGGGAGCAGAGTTTTCACACAGTCCTCATTTACATCTCATTATTCTCTTATACGTTTTTCTCAAACAGGTTCTAATTGATGTGGTTAAGTGCAGCTACTGCCTCTGAACTGTGCATAACCAGCCTGTGCATATACCCTCTGCACTTATCCGTAATGATAGTGAATATCATCCTTAAACTGCAAACCATCTTGGTCATATTCTTCTTAATCTTTAAAGTGTTTTTAATGGAAAAATAAATTATTATGATGCTTGAATCCCACTGATACAACTGTACTGATACAATTCTTTATATTTTTCTAAACTTCAGTCAGCCTCAGAACATGTTGTTTGAAGTGATAATTGATACCAGGTGGCTAGATCATATCTGAAGACAGGCTTCTCATTTGAAGCTCACAGTCTTAATTCCAAATGGAAGCATGTAAGAAAGTGGGCATATTTTACAGACAGAATCACCAATTCTCAACTGAAAAAAAATTAAAAAAGGCTATTAGAAAGTAATATATTTTCTTTTTATTGTGGCTCCTATGCCCTACATATGGGTACCACACTCATTCATATAATCAGTTAGGACTGACCATAATATTACTCTGTACCTGAGTTCAGTTCATATCAAATAGTGCCAATTTGTTTGACACTGCAACTTCAACCTCGACATTCTTCAGAAATTTGTCTGCAACACTTTATTATTACCTTCATCTTTTTCATTTAATACTAAAATTTTTCTGTTAGCTTCTCTGTCACATGTTAAGGAAAACTAAATCACTCTGAAAATCAAAAACCCCACTCTGCATTCACAATACATCTATATCCATATATATATATATATATATATATATATATATATATATATATATGGGTCTAGGACTATTCACTGAAAGCACATTTCACTGAAACACATTTGACTGTGCACACTTCACTAAAAGTTCAACTCACTGAAAACACAATTCACTGAAACACATTTCACTGAAAGTTATATATGGCCTTTTCCCCACTGTAGTGCGACCCTGAAGTTAGTATATATAGTAAGGTGGGGTTGGGGGTGCGGGCCCCACCTATTTTAAATATTTTGAACTATATACATGGATACTTGCAATTCCAATACATTACTCTTTTACTGAACATAATATATATTCAAACTATGTGGGGGGCTACACCCCCCACACCCCCCTTACTATATATACTAACTCCAGGGTCGCACTACAGTGGGGAAAAGACCACATATAACTTTCAGTGAAATGTGTTTCAGTGAATTGTGTTTTCAGTGAATTGAGCTTTCAGTGATTTGTGCACAGTCATTTGACTTTCAGTGAAATGTGCTTTCAGTGAATAGTCCTAGACCCATGTATATATATATATATATATATATATATATATATATATATATATATATATATTTGTATTTATTTACTTTGGTAGAGCACTGATCAATTCTGAACATTTTTGACTCAGACTGGGGAGTACGCACAAAAGTTACAAGGATGTACACCAATGAAATTGGTTACATAAATTACTTAGTAAAGATGCAGTGAGATTATAATGTAAAACAGTATTGGGCTTCATTCAGTCTGTCAGTAGTTCTTTGATAGATTGAACTGATTATGAACTGATTTTGAAGCTGATGAGGAGTTCTAACCGTTGCGTGTTTCAGATGTCGAATAAAGGACGATCAAGTGTGTCTGGGTCAGATAAATGTGAGTTTGGGATTTTAATGCTAAACATTTTGCACGTACCAAAAGTTTTGGCATTAGGCGGTGTGTGTGTGTGTGTGTGTGTGTGTGTGTGTGTGTGTGTGTGTGTGTGTGTGTGTGTGTGTGTGTGTGTGTGTGTGTGTGTGTGTGTGTGTGTGTGTGTGTGTGTGTGTGTGTGTGTGTGTGTGTGTGTGTGCGTGTGTGTATGTGTGTGTGTGTGTTTGTGCACACGCACAAACATGTTTGCAGGTAAGGTATAGAGTCAGGGGCAAATAAGGGGTAGACTTGGTGTTATGCATGTGTGCTGTTGTATGCAGTATGCACCTGATTGTCTTGTGTAGTGGCAGTGTTACAGAAAGGGTTTTTCTAACATAAAGTATAAGAACAGAACAGGAGCAGTGTTAGAGTTAGGATTATGGTTAGTGTTAAGACCCATTAGTAAGGTGGTGTAGGGGATGCACTGTCATCTGACCTATGCTTCTCTAGGTGTCACCATAATATTGACAGCAGTATTTCCCTTCTCCCAAATATGCATGTAAGCACCTACCTCAAATGCTGGCCTCTGCAGGGAGTGCATGTGAGTTTGTGTGGCAGGTACCTCTGCTGTTCTAAAATCTGTTCTTTGATTATAGTAAGATATATCTCAGTTACTCCTGTGTAGTCTACTCTCTATGGCTATGTCACTTGTTTCAACAAATGACAACAGGACAAGCTGGATGGCAAAGGCTGGACAATGTCAGGTCTGCTGAATTCTACAGGCACTCAGGAACTATGGATGGTGCCTGTTGAGAATGGTGTTAACCATCCTTTATGAGACCAGGTGTAACAGAAAATGGTCAACAACATCAGTGCTATGGGTGAGTGGAATTGCACACTGCAGTAATGTCATAGGCATTCATCAACATGATACTGCATGCCATGGAAAATATATATTCCATAGCAGCACAGAGATTAGCCATGAAAGAGTCACCAGGGACCACCAGGTTAATAGAGGTAGTGGAATTTTTGGTGTTCCTGCATAGCAACAATGGTACTGGGATAACTGCAGGAAAAGTGGACACTGGCATTAGGAGAGGCTAACCCCCCACACATCTTAGTGAATGATGCACCAGTTTAATAGAACTTACAGCAGAGTTCTTTATATTATCACTGCACTTACAGACTGTAGGCTCACTGCACCATCCACTATAATAATGGTGTCACTATAATAATGGTCTTATTTGTGAATATACAACACAAGAATCACCAGAGTGCATGCAACTACCTGTGCTAAAGCTATGGTCCCATGGTATGCATCTAAAGGGAGCTAATGCAACATGAAATGCTCAACACACATATATTTTCCAAAGAGCATCAGCTATTCAGCCACATCCTGATAGCAGTGGACATATATGTGTGCTGAGCATTTCATGTTGCATTAGCACCCTATAGATGCATACCATGGGACCATAGCTTTAGCACAGGTAGTTACATGCACTCTGGTGATTCTTGTGTTGTATATTCACAAATAAGACCATTATTATAGTGACACCTATGAAGTACTAGGGAAGGAAAACTGTCTGATGTTGGTATTGTGCAGTGGAGAGCAGTGATGCTAAGTCAGAAATACTAGAGTCAGATGACAGAGGCACCATCTCCCTGTATCCTGGGTGGACATTCATCTGCAGTACAGGGTGAAGGTGCAACCTCACTCACAGACAAACCTTAGACTGTGCATTCTGAGCCCCCGTTGCCTTGCTGCAAACATTAGTGATACACCTCTATGACTACAGCAAGAGATGAAGGAACTACATCTCATGTGGACATACAAAACCTCATAGGGGTGTCCAAAGCCATCATGTGTTAGAGTTGACCTCTGACAAATGTGTGGTCCTTGAGATCAATCAGTAGATGTGCCAGAGTATTATTCAGAAATAGTATGCTGGTGCACAGTCCTTCATGGAGCTGACCATTGTGTTGTGTGCCATCTGTGAAGATGATACCCAAACCTATCAATGGCTTCATGAGGACATGAGATCCAGGGTCAATGTGAGCATTGGTTTTATGAGGTCTGTGATGGTACATGCTACTTTCACTTCCATCTTAAAATGAAGGCGTGCAAGTGTCATCAACATGCCCTCATTAGCAGTGTCCCTGGTAGAGATACAATAGGTAGGGTATGTACAAAAGGGTGTCACATAGGGGGTCAGCACCTGCTTCAAGAAGTATATAAAACTCTGCCACCTCTTATCATGGTTGGAGATGACAATCAGCCTCCACTGGCAGGGCAACTTGCCAGCAGACTCCATCCATGTAGAGGCACAGTCCTGCAGAAGCACATGATCCTTACACTGAGAGGCTCTGATTTCTACCACAACAAGCCAGTGGTGTGGCCCCAGAGCATGGTGATGTAGTGTTACCCCACCCCTTTCACAGGGGGATGTTATCCTTGACACAGAACACCCTGTATGAACACAAGGACTCTGTCTCTACCCTGTGCAACATGCTCCTCCTATCTAGTTTGCATAAAGATCCACATCTTACTACATCTCTTGGTACCCATGCACATGCTGATGACTGTGACCTGCACCACCCTCCATCCTGTATGGTATACATGGAGATGTCTGTTGCTCAGTGTGACTCAACCATGCACTACTAGGTCTAGCCTTCCTTTGACATTGCATGCATCATTTTTTTCTGTGGGACACTGCAGTCTCACTGTGTACTCTATTCATGGCTCATAGTTTTGGACTAGATGCCTTGAAGAGTACACAGCGATATAGGCGGTGCTGCACATTTGCTGTTTTTCTTTGTTCACTCTCATTGTTCAGTGGCAGATGTCTCTGTATCATCCATACCAGTGATGTGTGCATGGTCCTAATATTTGTGTCAAAGAGTTGGCCTGCCTGTTGCCTTGTTATCAAATTGTGCAGCATGGAATGTGCTACCAATCTCCTGCAGCTGTGGTGGGCCCAGGTGGGGTCATACTTCAGTGTCCCCTAGATGTACTGAGGTAGAAGAAGCAAGTTTTGTGCTGGCCAAACATACATTAAATAATATTTATTGTGTCTGCATGTGCTATGTTGCACTGCAGTTTGGCATTGCTCTGTGGTTCTCTACTGGCATAATTGGCCAGTGCTGTAGCAGGTATCCAGTATCACTTGCAGCACAATATGGACATATATTGTTCATTTAGTATATATGTATCTCTGCGTAGTTGTATACATTTTATATAGCCATGGTGCCTGCATCTATGGACTAAACAACCCCATGGAATGTTACTTAACTGGAAGCAACAATATAGCTGGTGTTTATACTATATATGAGAATCATGTGGCCTGCCTGGGTGCTGTGCAGACACATGGGTTACAATTCTATGTACACTGCACACTGCCTGACAGTTCATGGAATGGTGGCCTTACCAAGTCACATAATTCTGTGACCGTGGATCAGGTGGGACCTATGTTGGTACATGTGTACAATCTATGTAATCCACATACCACTCAACTGTCCAGATTTTCAAAGAATGTTTAGATTTTTGTGCTATATTTTTCAGCTTTTTCACAAAACATTTGTGGTTATCTGGCAAATATCTGCTGATTGAAGTCACTAAGTAATGACATTCATTTGACTTTCAGACTTCATATCCTTCAGAAAAATGTGTGCTAATAAAAAACTTATTCTAGCCATTTTTAAGTTTGCAAAAACAATGTTTAAAATCTGTACCTAGTTTTGGGCCTTCATCCCCCAACTGTTTTAGACTTTGCCCAGATTTCTTGGGCTCAGAGGTTGGGAGGTATGGTAATCCAGTATCACATGAACTTAGTCAATGTCATAAAAACCCATGCATAATGGTGTCTCTGCTTTGTTGTACTGAGAATCCAGTTATGATCATGCACATCTAGAAACTTTATTTTAAAATATTCTAGAAGAAGAGGTCTATTAAACACTTAACGTGTCCTGCAGATGGTCTTTGAAAGATCCTTGTAGCTAGGATAGATAGAACTATAAATACTTTGGTATTCACTGAGGTAGGAAGGCCATATACTTACATACATTCTGCATGTGGGTGATATTTGATAATCAAGTATTTTACAATATCATCAATATAATATTATACAAAGAAATGAGTGATAATCTCCTAGTCTGTAAATTGTGAAATGTTACCCTTATCTCCTGATGACTTGCTATGCTAACTGAAGACACAAGGTGCTAACTGCAAATAAATGCTGCTGTAAAACTGACCTTGCAATCCCAAGCCATTTTAGTTGCCTGCAAGCCAGGCATCATGTACATGCTTTGCTCTTTTATAGTATATTGCAGATTTGTGCTCAAAGCCTTTCACCTATGACTATGAATCACTACTGTATTGCATCTGTATGCATTCCATTGTCGTTATGACCTCACTTCACTGTGCACCTTCTTTTGCATGCCATTATGCAGCCATGTGCATATATTTTCTAATGCACACTTTTCATCACTGCATGGCAGCACAGCATGGAACTATGAATTGATGCAGCCCTGCATGTGGCCACTTCCTATGCAATGACATGTTGTGTGGTACACAAGTTAACCGTAAATCCCAGCTAAGGCTTCATAGTAGCATTTCTGTTAGGAAACTGGTGATATGCATATGGTGTACATAAATGCACTGATCACATGCTTAGGAACATAGGATGTATACAAATATTAATCTTGAAACATGCTGACCAGTCAGATTGCTAGGTGCTTGTTGTGCTTCAGTTCTGTTCTATGACATGGAAGAAAATTAAATGCAGGGCCCATAGACCTCACATTGAGTCACATATCCTATCTCCATCATAGGATTTAAACTCCAAGAAACTGCCACCATCTTGAAAAATTATTTAGCAGGGGAAAACTAAGTAAACCAGTAAGTACAAATAATAATCGAAAAAACACACCAAACATCAGAAACAACCCAACTCCAATATATAAAAATCAAGGAAGTTTAGGCTTCTTTCCTGAGAAATAAGGATATATTTTCAGAATTACCTGGGAAATAAACTGTCACTGAGGATCATATAGAGACAATCCCAAGGAAGAAAATAAGCTTAAGGCCTTACCATGTAACAAAAGCTCAAAAACAGGCTTCAGAAGGGGAGATAAGAAAATGCTAAAACTAGTGACTAGAATAACCCCATTGTTTTAGCTCCAAAACTAGATGAGATGGTCTATATCTGCAATGATGGCTAGGCTAGATGAACTGGTGGTGAGGTTAGAGAAGCAGTACTTAGAATTTATGCAGCAGTGACAGAAAGTAAAAGAGAAAAGCAGCAACAAACAGATAAGGAGTCCGGTTTAGAGGCAGCAGAGAATTAAGTAATTAAAACATATGCAGCAGTGACAGCAGCCATAAAAGGAGAGCGGCAACACATTGTAAGTAAAACTGTTTTTTTTTAAGAAGAGAAGACCAACTGTGAGACTAAGAACAAAAAATGACACTGTACTAGACTGATATTATTGATGGGACAATCTGGTAACTCCTATAGGTTTCAAAACTCAGGAAATTAGGTCTTGTATGCATATAGAGACAAAGACCTTTTGTGACTTAACATTTGAAACTGATGGATTGATGATACCATTTCTGGAATTGTGTACAAAAATGACATTTATCAGTTGAACAATTACTTGTTTTCTGGTAGTAACTTAAATGTAAAAAAATGGTACTTTGCAGTTTAGAACTGATAAGCTGAAAGAAGAGGATATTAAAAATTCATGCAGAGTTTGTGTGAAATTGTTGATAATATTGTGAAAGTTAGAGATGAGAGATCCCTCTAGAATAGAGTGTGGATGTTGCATGCAGTTTTGAAATGTGAAAAGAATATGGCGAAACACTTGCCAAGTGTTATTTTTGTAGCTGGTTGTAGGAGATTAAGATACTCTGGCCAGCATAAATCATGTTTCTGCTGTGGGGACTTTCTCATTTAATTAATGATTGTGAAAAGATACAATGTAACCAATGTGGGTAGAAAGGACATACAGCAAGAAGGTGCATGGCTGAATGCAAGTTGTGGGAAAAAAGGGGCACTTTTGTATGGATTGTCAAGAACAAACGGTAAATAATGAAAAAGAAGGGAAAAGAGAAGAAAACATACATGAGGAAGGACAACAAGAGGCTGGGGAGAGTGTGTACTAGGTGAAGAAGAAACTATAGAAGAAGAAAAAATATGAAGGGGGAAAAAGGTGAGAGACTGCGTACAGGAAGAAAGGTCAGGAGAAGGGATTGACACTAATATACTTTTTGACATTCTAGCCAGTGATCAAGGATTATTTGTACATAAGCCAAGGAAAATATTCAATAGGAGAAAGAGTAAAATATGAAAACAAAAATTAAAAATATCCCCCAAACTTAAAAACAAGGAAAATCAATAACTTTAGAATATTTTCAGTAAATGTGAACAGAATTATTAATACTGTAAGAAGGATATGAATACTGGAATGGTGTGCTAGATGTGATGTGGATGTTATTCTGTTAGAAAACATAAGATTCTTGACAAGTGAGGAAAGACAGCAAACTGAAAAATTGTTGGGTGGGAATATAATACAAAACTTAGGAAGTGAATGTTGTTCTGGAGTACTGTGTTGTGTAAAAAAAACAAAAAAATGCTAGATATAACGTTGGTATGGATGGGAAGGTTAACTGTTGTGGATGTGAGGTGGAAAAAATATATTTATTGGAAAAGAGAGAGAGAATTGTTTCATTAAATATTGGACTATGTAGTGGCTCACCTGAAAGTTATAATTGCAAAGGACTTTAATTGTGATTTAAGGTGAAGATATAACTAAGAAAGGGAAATATGTAAAAAAATACTGGAAGGGATAAAATGTGGTGAATTAGCTGTGTGGAACAAAAGTTAATGGACTTATAGAAGGGGGCACTTGGATCTGAAATTGATTACCTGCATTTTGGAAAGGCTTGAGGGTAGCAGATGGTGATATAGTTGTGACAGGTTTTGCAGACCATTTAGCCATGTGGATAGAGGTGATGGAAGAAAGGTAGTATATTAAAATAGGAAAGGGAGTTGTTGTTTGTCTTTTCCCGGTTAGGGGTCGCCACAGCAGAACTCCGGTCCACTAATGATTGGCAGTTGATGTTTATGGTGCCGAGTTGCCAGCCCAACGCCCAACCTTCAGTGAAGATACGCCCATTCATGCATGTCTTTCGGAGGCCACTCGACCACAGGGAGGACATGCAGACTCCACACAGAAGGCACTCCAGCCGAGAATCGAACAGGAGAACCTCTTGCTGTGAGGCAACAACACTACCGCTGTACCACCACAGATTTGTCAAAATAGGAAAGGGAGTAAATAAAATGTCTCATACTTTACTTTGTCTTACTTACTTGCATCATCTTGCCATTGAAAAGAAATACTATTTATACTTTTTTTAAATTCAATCCACCACTCAGACCAGTTATATAGAAGTCATTTATGGTTATATGATCTTTCTATACTGTAATACCTCCCACTCCCTCAATTTCACCCATAATTCCTCATTTATTTCTTCATTTTACTCCATTTTAGGGAGTGAAATTGAGGGAGTGGGAGGTATTACA
This sequence comes from Protopterus annectens, assembly GCF_019279795.1. NCBI lineage: Eukaryota > Metazoa > Chordata > Ceratodontiformes > Protopteridae > Protopterus > Protopterus annectens. The sequence continues at coordinate 822,118,614 of NC_056731.1, read as the reverse complement.
GTATAGAAAGATCATATAACCGTAAATGACTTCTATACAACTGGTCTGAGTGGTGGATTGAATTTAAAAAAAGTATAAATAGTGTTTCTTTTCAATGGCAAGATGATGCAAGTAAGTAAGACAAAGTAAAGTATGAGACATTTTATATAAATCTATTAGATAAATTAGAAAATAATACAAGAGAGTGTTATGATATGGAAAAAGAAATATATGACAGAAATTGAAAAAAATAAGGCATTACTATTTAGGCAGAGATATTACTTACAAGGGAGAATGTAGGTAGTATCTGCATATTTGGGCAAAGTAGTAAAGGAAGATATTATTACAATGAGAGAAATGAAAAATGTAGAAGAAGAGGTAAAGCGAATACAAGAGCAAAGAATGAGTATAGTAGTAAGGATGTGGAAAATAAGAGAGAATGGAAAGTAAAAAAATTCCATAATGAGTTAAGGAAAAATTTGAAAAATAAGTTAAAAAAACAGAGGCACTTCGAAGGAGAAACTATGTAAACATTCCTGTGTCATAAAAGCTTCACTCAAATATTTATTAAAATAAAAAAACATAAAATGAAACACAATTCATCTTTCACCATAAGACTTCATCAAGAATTTGAAAAAGAAAATCCTATTACAGGATTGGATGAAATACTTAGGAAAGTAAATGCTGAATCAGTATCAGGTGCAGATGGTACAGGATATTTAATGTATACGAAATTAATGGTCTGGCAAAGACAGCATTTTGTAAATGCACTGAATGAATGGTTGAAGGAAGAAGTTGTTTATGGGGAGTTATGGAGTGGGACATTAAAATGTATATGGAAGAAAGATGAGAATTAAATAAAAAATTAGAGACCCACCACACTAAATAATACAGATTACAAATTGTTATGGGAATAATACAGAGGGGAATGTCAGGAAGGATTAGGGATATTATGAAAAAGTATGTATGGTATAAAAAGGAAGGGATATCAAGAATTGTTATTAATTGTGAGCAAAACTGTGAATGATGTTATAAGCAAAAAGGAGGATGTAAAACTTGTAGTAGGTGATATTAGCAAGGCATTTGATACAGTAGGCCATGCTGTTTTGCGGGATGTTATATATAAGTATGGAACAGGTAACAGAAATAGGAGTGTGTGTATGTCAGAATATCAGAATAATAGAGTGATAGTGTTAGTGAATGACTGAGTAAAGAAATATGCATGAACTGTGGTATAAGACAAGGATGTCCCATGAGTGGAATATTGTTTGCACAGGTGATGAATACAATAGTGAGTGAACTAGCTGATTAAATGAAAGATGCTAGATATGTGATGCAAAAAGAGGGGATGATTCCGGTAGTTCTGACATATTCAGATGATATAGTTGTAGCTGCTAAGAACAAAATATGGATGGGAGGAGTGCTGTTTAGTCTGAATGAATGTTAAATTGGGGTGTGTATTTTTCAATGAATGAAGTATCTTTGCTTGGAATAAAATTTGGGAAAAAATGATGTAGTTATGATATAATGGGAGGGTTTGATAAAAGAAATGAAAGAAATATGTCTTCTGTGGAAGATGTCTGAGTAGCATTCAGGAAAAATGATTATCTGGTGAATTTGGTATTATGGGAAAAATAGCATATGTCAAATGTTTATACAATCCCAGTAAAATATGAAAAGGAAATTGTGCCATTTGTGTTTTCTTTCATATGGGCTTCAAGATTAAACCCAGTGAAAAGAGGTGAGTGTATATGAGTGAAGATGAAGGGGGTTGGGGTTACTAAATCCAGTTGTTTATTTTGTTTCTTCAAATTTGTATTGAGTATTAAAGTGGATAAAGGAATTAATATGAAGTTAATAGTGAGAATGTTTAAGTATAAGTACATAAGTACAAAAATGTCTGGGAGGTGATGAGAATAAGAATATGTAAATGAAGAAATTAAAAATTATATAGAAAAATACTAATATGGAAAATAAAAAATTATAATAGAGAGAAAGAAGGGTGTAGTGTAATAATGTGATGAAACAATATTATTATGTAAATCCAGGGAAACATTTACCAGAATTATTAAAGTCATTAAAGTAAGGAAAAATTGATGTACCAAGATATTAGTTTCAGAAATTCCAATGGAGACTGGTAACAAATAAGTTACCAGTAAAGGGGAATATGCTACATAAAAAGAAAGGTGAAAGAGTGTGTTTATTTTGTGGGGAGGAAGAGACAACAGAGCATATGTTTTTTTGAAATGTAAAAGAGTAGCAAAACTCTGGAAAAAGTTGTGTGATGAAATTTTTTTGAGAGTATTAATGCTATTACATAATATAGATATGAATATGATTATGAATGGATATTACAAGAATAAAAATAAAGAATATGTGAGAAGGGTAGACAAGAATTTATTTTATGTACTATGGGTTATGTGGAATGAAAGACTGAATGAAATTTTGTTTAATGGGAAATTCGTTTTGGCAAATTTATTGGGAAAAATCAGATTATGGCTGTGGAAGTAGTGGGGGTCAGTTATGGGAGAATAATAGTGAAGACGTTAGAAGATAAAGATTAAATTGTAAGAAATAGAAATGCAGATGCAAGTGCCTGTAAATATGTGGATTTTGTAAATATGTAAATAATGTTTTATGTTGTGTTAAATAAACAACCCTGACTCTTTTTGACAGGTGTTATGGGATCTTTTATATCCATTTGAGCTGCCACCAGCTCAAGTAGATGAGACCTTGGTTTAACATCTCAGCCAAAGGGCACTACACACATAAGTGCAGTACTCCCAACCCCCTTACTTAATACTGCAATGCAGTGTCAGTAATCCAGTCACTTGGAATGGGAATAGAACCCACAGCCTTCTCTTCTTCCAGTACTAAAAGCAAGTGCGCTATCTGTTGCACCACTAACACTGATATCCTTCAAGACAAGAAACAGGGAAAATTATTTCTTTTTTAGGGTTGGCAAGGAACTACAGGAGAATCATCCCACAATTTGCATCTGTAGCATATTCTCTTACCAAGATGTTGCCAGGGTGGATCAGGTGGACCCCTGAGGTTGAAGAGGCTGTTTAAAATCTCAAGCAATGCATCTATTTAAAGCTGGTCTTGGTGTCTCTTGAAGTCTCCTGACCCTTTATCATCTATACTGACACCTCAGAGGCCAGATTGGTAACTATGTTGGTACAGAAAATCAGTACCAAACAAAATGTAGTGTGCTACTGTAGTAAGAACCTTAGTAATGTAGAAAACAAGTAATCTGCTATTGAATGTGTCTGCCATTAAGTGATCATTAGGTGCCCTCTGGTATTACCTGCTGGACAGGGAGTTAATCCTAGTCACGGATCATGACCCGTCAGTGGCTTTATTAACAAAAAGAGGGAAACATCAAGCAGTTATTGTGAGCTCTTGCATTGCAACCATTCCAGTTCTGGGTGCAACATTGCCCTGGTAGTCTCTGCCACATTGCAGACCATGTGTCCAGAGCCCACAGAACTTCCAGCTTGCTTGAAGCAGGTGAGTACAAGTTGGGGGGGGGGGGGTCAAGTAGCATAATGTAGTCCAGATAATTGTCCAGTAGGGCAATAGCAGAATAGTTTGGAAATTTGACTTTAAATTATGACCAAACTGTGTGATTTGGGATAAACAGTAGGTGCTTGAGTGGCACAAGTTTATTTGGGAAGCTATTTTGGAGTAAAGAAATTAAAGTAACTAATTGGGTATGGCCCCTATCATGTCTGATTGTCATGTGAAAATGTAACTAAGAGTTAACCTACTACTATTTAAGAAGAGAACAGGCTCATCATAGCAGAAGTTGGTGAAGTCTATTGGAGTCCAGATTGCTTTTTTTCTGAAATTGTCTGAATTAAAGAGAGAGACTATTGAAGGTTAGGGCAGTCAGCTCTAAGATGGGTTTCCTGTAGAATAAATGCATTTTATCAAGGAGGATCCTGGTAGTGGAAGACTTAGGGATTGTCTGTGCTGCACTGTAGAGGACCTTGATAGCCTGTTGTTTTATAGGTTCATAGGTGTTTACTAGACTAACAACCACAAGGGTTTTTGCCATGGATCCCAAATCTCTGACAAGTTCTGATACTCTTGATAAGTGTAAGCATGGTCCTGGGAGATGAACCATTTACAGGTTACCTTTGTCCATTAGAGACATAGGTGCCAAACCAGGGATGAATTTCTGGTTTCCCATCCAATTGTCCAAGTTGCACTTGAATTGGGTTAGGGAGGAACTCTGCTTCACATGGATGGGGAGTCTGTTCCATAGACGGGGTAGTCTCTGGGATACATACCTATCTCTTCAGCAGGTCCTATTTATATCACAGGCAAGGTTTAAGTCTTTAGAATGGGTAATTCTGGTACTGTTTGTTTTGTGAATATGCAGAAAGTTCATCAGAGTGGGGTTTGATAGTGCCCTGTATGCCAGGCATAGATATCCCTTCAAAAGCCTGTAGGAGACAGAATACAGGGATAGGGAGTTGAGGTGGTCTGCATAGGGCATACTACTCATGCCCTGTATTCTTTTAGTGAGGAACCTTTGTGGACGTTCCAATTGTTGGATATGCCTGGTTAGGTAAATACCAAAGGAGGCATTGTACTCAATGATAGGTCTGATGAATGCCGAATACAGTGGAACAATGACTTCCTTGGACTAAGATGCCATAACTTTGTTTATAAGTTGTGCAACATAGAATGATTTCCTCATGACTGTAGACACATGATGATCAAACGCTAGATTACTATCTATGTGTGTCCTTAAGTCCATGACTACTGCGTCAACTCTAAGGGGTGTGTTGTCAATATGATAGTTACCAGGGATGGATGACTTCCCAAAGGATACTATTATGGATTTCTTGACATTTAGTTTTAGTCCATAGCTCTGACACCAGTTGCTTGTCTGTGTCAGCCCCGCCTGGAGAAGATTTGTGTTAGTGTGCGATTCAATGACAGTTCCTAATTTGCAATTATCACAGGTCTGTGAGAGACTTTACCTTGTGTTGCAGTAGTATTATTTAATTCCCTGAAGCCATACTTAACAGTTTCCATTTCAGAGAAGAGACTGTTTTACACCAAAGACTTTTCTGTTGGGATTACTTATTAAGACTGCACTTTGAGTTACTGTGAACACTGTTTTTGGCCTGGTATGCGGGAAACATATTATGCGTTTTGTTGTATTTCATGCAATGCTTTTGTTATCATTTTTCCTGGCAGGAGTAAAGCCTCTTTATGTTGTTTTAATAAAATTCACCTTTTGTTAGAAGAAACTGGGTATGATTACTACTTCAAACATCTTTCTCTCTATTTCTCTGGGGACATATATTTATATCTGTCTTCCTACATCTATATCTATATATCTATATAACTATGTCTATATCTATATCTATATTGTTCTCATGCAATTTTTTTGATAAATTCAGGGAGAGTTATTGCTGATTGTCTAACTGTCAACATTCAGAAATTCAAGTTTGTGTTAGCCTGAAAGGTAAGTGGGGTTTTGGTAGGGGTGAGAGTGTCTATGTTGTGTTTGGGAATTAGAGTAAGGGGATATATCTGGTGTTGTGGGTATGTGTTGCTTTGCACATGTGTGTGTGTGTGAGTGTGTGTATGTGTGTGTGTCCTGGCCCTAACCCTAACCCTACAGTTACCTTAAAAACCATTCTGTCACACTGCCACTAAACAAGACAGGTTCAAGCACACACACACACACACACACACACACACACACACACACACACACACACACACACACACACACACACACACACACACACACACACACACACACACCAACATACACGTACACCATTAAATATATCCCCTTCCCTAATCCAGCAAACACTAACACAATGACTAAATTTATCCCTTTTCGTAATCCTTACTTTAACCCTAACCCACAAACCTTCACACACACACACACACACACACACACACACACACACACACACACACACACACACACACACACACACACACTCCTAATATACAATCCACTTACCTAGTATGACGAAACACACATTCAACAAAATGGATGTTCAACAAACCAGGCATTCAAACAAATAAGCCTGTAATTCATTCTGAAGCATAAATAAATGCAGTCTAGAATGAATGATGTATCTAGCAGAGCTGTGGAATGCAGGGGGCTTACCCTTGCAAAACATTTGGTTTAGTATTATATTTTCAATTAGACATTCCAGCAGTGTGATTGCTTTGGTGGAATGTTGTTCAATGGAGTGAGATATTGTTGTGCTCTTATATAGTCATAGACAGATGGATGTGTATGTCTGTGTGTGTGTGTGTGTGTGTGTGTGTGTGTGTGTGTGTGTGTGTGTGTGTGTGTGTGTGTGTGTGTGTCTGTGTCTGTGTGTCTGTGTGTGTGTATGTGTGTCTATATATATATATATATATATATATATATATATAGAGAGAGAGTGAGAGAGAGCTATCTAGATATATATATATATATTTATATATATATATATATATATATATATGTGTGTGTGTGTGTGTGTGTGTGTGTGTGTGTGTGTAGGTCTACTTCTAAATCTTGAAATACTGAAAGACCAACTTTCAGTATCTCAATATCTAAATACCAAACACCCACTATATCGAGATATTACAAAAGTGAATGTCACTATACCAAAAATTCAAAGTACTGAATTTTCAGCATGTGACATTCAGTTCTGTAATATAACCTTCACCACAACATCACAGACACTACCTCCCCCCTAAACCTTTACTAAAACACCAAATACACACACCTACAAAACCTAAGCATAAACATGGGGGCAAGCCCCCCTGCATCCCCAATGTGGGAAGCTGTGCCCCCCACACCCCGCTACTTATATATGCCAACTCTGAGGTTGTACTACCATGACAGACATAAAAAAACCTACCGCTATGCACCCTACATTTACTTTGCACACCAACACACACACACACACACACACACACACGCACACATATGCTCGCGCGTGCGTGCACGCGCAAAACACACACACACTACACATTCAGAAAACACACTGCCTTCAACAGTAACACACACACATTCACCCATCTAACTCAACCAACTCCCAAAACTTCCCACAACACGACAAAACAATAAACCCTACCCAAAACCCATAAACACTAACAACTTACCTGAATCTCCGTACACAGCCACACACCATCCACCATATCTCATTCCCAAACCACAATGCACGCAAACACAAACCAAAACACACCACCCCAATAGCAGATTCAGCAATGTAACACTCGGTAAAGTGCAGTTTCGGTTAACTGCACTTTCGATATTATAGTCTGGAGATACTGAAAGTCAATCTTACAGTAATTCGAGATTTAAAAGGGATTATATATATATATATATATATATATATATATATATATATATATATATATTTATATATACATATGTGTGTGTGTGTGGTTTACTACTGAAATCTTGTAGTGCCGGTAATTGAACAGCATGTGTTTGAAAGGCACTTTTCAAAAAGGCACAATGAGAAATCAGACTACAATAAATACACAATACTGAATGTGCACTGTAATTCAGTAGTCTGAGTTTGGTAATGTGAGTGGAGATTGGGGTACAGTGAGGAACAGGGAATTTACCCATTTTCTGACTGTATTGTGATCTCGGAGTTGGTATACAGTTTATAATTTGCAGGGGGTGTAGGAGGGTAGTAAAAGCCATGTTCCATTGACTTGATAGTCTAATGGTAAGTTACGCTGCATAACTTAGGCTTGATGGGTAGTTCAGTTTTGCTATTATCCCTTTTAGCCGTTGCATATTTCTACATTTCAGGTCAACATTTCCGTCGGCCAGTCAATGCATTTTCCACATTTTAATATTAAACATATATATATATATATATATATATATATATATATATATATATATATATTTATATATATAGATGGGTCTCTTTTAAATCACAAAAGCATACTTTACTGAAGACCGGAATATTGAGACTGGAAGACCGACTTCTGAAAATCCTGAAAGTACAGAATATCAAGTCAGAGAATACTGAATCTGTGAAGGTAGGTGTTGTGTTGTGATTTAGTAGTGTGGTATCCCTTTAAGAAAGGGTGCATTTAGTTAATATACACGGTGGACATTATGTGTACCAGTGAGGGCAATTTCTGAGGTTGTTTTTCAAAAGTTGTGAAGTAAAGGGTAAGGAAGATTTTATTGCTGAGTGTGGGATTTGTGTGTTTGTAAGTAAATTGTGTGAGTGCTGTTTGCAGTTATGTGATAAGTGAGTGTGAATGGATATGTTTGTGTTGGCAGGATGTAGATGTTTAGGGAAGGGAGAGGTACGTGTGTTTGAAAGTGTTTAGATATGTATTATGGAGACTGGGAAATTTACCTTTCCTCCACTGTAGTGCGATCTTGGTGTTAGTATATTAAATTTGTAGCAGGTGTGGGGGGCACAAGGGGGTTTGCCCCCTTACTTAAATATAGAGAAGTAAGCAATATTTTTTTTTGCATGTTTTGGTTTGTGTTTTTTGGTGTAGGGTCGGAGGTTTATGTTTGGATCATGATTTTCGATAGTTTGGGAGTCGATATTACACATGTTCATTTTATTGTAGTTTTGTTTTATGTATATGTATGTGTTTGTGACAGCAGCTATGTCCTGACTGTAGGGAAGTAGACAGAGCTTCATCCTAACTGCACAAAGTTTGATTTTTTTATTTTCTTATGGGATCTTGAATAAAGAAGCAACAATTTACTTAAAAGCACACGAGTTAGTGACCTCAGGACAGTGGAATGCCAGAACCTTGAAAACAATGGTGTATGCAATGATAAGCCCATGTAACCCATGTAAGCAGTATGCCCACTCACTTGGCCCCTTGCAAACTATATAATCAACTCTGAAATGCAAAATGTTGGAGGAAAGAGAAATTACTATTTTCAGCAAAACTCTGGTATTCTCATTTCTCTAATTTACTGTGGCTTCTTAAAAGGAAATATGTTTGCGTAACTGTTTGCTCATAAATATGAGAGAGGAAGTCTTGTACTTTGGAAATCTTTTGTGTCTTTGCTGTCTGGTTTGCTGCCCATATATGTGCATGCACACGCGCACGCACACACACACACACACACACACACACACACACACACACACACACACACACACACATTTTATTGATATTTTAATATATTGTAAGTGTAAACAGACATTGAATGCAGGACATATATAGAAACCCAACTTTATTTTCCACAAGTCAAAAATTAAAGCCAAAATAAAATCCCAAATGGCTTTGAAGTACCAAATAAAAATAGACAGTACCTTAGATTGCTTTTTTTCAAAGTTTACAATCCACACAGCCCTTCTAACACACAGACTAATTTTAAAACAAAGGACCATGGCTGCATGGCTCACTCAATCCCCGCTTTTAGCTCTGTAAACAATTATTTCCATGCAAAGTACCTTACATAAGTACTGCCAGTTTCACAGGTTAGCCTAGAACTGGTTGTCCCACTCTATACTTCTAATGTCTTCCTTCACAATAATCTTCTAGGTAAGGAATTAACTTCCTGTTTTACAGCTTTAAGGCAAACCTCCTTATATATATATGCACCCTTGGTTGTCAACTAAAAACAAGTTCACAGGCTAACTGCTGTGACAATATTCCCATGCTCCATACTGCAGTACACTGAAAGGCATATTTTGAAATTAGGCATGCACTTTTAAAACTAGACTACACACTTATAAAATCACATTAGATATGTTCCAGACAACATGTTATAACTACCCCTCCCCCCTTGTGCAGAACCATGGGATTTGGAATTATAATGATAGGCTGTAGGCTCTGGACAACTTGTCAGCAATTCTTTTGTCAAGGCTCAGCTTGTGGGTTAAAGTATACTGAAAGGTTTGGAGGGATAGTGTCAACCAGTACTGTATCAATTTACCTACCTACCCACTGCAAAGAAGCATGATCTATAACCAACGTGATGTGTCTGCCTAGCAAATAATACTTCAAGGCATAGAAATCAAACTCTGTCACTAGATACTGTCTTTTAATAACTGAGTATCTCCTTTCCGCATTTATCAGCTTCCTGCTGATATGAAACACAGGGTGTTCACTTTGAATGTCTTAGGATAACACTGACCCTAAACCTAGGTCTAATGTCAGTATATAAGGAGGAGCTATTAACATAGGTTCATGACAATAAATCTTTTTCATTTCAATAATTATTCTATCTGAAAAAAGAAGATGAGAAAAAAATACTCTTTCTGCCTCAAGAGACTATTACACCCTGACAGGAGTTTTCTCCGTTATGAGATCTGTCAAAGAAGAGTCAGTTGTCTCATAATTAGGCACACACTTTCTGAAAAACTCAGTTAATCCAAGAAAATAACTTACTTGCCTCTTATTAGAAGATACAGACCAGTTTTTATGGCTTCTGTTATTTTCTAGTTGTGATCTTACCACTTGTCTTTCTATAATGTTCACAAAATATTTGCTTTCCACCATACATAGTTTAGTTTTCTTAACATTTACAGTCAAGCCTGCCTGTCATACGGATTCTAACAGTTTCTGCATGAATGACTACTTTATCCAGGAATACAGCAGCTTATTGTGAATGGAGCTTCAGTAGTTTATCAGTCATTCAATCAATCAATCAGTCTATCAATCTATGAGTGGTGGCTGGACCGCCATGCAGGTCAGATGGTAACACTGTTTACAGAAATAGACTATCCAGAGTTACAAAAGCCTTTTCTTTGCTAGAGAAGGTATGTGGTATCTGACAGTATCCTTTCTAATCTCATCAGGTATGTAGCTTTCACTACATTTTCTGTTAACTCATGACTTCTGGGTGTGGGATAGCTGTCACATTTATTCCGTTGCGTAAAGTCATTGTATAAGCTAGTGCTTCTCTCAGGTTTAGGGCTAGGATTACTGGGATGCTTCAGTTATTCTGTGACTTTTGTATCACTCTTAGTTTGAGCATTTTTGAACGTCTCTTATTAATTGTTTTTTTTTTTTTTTTGTATTCTCTAATGTGTCAATCTAACCTTCATTCCAGGGGTTACCTGTAGATTGTGTTATTTTAATTTAGTTCTTCAAGGCATTTCTAAGAATACTCTTTTATTTCTTTACAAACATTCTCTCATCTCCTGCTTTTGTACTTTTGATTAAGAGTCTACTCTCTGCAGTTTAGGTAGAGATTCTCTTGTCAATCTTATATAAACTTCAGCTTGTAAGCTCCTTTCAGAATTCTTTACTTCTTTCCATGGCTTCCACTCACCAGTGTGATAAATGTGCTTGGTCCTTTTCTTTCCTGGTTGTTTAAACTTATATTTGATTCTGTTGAGGATACCAGCCCTGCCATCTGATTTTGTACATTAAATTCTCTAAGATAGGCATTCTTATTGCAAATCTCTCTGTGTGAGGTCTCTTACTATGGGCATTATAAACTTTACTCTAGCATGCAAACAAACAGATTATTCTACCACATGTTCAAATTGCATCTTTTTATCTTCCCGAGTTTCTTTATTAAGCAGCTCTCTTGGATGGTTGCCATACAGAAGTTCAAATGGGTAAACTCAGCTGAAGCCTGTGACATCTCTCTGATGGCAAAGAGTAAGCAGGGTTACATTTGGACCTAGTTTTTTACCATCTTCATCACTAAGTTCAGCAAGGATTCCAATATTTTATTATCCTCTCTAGTAATCCAGCAGTATGTGGATAGTACAGTGATGCCTTTTGACTGTTTGACTTTAAAACACTGACATTACTGAAGCAGTACCATTCACACAGGGAGTGCCTTGGTCAGTAGCCACTCTGGACAATAACAATGCTAGCTCCCTTGCAAAACCTTTAGCATCAGCTTTGTGCAATGGTACTACTTCTGGAAATTTAGCAGCATAGTTCATTATAATGTAGACCTTACTAGTGTAGTGACACCCATTTCAAGATTTTATTAATAGCCCCAGGATGTCCAGGGCAATATGTTCAAAATATACTTCTCTGATGGGCATTGTGGTCAAGGGAAGTTTATGTCTAGCATGAGGTATCATTTTCTGGCATTCTGGGCATGAAGTACAGAAAGCTCTCTAACTCTGCCATTATGCTTGGTCAGTACAATATGGCTAACTATTGTTATGCCCATCCTCAGGTGACCTCCTCACACATGATTATGCCCTCACTTTATTAAAACTGCTCTTTAAGGTTATGGCACTAGTAGATGATGCAGAATGCCTTCCCCTTGCTTTCATTTCTCTATACAGGAAGTCATATTTTAGCTCCAAAATGGCGTAAGAATTAGAACATCGTTTTCATTATCTTCCTCTACGTCGCTGGTTTCCTCTACGTCGCTGGTTATATTATCTCTTGCCCTACTTAAAGCATTACCTTCCCATTGTGCCTTTTTATTGTTTAGGTGTCGTACCTGTAAGTTCTGTTTTACTTCCTCCGACAACCTGCCTGTTGGTGAAAGGTGTAACTTCATTCCCCAAAGCACTGGTACTGCGGTTTCTTCAATATCCTCCCCTGGAAAGGGCAGTTCTAAACAAAACTCACCTTCTTATTTGCTTTTTCTGCTCTCAACAAAGGCCTCTTGAGTGTTTGCTTTTATTTCCTTCCTCTACCTTATTATAACTGAATGCAAAATCACTTTCTTTTTCTTCTGTATATTGTTCCCCCATCAGAAGAGATATTTCAGAGCTAAATCTGTCATTAGTTTTACTTTTTTGTTAGTCTACAGATCCCTGCTGCTTCAAGTCTGCCTTTAAGTGCATTTTCTCTTTTAAACTAGCAGAAATATGCAAAGAACTCTACATTTTCCTGCTTATCTCACTTTCTCTACTCACGTCGTTCTGAGAGTCCTCACTCAGGAACTTTTATTTTTCTGTTACACTTTTTGTAAGTCTTTGTGTATACTTTTGTCTTCCGCTGACTTTTACTTCTGAGTTTCCTGACAGTTCCTTTTCAGTTCTTATATTGACATATCGTATATTTTTGAGCTTGCCTCCCTGCTTAAACTTAAAGAAGTCAGCAATTTTTTTTGTATGTTTTAGTTTGTGTTTTGTGGTGTAGGGTGGGAGGTTTATGTTTGGATTGTGATTTTCGATATTTTGGGAGTCGATATTTCAAATGTTCAATATATTGTAGTTTTAGTCTTCTGGACTTGATATTCCAGTCTTTGGTAATGTAAGCTTTCATGATTTAAAAGTAAATGGATAAATATAGATATTCATATAGGTATACATATAGATAGATAGGGGAAATAAGGTAACAATAAGCGATGAGAGGAGCCTATGCATGATATGGAAATGAGCCACATGCATACTTACAAAAGGGGATTATAGTACGGGACCTACCTTGGTACCTTCAGAAATGGAAGAAGTTCCTGCTTGTGTAGTTTCTTTCCAGGAACTGAAACCAATAAAGTGGGGATAAACAAATATGACTTACTGTTACAGTAATACCTTTCTCAGTATCTACTATAATTAAAAGTATACTTTCACAGAAATGTACCTTTTTTGTAATTTTTGCCATGGTCTCTCTGGCTGGATCCTATAAGCAACTTTTGTTGGACTTTTGTTCTGTAGTATCAGAACTAGCTGTGTTTGTGACTGCACTTACAGCAGTTTGCCACAATTTAAAAGAAAAAAAAAGTATATATATTTTTTTTAAGCTTAAATCTGAGGAAGGAGTGTCAGACCAGGGAGCAAAAATAGGACCTGATTGGCACCCACGTTTCAGGGGTCCCAGATACTTGATCTCAAACTTTTTTTAACTGCCCCTCAGCTGAGGAGAGGTAGGGGTGGGATAGAAAAACAGGACCTTGTTGTCTGGTTGGCTCATGCATAGTAGTAGCACCAACCACCACATCATAGACCTGTTTTTTTTTTTTTTCTGAAACAGCTATGGCAGGAGGGAGAGATCATATTTCTGTCTATCTGATTAGCATGTCAATACAAGGTGCAGTCTTTTTTTGCTCTTCAAATGAAGAGCTCTGGAAGTGGGAAGTCAGTACAGGGATCAGACCCAGATGCTACAAAAGCTTGATACACCGCTGGGTTTAAGCCAAAGCTTAAAAATATACTTTAGGTTATGTGCCTTACTGATTTATTTATATTAAAAATTCAGTCATGAAATTTATTACTCATAACTCAGGGGTTATAGCAGCGCTGGTGGAAAGTTACTCAAGTTTGGCACAGTCCATGAAATCAGTCCCTTCTGTTCCCATGTACATTTCTAGTGTCTCTGCTGTCACCTGTGATAAGATTTTTCCTCTGTCTGCTTGGCTCCAGTTCTCTGTGATGGTATTGCATTCAAACACCACCAGACATGACACCAGGTTATCTTTTCTGGTTAATTTATTCATAAGTGGCACAGTCCTGTGGCTGTCAGTTATACTGCACAGCAAAAATAGCTGTTGCTCTTATTACACCAGCCTTTGGTCAGTCCCACCTTTGATTCTAAAATAGTGTTTAGTAATCCCTCTATTGCTATGGTTATGAGTTAACCACACCAGGCTCACAATAGACATTGTGATGTAGGGAATTTAGCAACCAAAGTATAGTTTGTACTTGAAAGTATACGAAATGTGAGGATGTAAAATTTGGCAAATATCTGGCCAGCTGCCTATGTACACACCAGCAATATTAATAAAAAGAGACACTGGAGGCAGGACATATAGAAAAACACATACTTATTTTCACAAGTTAAAAACATAATAATCCACATGGCTTTGCAGTCTCGTATAAAAATAATTGTATGTTAGGTTGCTTTCACCAGTATTTACAGTCCACACAGACTCTCCAGGATACAGGCTGTTTTTAAAATAAAAGTACAAAGCTGCATGTTTCTACCAGGAATTGCTTCTAGCAGCAAAGAAAACCATCACTCAATAAATATTTCAAAATTTAAGTGTAGGTTTATTAACCTTCACCTCAGAACAGTAGGCAAGAGAGGTGCATTAAAACAGCAGACCAGTTTCACCCACTGTGTTCGTAGGCAAGTTCAGCCCAGAAGGTTAAATACACAAACATTTAAAGTGACTTTGCATTTAATCACATGCAGCTTAGTTTTTAACATTCCCTTACATTCAACACAAAAAAGCAGTTTAGTCACAGAGAGTTATGAACAAATCACCACAGCTATAAACCTTTACAGAACAGCTTAAAGATGTTCATTAAGTCCTGGATTATACATAAGTTCTAAATTTATAATCCATAACTCCTCTTTTTTATCCAACATTACACATTTTGATTGAACAGCATCAATGTCCTCAGATACAAAATATCCAGAACTATGCTTAATATGTTTGTACAGAGCATTTGACATCACTAAGATGAACTGCAATTCTTTGTTTCGAAGATCTAGAAGTTTGATCAGTGTAGAATGCCCCACAATGGCACACTGCCATAAAGATCACCCATTCAGTACTGCAAGTAATTAACTGTCTAATTGAAAACACTTTTGAAGTGTTAACCGATGTAAATGATTTTGATTTAGATACAACTTTATAGTAAATTAAATTCCTACAATATGTACATCCAAAAACAGTGTTAACACTCAACTTTTTCATTCTTTCTTTTTTATACCATGACAAATGTTCTCCAGTATTGTTTCCCCTTCAAAAATCATCAGTTTTTAAGAGATGCCTCTGATTGTCAACTAGTTAACTGCTGTGAGAATAGTCCTATGATCCATACTGCATCACAATGAAAGGTAAAATTTCCAAACTCAACATGTATTTTAAAGACAGACAAATTTTCCAAACCCAACTTGTACTTTAAAGATATACTTCACACTTTTAAATGCAGGTTACACATTTTCCAGGGACCATACTACAACACAGAAACACACAAACACATGCATAATATATGTGAAAATGAACATATGTTTAATTAATTCTCTTAAAAATCAATGACAATCAAACAAGCCTGGCCCACTTGAAGGGGTCTGACTGCAGACCCTGAATGTAAGGGTGACTCCCAACATTATAAGAGTTTTTACCATCTCAGAACCCTTAACCAATATAACCCACTTTAAAGGTAAATAGGCTTGCAATAGGTTAAAGCTTTGTACAGTCAAGCCCATTAGAAGAAATGGGCTTATTCAATCAGCATTTATTTTAAAGTAAATCGAGAATACAAATAAAAAACTGCTGTGAGTATAATATGTATTATATGTTCACATGCATATATACATGTGTATATATGGATCTACCTGAGATGGTCGACAAGCCATTTGATCGACACTCATTTGGTCGACAGGCAGATTTGCCCCCCTCCCTAATGTTGTGCGACCCTGGAGTTGATATATATAGTTAGGGGGGGTGTGGGGGGTGAAGCCCCCCACATAAAACTGCTTGTCGACCAAATGAACTGTCGACCAAATGAGTGTCGATCAAATGGCTTGTCGACCAGCTTTGTTGGGAGGTTTTATTAAGATCATTAATTAATATAGTAAAGAGTAGTGGTCCTAAAATGGACCCTTGTAGGACTCCTGTGTTATTTCCCAGATACTCTGATTGCTGGTTTTGCCATCTAACCGATTGTTGTCTATCATTTAGGCATAGTCAGCCTTAGGCATAGGCCAACTAGGTGGCCGCCTAGGGCACCAGTCTAGCAGGGGTGCTTTTCCAGTATTTATTTGGTGTAGATAGACCAGGATGGGGGCACCAGGTAGTGTGGTGGGGGGGTGCCATGGAGCCCTTTTGCCTAGGGCACCAGTTGACCTAGGGCCGCTCCTGCATTTAGGTAAGAGGAAATCCAGGTTAATACGCTTAGAGAGCATCCAAGTCTTTCTAAATATTGTAATAACTTAGGGTGTGATACTGTGTCGAAAGCCTTTGATGGGTCTAACAGGAGCACTGAAGTTGATAGGCCAGCATCAAGTGCTTTATTTACAGTGTCAGTGAAGTAGAGTAAAGCTGTGCTTGTGCATGTCCAGGGCAGAATCCATGCTGAGTGGGCGCTAGAAGGTTGTTGTTAATGAGGTGATTTAGTAATTGGGATTGTATGCATTTTTCTAGGATTTTTGATAGCGGGGAGAGATTGGAGATTGACCAGTAATTTGGGAGATCATGTGCATTACCACCTTTGTGTAGTGGAGTATAATAGACTTTTTCCACAGTTGGAGGACATAAGATTCAGAGATTGAATGATTAATAAGAATATTTACAGGGTAAGTTATAGCTTTGGCGGCAAGTTGTAGGTATTCAGGTGGTAAGTTATCAGTGGAGAGTGAGCAGGGCTTTAGTTTGGTTAGCAATTTTAGAATTAGGGATGTAGGTACTGGTTGTAGTGAGAAAGGAGGACTGGGTGGGTTATTGTTAGAGGAAACCATAGTGTGTATAGAGGTAGATATCGGGTCTAGTTGTGCGGTATTTTGGGAGTTAGGGTTGTTTTTTGTAGATGAATCCTTGACTAGTTTTTGAATGATGTCAATGAAATGGGAGTTAAATATTTGTGCTATTTGGTGAGGGTCTTTGTCAGGAGAGGGTGATGGATTTTGAATGTTGCCAGGATTAAGCAGGGAGGATGCAGATTTTCAGAATTGTTTTGGATTATTACTTTGGGAGGATAGTTATGAGGAGAAATAGGTTTTCTTATCAGTTATCAGTTCTGATAAGTTTTTTGCAGTAGTTCGAAGTTGTTTATAATTTTGTTCATTTGAGTTCTATTTTTGGTACTTTTCCGTTAAATCCCTACCACTCGCGGTGCAGTGTTTTCCTGTTATTTCAGTAGCGTGCACAAGTGTTTGTATAAGAAATAAATTTGTACAGCTAACAAACAAGTTTTAATTGTTATGTTACGTGTAAAGGAAGGTATTATCATTGCACAAATAGCTGAAGTCCACCGTGAGACCCCTTCCAATTGCTGGAGGTTTTCTTTACACATTTATCACCCACAAACAAGTTACCTTTCTTAGTTACACAAAGTAGCGCTCTGTCAGTACAGAAGTAGCTGAAATCCACCGTTAAGGTTTTCTGCATGCATATTTATTTCAGCCATAGCACTCCGTTAAGGTTTTCTGCATGCATATTTATTTCAGCCGTAGCACACCGTTAAGGTTTTCTGCATGCATATTTATTTTAGCCATAGCACTCCATTAAGGTTTTCTGCATGCATATTTATTTTAGCCATAGCACTCTGTTAAGGTTTTCTGCATGCATATTTATTTCAGCCGTAGCACACCGTTAAGGTTTTCTGCATGCATATTTATTTTAGCCATAGCACTCCATTAAGGTTTTCTGCACGCATATTTATTTTAGCCATAGCACTCTGTTAAGGTTTTTTGCATGCATATTTATTTCAGCCATAGCACTTGCATACATGTAACATCCATCAAAGTCGTAACAACTTCCTGCTGTTTCTTTGGGTTCCTTATATTTCATTCTGTTTGCAGCCATGAAGCACGTGAGAAACTATCTTTTGTTAATCCAACAGCTTCAGTTTCACTTACAAGTTCACATGTTAATACTAACTAGGCAGGCAATTTGAACACCCATGAATAGCCTAGCAATGCACTCTAACAAGTATTGGTAATAGATTTACCTAATTTCTTGATAAGAGCTGCCATACTTTGAGCTGCTGTGTTTTGCTGGTATTTTCTCACTAGTGCTGAGATCCATCTTCAATTCATGCAATGTTTTCTGATCCCTCTTCAATGAATTACATAGCTTACATAAATGAAATACAGAGCAATACCTGACCAGCAAAACACAGCAACGCAAAGTACTGGTAGGGGTTTAACAGAAAAGTACCCTATTTTTTCCCATATTTTCCAGTTTTGGTCTATAGAAAGGTGGATTTGTTTAATTTGTTTTGTTAGCCAGGGGGTAAGGTTAGGTTTTGTTCATTTTCTATGAAGAGGTGCTAAGCTATTTAATATGCTAAGAAAGACAGTGTTGAAATAATCTATAGCATCATTCAGAGGCAGTGTTTTTATTGGGGTCCAGTTTTGAGCTTGTAGGGTATTGATAAATATGTTTTGATCAAAGTAGGCAAGGTTCTTGGTAGATTTGGATGTGTGAGGTTTGCAGATTTGTATTTGCGTTCTATGGGTATAAGCAGGTAGGTGGTCACTTAACGTGTTTGGTAGGGTGCCTGTATTGGAGTTGTAGAGGGGGTGAGATACTAGAATCCAATCTAATTAGATTCTGCTTGGGTATTTAAAGCACATGTAGGCTCTGTGATAAGTTGTGTGAAACTATGGAGGTTAATGCTGGTAGCTTTGGAGGTTAGGTTTTGCCAATTAATGTTAGTGTCTCCTAGAATAATAGTTTCTTGGGAGATATTTTGGTTAATCCAACATAGAAGCCTTCCATATGGGGGATGTTTTGACCTGGGGGAATATAGATAGTATCAATACATAGTTGTTTATTAGGGTTTATATGAAGGGATGTTATTAAGATTTTCATACTATTGAGGACAGATTTCGGATGAATATTTATTGTTAAGGAGTCTCAATAAATTAAAGCTACATCTCCACATTTTTATGGGGTCTGTCAGTACGAAGAATGTTGTAACCTGGTGGAAGGATTTCGGTGTCTGATATATGTGTTTTATGCCTGGTTTCAGTTAATGCTACTATGTCTGGTGAATGGTGACAAAGCCAGGACTGGAATTCAGTTATTTTCCTGCATAGGCTTCTTGCATTAATTGTTACAAAATATAAATCATGGGTTTTAGAGAAATGAGTGTTTTTGGCAAATTATTTGGACCAGGATTGGGGTGGACATCTCCACATTGAGTTAATGCTAGGAGAAGATGTAGTGGTGTCTGTGGTTGGAGTGTTTTTAGCAAAGGTATATGTGAATAGTGTTGTGTTAATTTCAGTTTAGTATTTTTGGGAAAAAGTTGTGGTTTGCCTAGACATAGGGTATTGCTTACTAATAGGGATGGTGAGATATTAGAGTAACTATTTAAATTATGTTGTAAATATGTAGCTAGTGTTGTATATGTTGGAGGCGATGTATTTAATCTGGATTGTATGGTGGTGGAGAGTGATAATAAGAGTAGTAAAGTAGTAAGGACAAGTGAGATGAATAAGAGTCTTAGTAAGTGACTCATATAGGATTTTATGGATTGGAGTTGGTTGTATATGTTAATAAAGGTGGTGGAAAGTGTTGTGTTACAGGAAGGGATGTGGCAGGAGAGGGGAAGGGATTGTTAATTATATGAGGTATGGTATTGGTCAAGGTGGAGAGAGGGTGGAGTTACAAGAAGTATAAATATAATGAAAGTAGGGTGGGTGGGAATGAGGGTAGGGTAGAAGAGCAGAGTGAGCTTGTAGCAAAACCGGAGGGTGAATGGAGCAAGCATCACCCACCTTCACTCGAAGGCGAAAAAAAAACTATCTCCATGAGCCAACAAAGATAGGAAGAACAACAGTTGCAAGTGGCATAAACTATTTATGAGTGTACATGTGTTGAAAAGACTGGAATATTACAAAGTTCAAAGGTTTGTTAGCATACAAAGTCTGAGTTACAGAGAAGGCCTTCACTTGAAAGTGAAAAAAAACTATCTCCATGAGCCAACAAAGGTAGGAAGAACAACAGTTGTAAGTGGCAGAAACTATTTAAAATACACACATGTACATGTGTTGAAAAGACTGGACTATTAGAAAGCTCAAAGGGTTGTTAGCGTACAAAGTCTGAGTTACAAAAAATGTCAGAAATTAAACAAACAAATGCCACTGAATCTTCTACATCACAAATGGTACTTACAGTTGTACACATTACTGAGGGATGACTGTGGGACAGAGAGAAACAGAGTGTAGTCAGGCAGAGGTTTTTAGTATTTAAAGATGGCACTGCATCTCAAGGGAGGAATAAGTAAACTCTCAAGAGGAAGAGGGAGGGAATAGACAGGTTTGACAGGGCTGGGAAGCTTACAATAAGATTATGTTAAGAGACTGAAAGAAGGTGGGGGACTAAGAGCCAGGGCTTGGAGAAAGCTGTGAGAAAACAGGTTTGACAGGGCTAGGAAACTTACAATAGAATTATATTAGGACAACAAGAAAAGGGGGAGGCTATGAGCCAGAATTTGGAGAAAGCTGTGAGAAGAGAAAAACAATCAACCAGCTAGCCCAGGTCAGTACCTAAAGATGTCTGTTTATATGTGTGAACTCAACAGCAGATTTAGTAGAGCATCAGGGAAGTAGAATATAAAATAAATGCAAAGCTTTGGGAAACTGTATATATTTCTTACAATGAATGGAAGAATAAAATATAAGAATATAAAATAAAAGTAATATATAAGATAAATAAAATATAAGAATATAAGATAAATGCAAAGCTTTGGAAAATGTATATATTTGTTACAACAAATGGGAGGAAAAGGGGGAGTCCAGTAGTGTACACAGCAGAAGAATCATTAGGAGTATCACAGAGAGAAGATTATAATAGACCTACACTGCTCACAGTCTGTTGATAAAAGTAGGACTTGCAGTAGCTTTTACTGGTTTGTACAGGGTTCCGCTCTCTGTGTTCTTGTATGCAGGCAGTTGCTTCAGGTTTTTTTTGTTTTGTTTTTGTTGGATCTTTGAATGTGTTTAAGGGAACTGCTTACAGTCTGTTAATAAAAGTGTGTCTGTCTCTTTCTCATATATATATATATATATATATATATATATATATATATATATATATATTTGTGTACATGTTGCTCTTTGTTGAATGCACATCACCAGATCACATCATTTTTAATTGGCACAATGTGTATTTCTTGTTTTTCTTCATTTTACTGAATCAGAAAGCATTTATCTCCCTACTAGTTAAATTAACTAAATAGCAACATATACCTGATATTGAATGGGCAGTAACTAAAGCTCAGGTAAGAGGGATTTTTCTTCAAAAAGCCTTTTACTATAAAAAATCCAACTCAGAGATATACAAATGTTAGAGACTAAAATTAAAACACTAGAACAGGATTTAATCCAGAATCATAACAGACAAACAGAAACGGAATTACTAAAATGTCAGAAAGACCTTTTCTTGATTCAAAATAACAGGTTGACATTTCATGAAAATAAAATGCTTGCAAGATATGCTAACCATATTCAAACGCCATCAAGGGCATTAGCAAGGATTATTAACCAATCTAAATCACCCTCTCAAATTCCAGAAATACTTTTCAAGAACAAACTATACACAAAATCTGAGGATATTATAAATATCTTTGAATTGATATACTCCCAAATTTATGGTGAGCAAGATGAATCACTTACAAATATGATTAATGACTTTCTACAAAAAATTAATTTCCCGAAAATAGATGATAACTCCCAGAAAGATTTAATTAAACCAATTTCCACTGAAGAAATAATAAATACAATTAAAAAGTTGAAATCCAATAAAGCGCTGGGCCCAGATGGTCTTACCGCAGAGTTTTATAAAACTTTTTGTAATACTTTTGGTAAATACTGTCATATATGTTTAATTATATAATCAATAATAAAATTAATGACCCTCACTTTAATGCTTCCAAAACAATTCTTATACCTAAAGAAAATTCAGATTCTAAAAACCCAGATAATTATAGGCCCATTTCACTTTTAAATATAGATATGAAAATCCTGATTTCTATACTAGCTAATAGATTGAAGAAAATAATGAATTTAATAATATCTAATGAACAAGCTAGTTTTTAACTGCTAGACAAACCAGTGACAATACTTTAACACTTCATACATTAATCTTGTATGCCAATCAAAGGAATTTAAATATGTATGCACTTATTATTGATGCACAAAAGGCCTTTGATAGAGTTAGCATAAAGTTTCTATTTGATATTTTACCATATTTTAACATACCTCACGAGTTTATCCTAATATTACAAATATTATATAATAATCCTTATACATCTTTATATATCAATAAAAACTTTTCTAAAAGGATTCAAATTAAAAATGGAACCCACCAAGGCTGTCCTTTATCCCCCCTATTATTTAATTTACATCTAGAACCTTTATTTTTACACATTAAACAAAATATATACCATAATGCCCCAATACTTTATGGTACCAAGATTTCTATGGCTGCTTTTGCAGATGATCTTAATATATAGTGTACAACACCAGTTTCAGATACCCAAAAACTATTAAAAGCGGTTGAGGACTATGCAATAATATCTAACTATAAAATAAACCTTAAAAAAAACAATTTATTCCCTTTAAAAACTCCAAAACCCTTTTCACTTTTACCATTGATAGGGCAAGTAAAATCTGAAGAAAAGATTAAATATTTAGGTATTACATTTTCCACAGATAATAAAGACTTTTATATCAATAACATTAAACTAAATTGGGATCACATTCTATCTGACTTAAGGAGATGGAATAATTTGAAATTACCACCACTAGCGAAGGTCTCAATTATTAAAATGAATGTATTACCCACATTATTATATATCTTCAGATCTACTCAAGTTCTAATCCATAAGAAGTTCTTTAAACAAATTCACATGGAATCTGCTAAATTTATATGGGAACCAAGGAAAACCAGAATATCATACGACAAATTGATGACTCCAAAAAATAGAGGGGGTTTAGACTTACCCAACTTTGAAACATACTATTTAATAAAAAATTCTAATAGAATTTTAAGAATTGCTAATTACGATACACATAGCAATAAATGGTCACCAAATTGGTTAAAACTGTATTGCAAACATGTTGTAAGTCTGAATATTAATCCTAAATCATTACCTTTCCTAAGAAAAGACACGTTTAAATCATATGCTATAATGAAACACATTAAAATAAATATAACATTATTAAAAAATCTCTTTAGATCATTAAATATTATCCAACATATGATGACCTTCCAACCTTTTCATAGGAATCCTAACCTGAGAATTAATAATCAACTAATAGATCTAAAAAAAATTTTCCACTTATAATCATTTTAACTCTTTTTGATATGTACCCATATCTCAAATATTCGATTCATGAATTAAGACAGGAAATGAATCTTCCCAAATCTTATTTAGTTATATTGAGACAGATTAAAGAAATATCCATAAGCTACTTTAAAGATTTTAGCATTAACAATGAGGATTTTAGCGAAATGTACAAATCTATGGCAAGCCCTTCTACAAGATACCAAATTTTACTGATAAAAGACTTTAAATATCAAAATCAAGTCCTTTTGTCAAATTATTGGAAAGGAAAAAATACCATTGATTGAAGAAAGTAAAATAATAAAAGCAATTAATTTAACAGTAAAATCAATTTCTCTTCAAAAGTTAACATTTACCCAACTCATGATATTTAATAATGCTTACTATACACGACTTAGCTTGCATAAATTTAACTCTAAAAATTCTCCTAAATGCCCATACTGTAAAGATCAAACTGCTGACCTCCTTCACATGTTCTGGAGCTGTAAATGTATATATAAACTTTGGAATTCTTTAAAACTTCAACTCCAAAAGATGGGTTATCAAAATTCAACACTTTCTTGGGAATTTATGATATTACATATCCCTCCAAACTATTTATCTAGATCCCATATGACCAAACTTATAAATATATTTTTGTTAATGAAACTCTACATAGCTACAAATTGGTTGAATCCATCTCAAACTTCATGGGACAACTTCAAGATGTTAGCGATAAAACATATATTACCCCACAAATTATTAGCTTGGGATGATATGCTCGACAAGCCACGATGCTTCGCTAGGGACGGCTTGCACCTGTCACCCCTGGGCTTTTGGATATTGGCAAAGGCTCTTGCTACCCCCATAATGCCTTTTTAGGCAAGGCTCAAAAGACAAACCCACCTCCATAGGTATCACAAGGGATAAGAAACTAAGAGTAATGCTACTCAATGCCAGAAGTCTAAACCTCAAGATGCACGCACCCGAAACTCTCCTTAGCATGGGGAACATCGATATCTGTGCAGTAATAGAAACCTGGTTCAGGGCTCCCGAGAGCACCCCAGCACTACCAGGTTATACCTCATACCATGCTGTTCGGCCCCAAAACTTGGACCGAACCACAAAAGGAGGGGGAGTATCGATATTCATCAAAGATACCCACACCTCCAGGTTGGTGGCAAAGCACGAAGCATCAGAGACTATCCATGTGCAACTAACAGTGGGTAAAACTGCCTTCCAGTTTATAGCCTGCTACAGACCACCTTCCCAAACCCAGGAACCCCACTCGGCCTTCCTGAGAACACTGGAAAATATGAAGGTCTCTCCAAACACCATTATATTGGGCGACTTCAACTACCCAAACATAGACTGGGAGCATTACTCTAGCTCCAACACCCTAGCCCAAAGGTTCCTAGAATTTATAAACTCAAATGCTATGGAACAACTTGTTACCACTCCCACAAGAGGGGAAAACATACTGGACCTGATCATCACCAACATGGGGACTCTATGCTCCAGACCAGAAGTGTATCCCTCACTGGTAAGATCAGACCATAAACTAATCTCACTGGATATTCACATCCCGACCCCACCCCTGCCCAGAAAACCACAGTGAAAAACTTCTCTAAAGCAAATTTCACACTCCTCAAAACCGAGGTGGAATCCTTCAAAGCCCCCGGGCCTGTGGAAAATACGGCCCAGACCGCAGAATCCTTTATAAACGCATTCTATGAACACCTTCAGGAATGCATGGATCATGCGATCCCAAATAAAACCAAGACCCAATCCTCCAAAGGCAGACATCCTGTCTGGTGGACCCCAGCCATAAACAAACTATACAATAGAAGGAGGAAGCTACTAAATGATAGAGCAAAATCCCAAAAAGAAAAGGCATCACTGATCAGTGTTAGCAAAAAACTACGGGCACTCATAAAATTGTCTAAGGCCAGCTTCGAGAGAAAAATTGCACAGGACACTAAGGATAATCACAAGGCTTTCTTTAGTTATGTTAGGAACCTGGGTGGTAATTCCCAGATATGCTCAGAATTAGTCCAAAAGGACAAAAAATACACCGAACCCACAGACATTGCCAACATCAGCGCAAACTCCCCCCCCCTCCCCACCAAAAGGGCAAATATCTATCCCAGCAGAGTGCTGCCCCCCTGACATCTCAGATGCTCAGGTAAGAGCCGCCCCCTCCAAAGCAAAAAACACAGCATCAATGGGACCAGACGGTGTCCCGGGCTGCATCCTACATGAACTCCAAGAAGAGCTAAACCCAAACATAAAACTACTGTTCAATCTCAGCCTTACTACACGATATGTGCCCAAAGAGTGGCGTACAGCAACAGTGGTCCCTCTCCATAAAGGTGGTACCTCAATGGATCCTGGAAACTATCGCCCCATAAGCCTGACTAGCTTGTTCTGCAAAACTATGGAAAGGATCATCATGGACCTCATAAATAAAGATATTGGGGACCTACAGACACTGGATCCTACCCAGTTCGGCTTTGTTAAGGGCAGATCTTGCCTCTTAAACCTGGTTAATTTCTTTGAAACAGTCACCAAGGCCATTGATGAGGGGAAGGTGGTCCACACAGCCTACCTGGACCTCGCAAAAGCCTTCGATACAATACCCCATTCGGGCATTATAGATAAGCTCACCAGCTTAAATATAACCCCCTATGTCACTAGATGGACTGCACCTGGCTCAAGGACAGAACCCACATGGTTAGAATTGCTGGAGCCATGTCAGACACCAAACCAGTTACAAGTGGTGTCCCACAAGGCTCAGTCCTGGGACCTCTCTTGTTTGGTATATATTTCTCGGAGGTACAGGCCAACACAGAAGGACTGTGGCTGACCAAGTTCACAGATGACTGCAAACTGGGCGCCATAATCGACTCTCCAGCCAACACAAGCATCCTCCAAAGGGGCCTCATAGAAACACACAACTGGTGCCAGAGCCATGGCCTCAAGCTAAATGCCAAAAAGTGTATAGTCATCCCCTTTGGCAAAAACAAAGTGCCCACAAATTACCACATAGGTGGTAATCCATTAAGTACAGAAGAAGTAATTAGGGACCTGGGGACCCAAGTTGATAGCAATCTCTCATTTGACAACCACGTGGCCAAAGTGGTTAGAAAAACATTTTATATAGCCCACCTAATCATGAAGGGATTCACATCTAGTTCAG